>NC_134408.1:30854499-31204499 GCF_038048845.1 Mixophyes fleayi | reverse complement strand
AAGAGCTGATGGGAGAAGTCAGTCACCGCCTGAGTCAAGGACTTTGTTGGGTCTTGCACCTCAGCGGGAGCCCCCACTGGTGAGCAGACACCAGTCCACCGCCACGCACACTGCACAGAGCACGTCCTGGCCAAACCGTGCACATGGTAACTCCGAGTGGTACTTTCAGCAGGCAAAAACCTTTACCGCCGTCCTTCCTTCAGGCTAAGCCCTGGAAGTGTTCTGCTTACCAGACACAATAAGAAAGAGGGAAGCAAAAAGACAAGAGAAAAAAAGAAAACCATTTTTTGTAGCTTAAGAAGGATGTGGATCTGCAATACAGAGACAGGCCTGTCAGTCTAGCTAGTGGATAGACAGCGAGAGGGAAAGAGTAGAAAATGCACAACCCTCTAACAAAGCTTACCACCCCCAGACTAGACCTGGATCTGCGTCTCTAGCTTTGTCGGCCTTGCAAAGTGCGAAGCACGATGAGGAGGAGGTGCTGTGCAGAAATTGCACCTTTTCCCTAGGGTCTAGCAAAACAAGTAAGCTGCCATCACTTAAGACAGTCCACTAGTGTCAGGGGCTAGTGAAAATTGCTACCTTCTCCAGGTGGACAAGAAAGCCACCTAACTGGAAGCAGCAACTTCCAGTTCGCGATTTGGTGCTGATCCACCCACCCGATAGCTATCAGGTACGGAGAACCTGGTCATTAGCTGTGTAAGAAACCAGGCCCCCTCCACGGAGGCAGTTCAATGCTGGGAGCAGGCAGGTGGCACCAATCATGGTACCTCTACTGTCAGCTCTGTGTACCCGCCGCCCCTATGGTTGGGTGGATGTCTGACTATCAAAACAAACTTGTCATTAAAAATAAAGGCTATTGTCGAAGTCAGCAAATTGGATAAAGTCATTTCAATTAAAATCAAGCAAACTTGGTTGTCTACGGCGTAAAAGGGCACGCTACAGCGTAAAAGGACGTACGCAGCTGCAACACGTGGCAGCAACAGTATTTAGTCTTTTACCATACATTCGCACAAACACGCATACTTGTAAAATAGTACACATTAATGGTAGTTGCAACACATAGTCAGTTATGTCGAAATATAGTAGTATTTATGTGTTATAATATAAGTTATATGCACATTAGTGAAATATATGGAACAGGTTGAAGGAATCATATCATGTGTGGTATCATAATAAACCTCTTAACATTTGCTACTGTTTGGTTCACTCTGCGAAGGAATCGCAGAGTGCGTACACAAGTTATGAATGATAGGGAATTATGAACTACTTAAGACTAAGGAATCTTGGCGGGAAGAGCAGAGCATACCCCCTGGAGAGATGACCCCCTCCTTTGGATTCTTTAGGATGAAATAGCCAATGATTGACAACCCCTTGGACCTTCCTGAAACCTGTACCAATAGAAGCAAGCTATACCATCTCCATTGTATTACTGTATTTCTGTGTGCATATAAGCAGCAGCTTCACATCTAGTGTTCAGACATCTTGTCCTCAGACTTCAGGATTGAATGACTGCACACTGGATCCAGAGCGCCTGCGATAAGTAACGGCTGTACTTATTATTATTTCGCTTGAATTATTCTGCTACTTTTTGAGAATAAATCTTTGTGCTTTGGAAACACAAATCGAGGTTCGACAATCGTTATTGGTTAGCGACAATACGCACTTAACACTATAAAGAAAATAAAGTTGCTAAAGCAGGTATTAAAAATGAAATAAAATAAGTCCTCCTCCTTCAGGCACTAAATAAAACTAAATTGCTAGCAGCCAATGGAGGTCTAGAAGGGGAGGAGCGTGAACTTTTGTCGGTTAACTTAAAGTGCCCAAGCTCCATTTCATGGCACTCTATACCCCGTGGTACTCCACTGTCCCCTTAGAAGGATTATGAAACAGAAACAATCACCACAAAAAGTAAACAGGATCGACACAAATAGCAATATATTGACCTGTCAAACATGACATGGGCTACAGTTAATAATGAAATTAACATAGGTATAATCTGAAAAATGAAGATTATAGGCTTATTTTCAACATTTTGAAAATGTGCTCTGTCTCTTATTAACTATCCAGACGTTAGTATTCATTAAAAGTAACAGACAAAGAGCAAACATACCTATGACATAACCCAGGAGTTGTTAACCTATTGACTATGACCTGAAAATAGGTCTCTTTGGCAATGCACAATAGTTTAATTTTACATGATTACTGGAAAAGACTGCACTCACATCTTCAAGTAAATCCTGCTTTGGGGTGCCCCACAATAGCTTTCATTTCCATAACAGCCAGTACATACTCAAAAAGTAGAGAGGGCAGTCGCCATTTAAGTGTGTGTGTGTGTGTAGTTCCTCTGTGGCTTCTAACATACTATGGTTTTACAGTAGGGGACATCCCATTGATCCACATATGAAGTTTGGTTCGAAGCCCTCATGGGGTCAATGATGATACTGATATATATTTAAACTTATGAGTTCATGAGTTTGCTTCCCGACTATGGCCTTATCTGTGTGAAGTTTGCATGGGTTTCCTCCGGGTGCTCCGGTTTCCTTCCACACTCAAAAAACATACTTGTAGGTTAATTGACTGCTATCAAAATAGACCCTAGTCTCTTTCTGTTTGTGTGTGTGTGTGTGTGTGTGTGTGTATATGTGTTAGGGAATTTAGACTGTAAGCTCCAATGGGGAAGGGACTGATGTGAATGAGTTCTCTGTACAGTGCTGCGGCATTAGTGGCGCTATATAAATAAATGGTGATGATGATATGCTCTGTGGTTTTATTTACAATGTTATGTCTGCCCCCCATTATGTAACCACCTGTACCCCCTCTTTTTTGTATCCCCCTTCCCAATACTTTTAAAGGTCTATTGAAAACTTTTAACCCATGCTTCTATTAGTTTTGCAAGGGTTTTTTTTTTAGGTTTTTTTTTCAATGAGTTTTTTCTTATTTATTTCAACCAGGTGAGACCTTGAAGAATCATTAAACGCTCAAAAGGGTCTATTATGTTGTTAACATTAACATATTTAGAGTAAATGGTATCTAGCAGTGCTGCTACTATTAAAACCAGTTTCCAGGGCCTGCTAGCACTAGTGCAACATCACATGGCTGCCTTTAATAACGCATTCTGCCCAATGGAATCTCTGTCCAAAGACCAAAGCGGACGATTAGTAAGATTGCACACTCAGAACCCATTCAAAATCTTTAATACGCAAATCTTATTTCCCCATCGTTTAAATCCCTGATGCACCCACATTGACAGGAGAAGTAATAATGACTTTTGGAATAACGGTTCTACCTTATTTGAGACCTAATGAAAAGTATTGCTGGAATTTATGGTCCGAGCAAACGTCAGATTACGAGTGTCCCAGTTTTTCATTTAAAAATTGTGGGAGCCCTATCCTAAGACTGTCACTAAGAGCTGTGGTCAATTATGTGGCTATAGGTACAGACAGGAGGGTGTGTACCTCTGTGACCAGGATAATTACTGCACTGTAATAAGTGTTTGTTATATTAAAGCTCTGCTTACTTTGTCATGACCATTTCCATAAGCATCTTTAAAGTTGGATATTCTTCCCATGCGGCCAAACCTAAAACAGACAAAACAAGAGATGACGGCATCACAACCATATTTAAGACCAATCCATGTCATGACAATAAATTCATCACTTACCAATGTTCTCTGGGTTAAAGGCAGCTACGACAAGTAACAGGGGCCATGCCTTCCAGTACAGTGTTGAAATCGCTAAGTTAGGAGGCTGATATCTAAATGAGGAGAGGAGTAATCCATTAAAGGCGCAAGATAATGAAACATTACTTAAGCAGTGATGCCTGGTCTGAGAGAAATTTTTTAAAGGTTACCAATCAATATATTTTCACTGCAATTTGGTGGAAGCAGTTTCATATAAAGCTTATTTTATAGTGGTCATAGTCAAACAGATCACATGTTAAAAAGAGGATTTTTATACTTACGATAAATCCGTTTCTCTGATTCCATCTGGGGGACACTGCTACTATGGGGTTGTATGAGGGAAGTGTGGAGTTGGCACTTAACAAGTTAAACTTGTTTAATGTATCCTTGCTGACAGAATTCCCCCCTCTATAATCACCGGTAGCTCCTCAGTTTAATTATAAAACCCCAAGGAAGATAGGCCAAACAACCAAAGACCATACAGCAGAAGAGCAGAAGTGAGAGAACGGATTTATCGTAAATATAAATATCCTCTTTCATCCTATCTGGGGGACACCGCTACCATGGGGACGTTCTAAAGCAGCCTCCCTAAGGGTGGGACCGCTCCGACAGCCCTGCACGTAGAGCACTACGGCCAAAATTGGCATCTGTAGATGCAAAGACATGGAATTGAAAACATTTTGTAAAAGTATGCACCGAGGACCAGGTGGCTGGTCTGCAAAGTTGGTCCGCTGAGGCCCCATTTCTTGCTGCCCAAGATGCCCCCACCGAACGGGTGGAATGGGCAGTAAGTCGACCTGGCACAGGCCGGATAGCACTGATGTAAGCCTGCCTAATGGTTGCAATGGATTTGTTCGAGGCTGGCCATCCTCTTTTATGTGAATCAAAAAGGATAAATAAAGAATCTGTGCGTCGAATGTGGGAGGTCCTCCTCACATAAATTCGGAGCCCTGACCACATTTAAACTCTCCATCGAATTTTGGTCTGAAGACGATGCCCCCGCTTGAAACACTGGAACCACAATCTCTTGCTTCATGTGAAATGCCGAAACCACCCTCGGTACGAACGAAAGAATAGTCCGTAGAACTGCTCTGTCCTTGTGAAAAACCATATATGGCTCACGGCAAGAAATGGATCCTAACTCTGCGAGCCAATGCAATCGCCAGAAGGAACACTACTTTCCACGTCAAGAACCTTAGATCTGCTGAATATTACGGATCAAAAGGAGGCCCCTTATGCATAACGAGCACCAGGTTGAGATTCCAATGTGCGGTAGGCGGGGCATAAGGTGGCTGGATATGCAAGACATAGAAACGTACGAATATCCGGAATGCCCGCCAATCGAAGATGAAAGAAATCTGAAAGGACTGATATTTGTAATTTTAAGGAGCCCAACCGGAGACCTGTATCCAGGCCATCCTGGAGGAATGCCAGGAACCGGGAAAGACGAACGGACGATGTATGACAAGGCCGATTCTCACACCATCTGATATAAGTGCGGCAGATGCGGTGGTAGATAGGAGCCGAAACTGGTTTACGAGCTCGCAATAACGTGTTCACAATTCTAGGAAAGAATCCTCTAGACCGCCAAAGGCTGGCTTCAACAGCCATGCCGTTAAAGTCACCCGAGGCAAGTCCTGATGTCGGAATGGACCTTGGAGAAGGAGGTCTTCTCGCAGTGGCAGACGCAGTCCTTGACCTACTGCCATCGAGATAATGTCTGCATACCATACTCTCCGCGGCCAAGTGGGAGTCACCAGTATCACTGCGAGTCCCCTTGCCTTACTCGTCTGAGAACGCGGTGAATCATGGGTATAGGGGGAGCACAGATATCCCAATCGGAAGTCCCAGGGCATTGTCCTGACGTTGACGGCTACTGCCAGGGGGGCCCTTGCGCAGAATCTTGGGACCTTCCTGCTGTGCCTCGACCCCATGAGGTTCAGGTCCAGGAGACCCTATCTCCAAACCAGCGACTGGAAGACCTCCGGATGGAGTGACCACTCCCCCGGTATTACTGCATGACAGCTTAGATAATCTGCTTTCCAGTTCTGGATGCCTGGGATTAACACCGCTGAGAGTGTGGGAACATTCTGTTCCGCCCAAGCGAAGATCTGTGCTGTCTTTGCCATTGCTCTTCTGGTTCCTCCCTGTCTGTTGACATAAGCCACTGCTGTGGCATTGTCGGATTGTACCCTGACCGGAAAACCCCGAAGTATGGTCTGGGCACCCTGAAGGGCCATTAGCATGGCCTTCAACCCCAGAATGTTGATAGACAGGGAAGACTCCTGAGTCGACCAAAGGCCTTGAAGCCGTAAATGAAGGGCCACAGCCCCCCAGCTGGCGTCTGTGGTCACTATGATCCAGGACCACAAGGCAAAGGACCTGCCTACCGCCAGGTGATCCTGGACCAACCACCACTGAAGAGACACCCTCGCTTTGGAAGACAAGCGGATCCTCTGGCATTCCAACTGCAGATGGGAACCTGACCACTTCGTTAAGAGGTCCCACTGGAAGCAGCGGGAGTGAAACCGACCATAAGGAATTGTCTCGAAGGGTGACACCATCTTCCCTAGGAGATGCATGCATACGTGAATGGTTGGCCTGGGAGTGGCCAAGACCTGTGTAGTTACTTCTCGTAACGTCCTGGCCTTGTTCTCCGGAAGAAACACTTTTTGTTCCCTGGTGTCCATGATGAGGACCAGGAAGGTCATCCGCTGGCAAGGAATCAATTGAGATTTCTTTAGGTTTATTAATTAACCATTCGTGGTCCTCCAGGATCCTGATGGTCATAGCCAGGTGCTGTTGTAACAGATTTGCTGATGTGGCCTTGATGAGGAGGTCTAAATATGGTATTCTTTTGACCACTCTGGACCAAAGACACGCTGCCATCACAGACATGATTTTTGTGAAGACTCTGGGCGCTGTGGAAAGGCCAAAGGGGAGTGCCCGGAATTGATAGTGGGCTAACCCCCCCGTAAATCTGAGAAGTGACTGATGTCCCTCTCAAATGGGGACATGAAGATAAGCGTCCTTTTATTGACGCTAAAAATTTGTCTGCCTCCAGTCCATTGATTACTGTTTGGAGGGACTCCATGCGCAAATCTGTCCACCCTTTGGTGTAGATTTAACATTTTTACATTTAAAATGGGTCGGAATGATCCATCCGGCTCTGCGACCAGAAACAGTCACCTGAAAGAGGTGACTGCCGCTAAATAGAATGATTTTAAATGAACCTCTACCTTGCGGTCACTGGCATCCTGCAGGGCCTCTGTTCCCTGAAACGGAAGCGTAGTATGACGAGCTAAGCGAGCTACTGGAGTGTCAACTTTTGGGATCTGTTCCCAGCGGGCCAAATCCTTCTCCTCTAGAAAATTCAGTCAAGCAAGATATAACTTGAAATAGATACAAGTATACAACTAATCTATGACAGTAAAAGTTGTAACAAGCAATAGGAAAAAGGATGTAATATGGCTAAGTAGAATACAATATATTTTTAAACTACTTGCAACACATTTCAACTAAAAAAAAAAAATTATAATATATATATACCGTATATACTCGTGTATAAGGCAACTTTTTCAGCACATTTTTTATGCTGAAAAAGCCCCCCTCGGCTTATACACGAGTGAACTTACCTGTTCTCCGGTCCCTCAGCTCTTAACTTCCGCAGTGGAACGCATGTGCGTTCCACTGGCAGGAAGTTCGGCATTTGGAACGCAAACTTGCGTTCCAATTGCCGAACTTCCTGCCAGTGGAACGCACATGCGTTTCACTGCGGAGGTAAGTAAAAGGCTGAGGTGGAAATTAGGAAGCTTAAGTAGCCCTACGGAAACTTGCCCGGTGAAAAGCGTTGAACGCTGTGAGGAATGTACCAGATGCAACTGGCTACACGCGTCTTCGCCACCTGCGTCCGGGGAATGCACTGTTCTGCCCACATGTGCTTGGACGCATGATCGACTATTGTCGTGAGAGGCCAGGGAGAGGATCATTTTAAGTGACCACCCCCCAACACTGGGACATCTACAGACCGTATGTAATACTTGATTACTAGATGTTGGATATATCTACTTCTAGGAACAATCACTGTTAGAATTTCCTTTCTTGCAATATAATTGTGTGGAGTTTTCCTCTTTATTGAATCAATTAACACTTGTAATTGGCTGTCTTTTTGCTAGTAGTCTTCCTGGGCAATCTCTTGGCGAGCAGATGGGGAAGTCCAAGTATGCCAGAAGAGGTGGGGGAGCTCTATATTCGTAGCTGCACCCACACAGGTTTCCTGCTCCTACTATTTGAATAGATGCTGTATTCTATATTTTAACAGGCCAACGCATCTTGTTCCTCCGTTTTTTTGTGTTCAGTCACTGACTGAAGATTCTGCAGCTCCCACATGATTCCCCCCCTCCTTTCTCCGAGGGCGAAACTGCCCCGCGAGATAGCGGCCGCCAACACTCCGAGTACCGGCTCTCTATGCATGTCAAAGCAGCGCCGGTGTGTCGGGAGGCCGTCACTGTGACAGCGGCTTCATTAAGCTACCCGTCACACTGTAAACACTGCCAGCGCTGTCAGTGAGAGCTGTTCGACTCTCACAAGACAGTGTAGTGTATCTGCTTAAAAAGGAGTGTACTCTCTATCACTATAGCACAGTCCTCAGATAATATCTATCGATTAAAGACCCATTCCTAAAAAATAAAGGAATAAAAACTGTAAATAAAAGTAACAAACTATCCTAGTACAAAAAGTAAGCCCAACTCCCTCGGGCACTTAAGCTATACTGAGAAGCTATAGGGGGTTGCAGAGAGGAGGGGTCTGTCAGCATTTTTACATTAAACAAGTTAACTAGTTAAGTGCCAACTCTACACTCTCCTCCTTCAACTACATGGTAGCAGTGTCCCCCAGATAAGATGAAAGAGAAATTTAATTATGTTTGAAAATAAAACAAACATACGATTTACTTTGGCTTCTATGTTTTTAAGGTAGATTTTTACTTTAAATAACAAAGCAATAAAACATAATTCAAAAAACAAAAACAGTAGTGATGTAATTACTTCTTGGAAAGATCATTAAGACTCTCGCTGCTGCAAAAGGGCGTGTTTAAAAATCAGGTTAGTCTACTAGTTCTTAGCAGGCAATGGGTTAAATTTGGGGAAATGTGAGCTGTGACTTTTGTTTGAGACAAACACAGTGACTGAACAATGCTTACCCTGGAGGAAGCTGGATGTTTTCAGGATGGTGGTAGGTACAGAGGTTTAAAACAGCATCAATTAGCTGAATCCTTTCTATTCGGAGGACCTCCAAGTCTAGAAAAGAAAAACAAAGCCATAATTATGGGTCTAGATTGTTTTTATTTAAATGAAGCAGTCCTATCCCGAACAAAAGACATATAGCTAGGGATATTAAAGAAGGTCCTCAGTCTGTCTTGACAAGAATATATATATATTTTTTTTTAATAAATAAAATTTATTAAAAATTAAATAAAATCAACTAGCAGTTCATAAAAAATCAGCCCAACTCCTTGGGCACCTAGAAAAAACTGGGAGATAGCAGGGGGATTGTAGAGGGGAGGGGTCTGTCAGCAGTGGCTTAAAGTTAACTAGCTAGGTGGCAACTCCCGAGCTCCCCTCCACAATCCATGGTAAGCAGTGTCCCCCAGACTGGATGAAAGAGAAAGTCTTATTACATATAAGTATAAAAGTGTTATTCCGGATAATGTACCGTCAGCCTGTACAGCTGCTGCCCGTTTCACCAGGTGGTCCGCAAGCTCCATGGCATCGGCTGGACCTAGAGGGAGATCACGTGAGAGACCAATGACCAGGATACGCATCAAAGTGTCCTCTAAAAGTGGCACTTCAGAGCAGAGGCGGAGGAAGAAACTGGATAAAAAAAAATAAAGATAAATCGGTCAACATATGTAATGTGCCTAAACAACAACATGAAAGCAGAAAAATAACAGCATAGGTATTCAATACAAAAGTTCATGTAAGAACCATTAATGCTTCACATTATTTCCTAATGACAAAAGGATCACATACTTGCGGTCACTCTCTGGCGGCCAGTTGTCCCATTTGTAATAAGTTTCTGGTTGTTCTGTGAAAAGGACTTTGTGTAAACTGCATGATGAGAAGGGGAAAAAAAAAGAAAAAGAAAAAAAAAATTAAACAAATTCCCTGACTTAGTTATGCAGCTTGTTTATAAATGATGTGTTCATTCACTGGGACATTTGAACATAGGGTATATAAAAAGGTAAAACTGGCACAATTTTCCGGTACAATTCATAGGTTGAATTATGAAAACATACTTTGGAAAATACTGGATGAGCCAGCACTAAATGTGGCAGTGGGATGGGTTTATATAATGCCATGTTTAAGAATTATAAATGGACATATTCTGGTAATGGTTTCTCCAAACGAAAAGAACATACGCCAGACTGCCTTCTTCAGGGTGCATGGGCTATACAAGTACATTCTCCATGTAGGTGTATCTGCACATCCACATAACATGCTTCAGAGGGTCACATATTAGATCTAAGGGCATCATCTGAAGAAACTAACTATAGACTGACACACCATTGTCAGAGTTGTGGGTTAATGATAATCATCAGCACTATGGAATTGTAGCCTGCATCATTATACTGTTAGACTCATCTAAATGTGTGTGACATGTTTAAATCACAGAATGAGGAATACCAGTGCACGTAATCTTTAGGAGACAGCTTGCTGATCGAAGGCACCACAGTATGAAGCCACCATACTGCATCCCGCTGGATGGCTGCAATCTGCTTCTGGAAAGAACGCAGGACATCCAAACCTAAAATTATACAAAAAACAGAAGTAATAAAAACAAAAAACAAATGGCTATGAATAAAAAAAAATAATTGCAGAACATAAGGAAAATAAGAGCTCAATACACTAAATATTAAAACGGTTACTGTAAAAGAAGGGACTTACTCTTCTTCTCTCCTTTATCCCAGGCGATTCCAGCCTCTTTCACCTGAACCGTAATCCCCAGCATCATAGAAACAGCAAGCAGGTCAGTGATGTGCATCACAAAGCGTTCCTGGAAACAGAAAACAAATGTCATTGCAGCAACAGTCTTTTCCTTATAACCAAATAAGCCCACATTTAAGTCCTGTACAATCTATGAAGCTACTGGGGAAGTCCCTCTTTTGGCACCCTCAGAATCTATTGAATATGACTGGACAGACTGAGTTGTCCCGAGCTGGGAGCAGCAGCACCTGCCTTCACATGAAAAGTATTGTTCATCACCTGCATCAGGCATGTCTGGGATACCTGGGGCGGTCTTCCCCACCCCATGTGGAGGTGCAAGACAAAGATGGAGACTTGTTTAAAACAGGACAAGCTCTTTAGGCTAATGTTGTAATATAATATCTTGTTAAAGTTTATACCAAGATTAGACAACCTGTGGCTACAAGCCTCTGCCAGGCTGGAACTTGTAGTTCCACAACAGATGGAGACTCAGAGGAAGCTTGGGCCTGGCTTACACATCTCTAGAATTTAAAATCTGCATTTTAAAAATACATCAGAGTGAAACAAGGACTGGTGAGGTATATATTCTGTAAAACACAGAGCAGATGTGTTACCTTAAACTCCATATCGGTGTACTGAGCTTCCTTCCTCTCCTGCATCAGCCCCAGGCAGAAGGCCTGGAAATTAATCTCATGTTTGGTCTGTTTGATGATCTCTCGTAGTAGAGCGCGAGATGCCCGGAGATAATCTTCTTTATTTGTAAGCAAGTCTTGGAAAACCATAGCTAGGAACTGACAAAAGCGAGAAATGCGGTGCTTACTAGTCAGATAGTTTCTACTGAAACACTCCAATACTACCATTAACCAAAACCTATGATGTTACCTTTGGTGCCTGCTCGGAGCTGTGCTGTAACAAAGTGTACAGGACTTGCATGTTGTTAGGGTTTCTGGCATTAGACAGCTCGTTGAAAATCAAAAATTTCACCACGGTGCCAAGGTTATCTCTGTGAGCATTCAACAGCTCCCTGTGTTAAAAAACAATACAGAGATCCATCACTGGGAATTACCAAAGCAGGTTATTACTACTGCCGCCTCAATTAAATGGCTCGGTGCTGCAGTCTTACATTTAAATACCAGTAATAGCATAAAATAAAATAAAAAAAAAATTGCAAAATACAAATTACAAATATATAAGAGAAACAATCTTATTCTCTATGAGCAACGCATAAAAAACCTCATCTGAAACGAACAAAATAGTAATAGAAAAAACTTTTTCTGAATTTACGATACAATAAATGGTTAAAGAAATATATATTATTGACGACCCTAAATTGTAAATGACAACTCCCAGTTTACAAAATATAAACAAATATGCTTACAACCAATGTAACTTCTTCAGTAGCATATACAGGACACTAAATAAGGGGAATGTTTGTGGGAAGTTGCACTTTAGTTCATGGTGTCTAAACTGCCAGGTTACTAAATTTAGCTAAAACATCCCCTGACTGTCTGAAACATTTACGTTATATGTCTTATCAAATAAAGCAGATAAATTATCCAGCACACTAACATTTCTTTTAATGGGATTATGTTCTGGATTCATCTTACCGTACAGACAGCATGTAATGGTTGAGAAGAACCTTAGGCTTAAGGCGGATTTTAATCAAGTTAGAAATGACTTCCATGTCTTCAGTTCCCTGAGTGGTACAGTTCACACAGACAGACATGAGAAGGTCCTGGGCTGGGCGAGTCAACTGATTATTTGCAAAAAAAGACAAGAAACAAGTTACCAATGACTGAAAAGATCGGATGCTCACAAAACCCAAAATCAATATTACCCAGATGTTATACCAAATCTCCCTGATTTTTAAACGGAAACTTACATTTACAGAATTCAACCAGACATTTGTGTTTTTTTTTAACTTCTGTTGCCTACGGATACAACAGATCTGGACTCAGTATAGTATTATATCTGCACAGCAGAATTGTGGCTATATCGATTGGCAGCAGAAATAAAATAAAAATCTGCCTGTATAACAGAAGTATCTAAAGCAGGGGACAGGAGAAAGCCTTCACAGAGAAAGGGGGGGAAGCACAGTCCACTCCCTTCTCCTCCGGATAGGCCGCGTGACCTCCCTGCTCTGTGCAGAGGAGGTCATGTGACAGGGAAGCCGGCAGCCCCCAAAAGGCACTTGTTGCCCACCGCTGATCTAAAGTATTCATTGTGGTGAAAAAACTAGGAGGCAGTATATTTATTGCACTGACAGTATACTTTATTTTCAAGCCTCTCTCCATCAAACATGCAGCACTGTAAGACGGCTGTATACGAAGCCTGTTGGCAGCAGAAGAGGTACACGGATACAAAAGTAAACAACCTGCAGTCATACCTTTGGGTTCTGCAGCCACATCTCCAGTCTCTGTATTGCCATAAGTCGCACCTCCTTGTAGCCACAGGTCGCACTAAGCAGGCGGAGGAGATTCCTGGAGACATTATCCATGGGCTGCCGCCGGTTGAGCTGATCTTTCAGCATGTCTAGGACATATTCCTCCACACCCTCTGCTAAGTCATCATACCTTGAGGGAGGTTAATAAAACCATGAAAAACATACAGCACTGAACGCTACATATTTAACACAATTTTGGTTTGGTAGGATTTTGTTATATACTAAAAGAAGAGTATTCCTTAGCCCGAAAGCTGCTTTTACTAAAGACTTTAAACCAAGCCAGTATCCTGACATTTTCTTTTTTGGCCACTAGAGGCACTGTTCTTTTGGAGTCTATGCTAAATATTTCAATCAGATACATAAATGGTTTACTAAAAATGATGTCACAATAAAAAACACCAAAAACTTGCTTGGTTGAATGAATAAATTTGCTATATATACATAACACTATGACAACATTAGTTAAACCATCTGTGGTTCTCCAAATTGTACTTTAACTACAGCTGAAACATGACAGGATGTCAACATCTGAGGTATAAGATCTTATATTCAGGTATCTTAAGCCACTGATGTAAGGGAAGATATAACATACCGGGACATTAACTGTCCCTCCTCCTCAGGGCTCAGTTTTTCCTCTGCAATAAGCAGTTCTGTTTGGCTGTCTTCTTCCTCCGTCATGGATGGGTGAGGACTGTTGCCTGAAGTAACAAGATACAGATTTTTTTTCTATCAGTTGTTGATAGCTGGCGGAGTTAATTATAAGCTTAGCAATGGAAGAGACTTTTGGAGAATAGATTTATAGCGCAATCAATGTGTGCACTAAACATAGGATGCACGGTGACCGTACCAGCGCTGAGGTCTCCTGCTATTCGCCCGGTCTCTCCTTGAAGGGTCATGCTCTTTGGAGGCATTTTTGTGCAGAACGCAGTCTGAATATTGTCAACAAATATCTTACAGTGAAGGCTGTCCACCCAAATCCTCTCTCCTAAAGAGTCTTCTATGTACACCTTAAAAAACAGCAAAGGGGGACAATAAGCATGCTGGGGAAACAAAATGACCTTCAATTCACTTAAAGTTGATATCCAGCCCTGGCGCTTAAAATCATGTTAACACTGCATTTTACAGGTATTGCCCTGGGAAAAAGCTGAAAGGCTGGGCAGGACTCCTTGGGTGTGAAAGGCACATGATTGGCTACTGCAGTAACCAATCACAAGACTAACACCCAAGAAATTGAGCCTACCCTTTCTGCCAATTGTAGTGCTCAATCCACCGTATCTATATACTAGGAACCACAAATTGCTTTATGAAAAAAAACTTCTATTAACAGTAACAACTAGTTAAAAACAAAATAACAAAACCATGTGCGTTTAGGTTTAAAAGACTGACACTGATCAGGTAGAGAAAGACAGAGTTGCTCCTTTTTTGGATGCCACACGCAACATAATTTCCTCTCCCATCATCATTGTATGGTGATTTGTCAGGTGATAGCAGAGCCACAATATTGCATGAATGTTCGTGTACTTCATATTCAGCTTCCAGCAAGTCTCAGCCATCCTACCTTAACAAAAATGTCCGGCCAGTTCTCATCTTCTTCATAGGCCGCCATAAGGAGGTTGCAGGCTAGGACAGACACCAGGCTGTTTCCTTTGGCTTTAAAATTTATAGTGGCATCTCTTCTCAGTAAGCTGCACAAAGCCTAGAACACAATATCCAAATAGTAATTGCCTCCTTTCTATTAGTACAAAGTTACAGATATCATCCAGACACTATACGTTGCTTACCTCCCTGCTTCAACCTGGATGGTAGTGGATTTCTTATGCCTCCTTAATAGACTGTATTGTGCTATATTTAAGAGCACATATAGTGAAACAAAACACACTTATAGAGTATAAGAGGGGTAAAAAGCTGGGTGGATCCATAAAATCTTTTACAATGCAGGCTAGAGCAAATACAATAAAAATGAAGGGTTTAATTGAAGTGTAAATGCAATTTAATTAAAGATGCAAGCATATGATTATAGTATATGTTTTAATCTTCAAAATATGGAAACTGGGTGTTAAAACTGAAGAAGAACCAGGGCACTGACAAGCACAACAGTTTAGGAGTAACCTCTTCTGCTGCAAACAGCGTGTCGGTTTTATCTATATGCATGGGATCTAAGTTCCTAGAGAGCACCGCTGAGAGACGGCTTCAGCAGCTCATGTCCTTAGTGAGTGCCGGGTGGAGTATCTACATGGGTGAAAGACTATTCATTATGTAAGAGCTGTCCTATTTGTGACAGAGATATGCAGCCTGAGAAAGGATGGTGAGGCATGAGAACCACGGGTTGCCTGTGGGTGAAGGCAGGCTAGATTTGGCAAAGGAGATAACATGTTATTCATCGTGATGCAGTGAGCAGCGCAGTTACAATCCAGGTAGAGGCAACGATTGGCAATTGAGCTGCACTACATGATTTACGTGTTTGGTTAGCTGCTGAGCCATGAGCTCCGCAAGGATCGTTGGAGAGGAGATGCAGCAACAGCTGGAGTACAGAAATTGCCTCTTACACGTTAATTATAAGCAAGAGAAATTCTGCAGCAGTAGAGCCAGGGCTATGGAGGATGTTGTCCTCACATTAAGCTGCACTTGTGTCTTTAAGATACCAGTGAAATTAAAATAGTAATCTTTCTTTTGAAAAAAAAATATACATATCATCTACTTCTCACCAAGTCCTAAAATGTTATAACTGATCTCATGTGACAAATGACATCAGATTATAGTCATTATCTGTTCAACAAAAAAAGTCAAGGTGAAGATCAATAGTGGTCATCTTCGGTCTGCATGTATGAAGATGCCGAGAATGATCGGATCTATTTTGTTCGAGACATTATTATAGAGGTTGTTTCCAGGCCACATACACTGTGATATTGCAGCAGAGAAAAAAAAACAATCAATCCTCACCTCAATTACTCCCTCTGTTGCAAATATATTGGGTTTAATTTTTGCCAAAAACATCAAACTCAAGTACAATGTGGGGTCGGGCTTTGCACGGTTCAGTTTCAACTGCTTTACTGCTCCACAGAGCACCCCTTCAATCCGATCATCATTTCCATCTTGCTCTGAAGCCTCAACGTCATCCAGCAGGGAGGCCGGGGCAACTGCAGGTAATAGGGATGCATACAAGACATTATTACTGTGTAAAAGTTCTATATTCTGTGCACAATTATCATGAAAAGGGAGAGGTCACTTTTATACAACTTTATGAATGAACAGACCATATGATGCAAGAGCAGCAATGCACCCACTTATAATATGGTCGAAGACCCTATATAAAACCAACAATTGAACAGGCATTACAGATATAGACCGCAAATCCATCTAGGTATTATAGCCTGCATTCCCAATTTAAAGACCTGGATACAGGGGGTGTGGCAGCATACGGGGCCATGGAAGTGAGGCATGACTGGAAATGTTGGGTTGCCCACACTTCCAAGACCCTAGCTCCCTATAATACCCCCCGCTTCCTGCTGATGACCCCACTCACCCCTCAATAGTGTGCGCGCACCTGTACACGCGCACGTACGTACGTACGTACGTACGTACGTACGTACGTACGTACGTACGTACGTACATGAATGTATTATTCTTTGTATGTATATATGTGTTGTAAGGAGCTGCTTGTTGACCTGCACTGTGAATTCAGTTGCAGGCACATATGGAACATGTTCTAGAGAAAACAAGTATTGGCACCTTCAATTGGAATTACAGATGGCTCTTTGATAGATGGAGAGATGGCCCTCTTCTCTGCTACTGCAGCTTCAGCCAATCGCCCTAAGGCACTCAAAGGCGGAGTGGATGAAAGTTTGGGGCGTTTTGTGAGCCCAGTCAGCACTGAAGTGCTGGCTAAAGCAGCTGTGGCCTCGCGTTTCCTTTCAGAGGGCAATCCAGAAGCAGCTGGCTTCAGAAGGTTGGAGGGGGCTTTAGACTCACTAGTTTGGCCCTTGGAGCCTAGAGCAATAAAATCCCCTGGAGGCGGGTGACCTGCAGACAAATGAGAGAAGGACAGAAAACATATATGAAGGCCACAAACTTCAAACAGAATGATATCTACAATAGGCTGTGCCCTTTATGAAAGTACAATTTGTAACATTCATGCAGTCCTGATATCCTGTCCCTTCACAGGGAGAATCTCTTAACTGCAGCCAAGAACTCCACAAAATCTATAAGCTATTCACAAAGTGATAACCATTTTGTTTCTATTAGACTTTTCCCTTCCCAACCTCTGCTTCATTATAAGAGTTTCAAGTTGTCAAGGCTCAGACTTTGCTTACATGTATCTCATGATTACTGCAATACAAGACATAAAATAAAACAAAAAAAAACAGAAAGCAAATGGTTATTGGACAACAAAAGGTGTAGTCTTTTCTAACGTAATCCCGACTGAACAGGTCACTGTCTCCTACAACATAAGCATATCCTGAAATACTCTGTGCTTCAGAGAAAATTCACATGATCGGTCTGGCAGCAAGTTGCTGTATCCCTACACCCTTAAAAATGGAGCAGATAGATGAATAATAGATGAAGATCAATAGAATCCTAGTTAAATGCACAGTAGAAAACTCCCATTCCCAGAAACCTGAACCATGGGAACAACTAATCGGTTAGGAAAAACGTTAATGTACCTGAGGATTTAGCAGCAGCACTGGGCCGTCGTACAGCAGTTGCCTTGGGACGACTCATCTTGTTTACACTATGCGAAAAACATAAATATCTATAGATCACATTTTGACAGATTTGTAGTAGTTACTTCAAGATTAAAAGAAAAAAATAACGTTTGCAAAGAAACCAGTCAGAAGTAGAACTAAATACTACATTATAAAGTAATTTCAAATGTACCATCTTTACGATAAAGATGATTACAGCTCTGTTTGCCAAGAGTTTACCAACTACCTGCTACCATATTTTTTTGAAAATGTATCCCCCATTCTTAATCACTGATTAACACCCTGCCCCATTGACAGCAATTTATGCTAAATCAGACTGCATTTTACCTCGCCCGCTTCTAAACTCAACGTTAGAACTTTCGGGAAGGCCTCTCCCCTACGATTTGCTGTATTTAGCAGTCGCCAGACAGTTCTAAATAATCAAGACCTCTGCTGGTCACCTTCGGCATTGCTGTAACAGGGGGAATCTGACACAGCGCCTGTCACTAAAAGCCTTCAATCTTTATGTGGAAAAGCTTATGACTAACATTCAGAATTGTACATGGAAATGTTTTCAGCTCTTGCCACGACTGAACATATTTGATCATTTAATCATGGGGAGCCTCTTTTCCTGTGTGGCTTTATTCTACTTTACATGATTAATCACCTGGGATTAATCGCTCTGAAATCTCACGGTGAAAGTAGCATTGCCTGCCCTGAATACCCAAAAAAAGCAACACATGAATGAGCGATAAATCATTCATCCCATTATAGTCAATGGCCGCAATTAATCACTTGAAGTTCACGCAACAGGCTTAAAATGACCAATTGTAGAAGACAATAGCATGCAGCAAGATAGACAGAGAGCATGGAAAATCTAAACTATTGGGATCTTATACATACACAAAGAAATAACCATAATTAATATTTTTACATACGTACATATATATATATATATATATATATATATATATATATATATATATACACACACACACACACACACACATATTCACACACACACACAGTATCGATATGTATTACATATTTAAATACGCCCATTTGATCAGCACAAGGGTAGTGTGGGTGCATAACAAGCACCCATGTGCATGAGCAATGTATCTAAAAACAGAGGTTCCCAGGTTTTGAGGGTACAACACTTATTTTCCCTACTGCACCAAATATTGTAATAAACAATCCAAAATAATGAATATGTGCTGCATTGGTATCAAAACAATAGTGAATTAAGGCTAATTTGCAATTAATTTACAATTACATTTATCATTTGCATTGGGTTTATTTTAAGATTTCCCTGTTCATCCAGCCAAATGTGTTGTGACACGATGGTTGGAAATAACTCCTCTAAATCAAGCACAGACATCTTGGAGTTCCCAAGTTGCTGTTGAACTACAACTCCCAACATGCAAGTTGCGGGCTGAGCATGGCACATAGGCAAAATTGACTTATTCTCATTACCATTCCAGTCTGCAAAAAAAAAAAGAGAAGTTACCTTAAATGACTTGACCTCTGGATTAAAATTATGAGCACAACGTTGTTGAAAGTTTACATTTTTCTATCCTGCAAAAAGAATGAAATTTATATGAAAAATACTTATAACCTAAGTCAATGTAGCACATTTTGGTAAAACATTAAGAGCCGTATAAGATATAGGTGTTATAAAGCAGCGTTATCCTACTATTTCCAGAAAGGAAGCCTCATCTATGTTATAACAATGTACTAAAAACTGTTAAAAAAAAACAAAAGACAAAGAAATGTAAGCAAACAATCTATGGCGCTTGCAGGAAAGTTTTGGAAGTTCTAAATGGGTCTGAAGTTAGATAGTCCTTATATACATGATATATAATGCTGTATCCCATTTTAATTCCAGTAACCAAAGACTGACAAGACACAAACCAGCAGACTAAAGGAAGTGATGTATCATGTGAACTGTTCAGGCTCTGGTACTCACTCTCCACCAAGAACAAAACTATCCAAATCAGAATCAGCATCTATCATCACACGGTGTTCTGGGCCATGTAATATTTATTTACATACCGGATATTAACACAAGGGAGGACAAAATAATGTAGAATCCAGGATCTATTCAGTGAGAGCTCCTGGGATTTGTCCAGCCACGATAGAACACAGTCCCTCTAAACGCTTTCACACCAGTGTACTAATTTATTGTTGTTTTCAAAATCTTGAAAACTGTTACAAATAAAGAGGGCTTCAAAAACAAGCCATGAACTGAAATCTATATTTATTGTCAATATTTTGCAAATATTACAGCAATTTAAACACCTTAAAGGAGGTTGTTTTTTTTTTTAAGTAGAAACCTCTTCTGTCATATTATACTGGCTAATTAGAAGAGGTGGCATTTACATATCCATTTGTTTCTGTCAACATTGTTTAGTGTGCACCCTCAGGGCTACAATATCACATGTGAAATGGTATAATTGTCACTGGGAAAAAAAATTACAATGGTTAACCCTAAAGAGCGAGTGTACATTGCTAAGGGGAAGAAATACCCTTTGATGTACCGTATAAAACCTGTGCACAAAGTGACCCACAAGAGGTCAACAGGACCACGGAACACTTGGGATTCTTTGTAATCCATCCAAATGATGAACTGCAAATTCCCTGTAACAAACCTACAGTAGAATGTTGTTAAAGTATGGCAAAACCATGACTACTGGTACCTCAGCAGGGCTGCTATGGAGGTCATGACCTTGGTGAAAACCTGTGGGGTTAAGAAGTCAAAGTTTCCCCCTGGAAGGCAATCCAGAGAAAAGTCTGGTGTCCAGAGACCAAACAGATGACTGGCTTGTATAGAAGCATCTGAATGATAACATGAAAGGCCGAACTACCTTCTGGGTTCAATGGAAGCCTTGTGAAAGATATCCAAAACCATGACCGACAATGTTGAGAAGTCAGTATTCAGAGTGACCCAGCATCGCTGAATACTAGAGATGCTCACTGACCCCCGTGAACTGGTTTTGGATCTGGATTAGCTTCGTGTTTGGTTTTGGCAAAACCGCCCTTGTGTTTCGGTTTTGTTTGTTTTTTTAGAAAAAATCCTAAAATATGCTAAAATCACATAATTTTGCTCCTTTTTTGTTCCTACATTATTAGTAACCTCCATAACACTAATTTCAAGTAATTTGCAGTAAATTTTGAACCCCTTGGAGATCACAATATTATTTTCATACACATTCGCACAAATACTGCAGCGACCTGGCTGGATGGTAAGCGACAGAGCAATGACACAAACACACGGCAGTTCCTAGCACAATAAAAAAAAAAAAAAAAAAATGAGGGTCTGCCCTCCCTCCCACCCACCGTTATGTTGGATCTTAAAAAGGAATGCAAAAATCACGAGATCCGAGGACGTAACAATGACGTTTTGCCTCTTCAATTCCGAGGGTGCGTGAAAGTACTGAGCCGGCCAGCTCGGCACTCGGATCTGCTCAGTTTGAGTATGTCAGGTTCTCGGGGAACCGAGCCTGAGCATCTCTACTGAATACCAGAAGATGAGCCCTTACTGCTCTTCAACCCAACCCATACTTTTATTTGTCATCAGCAGAGAAGTGAAGGATCATTTATTGGTCTGCATTATGAGATCTGTACGGTGTGCACCGTTCTGCATTCAGGCAGAAATAAATAATTTTTGCATGCGCTTTCTTGAAGTATAATATACACACACATTTTTCAACCAACTCTGCATCATCCCTTAATGATCAGCTACTGAAGAATGAGCCAGTGCAGGTGAGTTCCCTGAAGAGGTCAGACGACTGGTCTGCAGGCAAATGGTTTCTTCCTTGGTCATGGTATGGTCAGATCCTGATTAGTCCTTCAGGAACCTGGCCTCTATGATATGTCTTAGCATGCTCTGCCTCCACAACAGCAGCCTATGCCAGAACTAATGTTGCCATCTTAAAACACCTGCTGCTGAGCACCAGGCTGCAAAGTACTAAGGTTAGGGGTGAGGAAGGGGGAATTCACCGGCTTTTAGCCCCTCTGTCAGTGTCACTCCTATAGCTGTTCCTCAATCTGACCACAGTGGTGCAAAGTAGCCAGAAACAACACAGAGACAGGAGTTTCTAAAGAGAGTAGAAGTTTTCTTATCTTCTAGCGCCTTGACTTCTAGATGGTGGAGCTTGCTCATTACCTGTGTCCACCTACTGCAGGAGAAAACACACTTCATCTCTCACAGTAGAATGGACCATGGTGCTGCCACGGCTGATTGCCTGTAGTGAAAAGGATATATGATAGGGTGACTGATACAACTTGTGCTACAACAAATTTAAGGGTAACTGTGGGGAATTCAAAGGTGTATTTCCAGAAATGTGGAACTGTAATTCAGGGATGTACTGAACAAAAGATAGGCAATGTGTGGGTTTCTAGCTTTTGTGAAACTACAGGACTCAATCATGTCATTCTGGGACCTGTAGTTCCTCAAAAATTGGAGTGCTGCATAAATATACAATAAATTGCACCTATTCATCCACTGTCAAAAGAAAGCAGACTACTGAAGACACATAATGGGATTTCCCCTGCAAAAATCCACCATAAACCAATATTTAACAGGAAATCAATCTATTAAAGTTTATTTAGTCAAAATGTGACGTGTTTGGGGTTTTTTGGTTTTTTTTGCAAAATCTATTTCTTTTTTTTAAGTTTTAAAACTTTTAGGACGGGTGTTAACTCCTAAATGTTAAAAAGGCTTGCAGACCGATTAAATTAAAAAAGTGACCTTTTTCACTTCACCTACACAGTCACATGTGGTCATGTAAATAAACAAATGAATATAAAATAACGCAAGACATTTAAAGAAGTGACCCATGAGTCATTTACACTATTAAAAAACCCCTACACTAAACCTTATGATAGTGCACACACGCTGGCTATATACAATCAGCAGACACGAAGGCGTAATAATGTATGAAGATATTTCCCTAATCTATTATATAATCGATTTCCCTAATCTATTATAGGTATATGTATTCATGTGAGACATGAATATACTACACAGAGGTTAGGACAAACACATTGCATAGAGATGGTATACAGACAGTGTTGAGTAGGACATAAATATAGTATAGAGATCTAAAGAAGAAGTGTCTCCATTGAAGAGTGGTGAGGAGGATATACATCTAGTTGGTGATTTAAGTGGAAATTTAGAAGTGATGGTATGAAATTTTTTATTGGAATGGAATGTGATAATTTTCCAATGAAGGCAGTAGGAGAAGTGACAAAATGGCATACCCCCATATACACTCACCACTGCATATAGTATATAGGGATGTAGGGTAAGTGTCTAATGTACAGTGGTGAGGATGATATAAACACTTCTCTATACAGTGTTTATACTATACAATGGTGAAGATATAAATATAGTATACAGAGATGTAGAAGTGTGTATAATGTACAGTGCAGAGGACAATATATTATGCGAGTTCTCTGTACAACGCTGCAAAATTAGTGGCACTATATAAATAGCTGATAATAAATATAGTATATAGAGATGAGGGAAAAGTGTGTAATAAATATAGCAGAGAAGTGTTTATACTGTACAATGGTGAGGAGGGTATAAAAATAGTATATAGATATGTAGGAGGTGTGTCTATAATGTACAGTGGTGAGGACGATATAAACACTGTATAGAAAAGTGTTTATACTGTACAATGGTGAGGATATAAAAATAGTATACAGAGGTGTAGAAAACTGCATAATGTACAGTGCAGAGGATAATATATAGTATACAGATGAGGGAGAAGTGCTTATACTGTGCAATGGTTATGATAAAGAAATTGTATAGGAATACAGCAGTGTCTATAACATACAATGCAAAGGAAAATAAATATATATAGAGAGAGAGATATGAGGAAGAAGTGTTTATACTGTACAATGGTTAGGAGGATATAAAATACTATATAGGAATGTAGGAGAAATATGTGTATATACTATATTTATATTGAGAAGAGTGAGAAGTGTTTATATTGTACAATGGTATATAAAATACTCAATAGTAATATAGGAGAAATGTCTATAATGAACAGTGCAAAGGATAATATAAATACAGTATTTAGAGATGAGGAAGATGGAGGCTAAGTGGTTAGCACTTCTGCTCACAGCGCTGGGGTCATGAGTTCAATTCCCGACCATGGTCTTATCTGTGTGGAGTTTGTATGTTCTCCCTGTATTTGTGTGGGTTTCCTCCGGGTGCTCCGGTTTCCTCCCACACTCCAAAAACATACTAGTAGGTTAATTAGCTGCTATCAAAACTGACCCTAGTCTCTCTCTCTCTGTCTGTGTGTGTGATAGATAATTTAGACTATAAGCTCCACAGGGGCAGGGACTGATGTGAATAAGTTCTCTGTACAGCGCAGCGGAATCAATGGCGCTATATAAATAAATGGTGATGATGATATAGGTGAAGTGTCTATAATGTACGGTGCAAAGGATAATATAAATACAGTATATAGAGATGAGGGAGAAGTGTTCATACTGAACAATGGTTAGGAGGATATATATAATAGTATATAGTAATGTAGAAATGTGTATAATGTACAGTGGTGAGGATAGTATAAATACAGTATATAGAGATGAGGGAGAAGTGTTCATATTGAACAATGGTTAGGAGGATATATATAATAGTGTATAGTAATGTACAGTGGTGAGAATATTATAAATATAGAGACATGGGACAAGTGTCTGCACTGTACAGCAGTCAGTATGACATACACAGTGTATGGAGAGGTCCATCACACATGATGGTTACGGGGACACCAGCACACACTGACATGATATCACTAAGATAGCACAGACACTCTCCCCCCCATCACCTACTGTGCACGGCCATGATAACACGAGAGTACACCCCGTGCTTCCTAACACAACACTGAGCCGCCGACTCCTCTCCACTTCCGGGCTACAGCGTCACCCGTGACGTTGGAATGACGTCATCACGCACGGCGTCCATTGCGAGAGAGCAGCGCTGCTCTGAGCCGTGGGGGACATAGTGCGGGGTAAGCTGTGGTCTCCTCTTATCTCTGCCTCTACCACTCATTACACTTCTCAGCAACTTTTTACCTTTAACTTTTTTTTTCTTTTTTCTTTTTATTAAATGACATTTTGCTAACTCTCCATACTGCTGTAGAATACATGGCATCATACTAGTCACATGTAAATAGGTCTCTCATGTATAGAAATGCAACAGTTCTAATTGAGCAGTACAACATAGGTTACTTCTCCACTGTCCATATTTAGGCAGGACAGTCCTGATATGTGGTGACTGTCCAGCATTCAGGTCTTTTGTTTTAACTCAGTTGGGGTGATATGTCCCA
Organism: Mixophyes fleayi; assembly: GCF_038048845.1. Taxonomy (NCBI): domain Eukaryota; kingdom Metazoa; phylum Chordata; class Amphibia; order Anura; family Limnodynastidae; genus Mixophyes; species Mixophyes fleayi. Next base: position 31,179,363 of record NC_134408.1, on the reverse strand, counting down.
CTGAGTGATGCCCCTTCAGCAGGTGTGCACAGGAGTAATGCTGTGTTCTTCGTGTCTGTACGTGGCATGGCCCCAATGTGATAGGGCCATGTCCCTTCTAGCCTAACCTTGCCTTTTGCTTGTGCGAGTCGGTGGCACATAGTCCAAAAGAGATGTTGGGAGTAATGGCATGATAAGCGAAATAACTATCTATATATATATATATAGATATAGATATAGATATCTATATATATAGTACACACCGACACACACATATATACTTCCCAACTCTCTGAATATAGATAGGACAGTTCCAATATGGGCGGACTGTCCTGCCATCTCACGATAAGTTTGGGAGGTATGTCCCTGCCATGGTGAGCGGTGTCACAGGTACCAGACAGGGCCGTAACTAGGGCTGTGCGACAGGGGCGGCCGCCCAGGGTGCAACGCTGAAGGGGGCGCAATTTAGGAATATTTTAGGTAAGTTTGGTTAAAATTCAGGGCTAGGGGGGCGGCATTTCTCTTTCTCGCCCCCAGGGCCGGATTAAGGTAATGGAGGCCCCTGGGCTAAGGGGGCCTCCATTCCCCCGTGAGGCCCCGACCGATGAATACTGCTGCTGAGCACTTTCAAGGGCCCTCTGGATGCCATAGGCCCCTGGGCTGTAGCCCAGTTAGCCCTATGGTTAATCCAGCCCTGCTCGCCCCAGGCGCTAGCATTCTAAGTTACGGCTTTGGTACCAGATGCAGGTGTCTCAGCAATTTAAGGGTGTTTTTAGAGGAGGGAATTTGGGGGGAGGGCTAACGCTTTGGAAGCGCTGGTGACCATACCATTTCTTGCATGCATCCATTACTACATTTCTTCCAAGTACCTCAGGAAAAATATTGGGAGGTAAATAAATCAAAGAACAATGACTGTGTTTGATTATACAGCTTTTTTAGGAACTGAGGACAATTATGCTGCTTCCTGTGGTTAAACGAATTTCTGGAGTCCCAATAAAAGTCACTGGTAACATTTGAGTGTCCACCCAACTAGATAGATAAATATGATAGATAATGTATTCATAATTTTACCTGTATTTTGAAACTTTTTTGGCATGGGTTCAACTTTTAAGTAACCCCACCTCCCATGCTCAGTATTGTTTCAAATGCAATGTTACATCCTACTTGAAAACCTTTTTTGTAGACTTATGAGGACACAATCAGAAAACTGTAACCAGGACCCAGCCATACAGCCAGTGTTCATTCCGTTAGTTAGGTCCCACAATCCACCTTCCCTTCCGATGCATTTATCTAGCGGCTTCCAAGATAAACAACTGCCCATCTAATTTAAAATAGCTAAATTTAGTTTGGGTGGGTAGAACAAGAAACTACTAAATAATACTGACAAGAATCCCAGTATATAAACCTCAAACAGCGTGGTCTAACAGAGTGTAGTGTTATGTAATGTGTATAATGCATTTTCCATACCTACTGTATCTTGACAGTGGTGTCTTTCAAAAAACTATATAACGGTGTAATGTAAATCATTAATAGATAAATAAAACACTACTCAATGCTTATTAATATAACATGAGATTAGGGTTGTAAAGTTTGCATTCATTCACGTATTAAAAGTATTTTTTGTTTTGTTTTGTTTTGTTTTAAAAATGTACACTTACAAACTATAGGTGTGACTATAAAACAAAGGTTTTGCTGCTTATAATAACCATTAGAACTCTTCCCCCATCATGACGGTTTATTATAGTAATGTTTTTAAATGGATGAAAAAGGGTTTATACATTTTATAGATAAAGAAGCATATTGATGGTGTTGTCCACTCTCTCCATATTACTGGTACTTGACATAACATTTAGGGCTTCATATAGAGTTGAATGTAGATCTTTTTGTGGGGCGTAAATATAGAGTTGAGGATATTTTAGACTTGTGTCCCCTTTTACACGGAAAGTCAGAACAGGGAGTGAGCAAGTAGTAGTTGAACACAATAAATGTATACATATATCACGTCCCATACAGATATAAGCTAATGAGACTTTGATGCATCCCCAAATACATTTATTCCGAAACATATCTTTTGCAGGTAGTGGAAGCCTGGTATACGTGGTGATGATGCAAACAGCAGCAATAACTAGCCACTTCTGAGTGGCTGTTTGTGTATTGATCCCTCTAGCTGATAGTACCACATTTATTAGTGTTGAAGCTATATTATCAAATAGCAGCCATCTATTCAGATTTCTTTTTTTGACATTTCCATTAGGACTACTGGAAACAAGATTCCCGATTCCCATTAGATATAAACAGCGGTAAACTACAGATGTAGGGGTGTTTGTATTTTACTGCATTTTATTTGGAAAATGCAACTTTTTAATTTATTAATAACACTGTCAATACACTGTTCCCTCTTGTGTATAGGACACATCACTATTGTATATTGTGTACGAATAGGGTAATGCAACTTTCACATTTATAACTAATACTGTAAAGCTGCATTTTTGTTCTTCAGTTGGGTATAAGTCATACTTGCCCATTCTCCTGGAATGTCCGGGAGACTCCCGAATTCCCTGAGGGGAACTCCCGGAGGGCAGGAATAAAAAGTAGTTAAGTATAGTGTAAGTTTGTACACCTGAATTATACCTGACATACAAATATTGCTGCAGTCTTTTTTTGCCACATAGACTCATTCGCACATATGTCTTTGCTGACTTTGCTCTATTAACCGTTACAAGGGATTACATCTCCTTTAGGCTTCTGCACACGGGTCGTTTCTTCATTGCATTTTACATTTGGTAGATGAAGAAGAGAAGGCAGCTCACTAGGGTCATTAATTCCTATGAGAAGCATAGTGACTGCTGTTGTCTCCCTTCTGCTACCAGACCTTATTCATAATAACCGTTCCTTATAATGTGGTTACTGTGCCTTGACTATATTGTTTTAATGCTCCGTTTAGCTGGATGCGCAGAAGTGATTTGTTTTAGCTGGGTGTGGAGATGTGATTTGAGAATTGCAAAATAGGAGCTGGTAGTAAAGACCTGCCATCTAGTACACCAGCAGGGTCTATGTGCATTCATTATGGAAAGAAAAGTGCAAGTACATGTGGGATTGACAGAAGTTTACTAAACAAGAATACTGCAATTAGCTTCCCCATAAAGAGATCTTGCAATCTAGAAAAAATAGAAAATCTTGGCAGAGCCAAGAGTAGCAAGCACTTTATTTTGTTTGATGACACTCCTCCGTGCCACTTAGTTTCCACACATTTTTGATACTTTCCACGACACTAAGATAATGTGGGAGGTAGGGCATAGTGCTGAGCTAATCTGAAGATTTCTCTAGCTTTCATCCACTTGTCAAACATGGTAATTGTTTGAATGTGCTTAATATGGTTTGAGTACAGACATTGCCACAGTCAGAAAAAGCAACTCCAATTGTTCTTACCTTGGCTTGCAGTACAGTTAGGATTGTATTCACCAGAACTGTGACACAACCTAAAGTTGCACTGCACTGATGTTTTATAGAGAAACATCAGCGCGACTAAGGCCGCTGTGTGACTGAGGCAGACGACACAGGTGTGGGGAGACATCACTGGGTGTTTTAGTGACTGCTCCCATTGGTCCCCTTTCCTGGGGATCAGACGCCACCCCTATCTCCTGGCTCCCTCCCCTCTTGGTGTGTTTACATGTCATATATGTGCATGTACTTGTGTTTGTATGTCCCCATCACAGTGCATATTGCAGTTTGCACCTGCTTGCTCCTAGACTTGAGTGATACAGAAATACAAAGCAACTGAAATCAGATAATATACCAGATCTGATTATAACTAGAGGATACTGTAATATATATCACGTGTGATCTTGTGTTTAGGCTAAAACATAATAAATAATACTCTTTAAACAGTTAAAATCCTTGGATTTTTTTTTTAAGTGCAGGAAAAGAGTAATATACATGCTATGCATGCAGGTTGGACTAGAGGCCATTTACATACATGCAGCCCATGGACGAGCAGTTCACTGCCACATTAGCTGCAATATAGAAGATATAACAGGCTTTCAACATTTAGTTATTGCAAAGGCCCCCATCCGGCTTCTTCTGGGGGGATCACTGTAAGGGTATGCAGTTTATGGGACAGATAACACATCAGATATGCAAGGCTCTATGAATCAGTCAGATATATGACTGCCCTTTTCACCCTCAAAGTTCTGGGAAAGTAGAAAGACAAAACGTTGTTCTAAAAACTTACCAAGCTATGGAAACTATCGTCTTCATCTTTACCTTTTTCTCCTTGACCTGCAACTAGTTTCTTAAACCACTGGAACCCAAAAAAGCTTGATGGGGTGGGGTAGTAAGCCCATCCCATCACTTAGGTAGAAAATGAATCAGCAAGCTCTACCATTAACGTGTTCTACTAGTGATCAAGTAGCCATGATTTACCTAGCTATGCAGAAGGAAAGAGAGTTGTGTTAAAAAGAGGTAATATAACTTATGAATGTACAATGTAACGTAACTTTTGTTCTATTCTGGGGGAAAAAAATATTCTGACCCAAATTATCTCCTAGATTATCTTCCCACTAATCAAGTCTCATGCTATCCCATCTAAAGCTGGGTACACACTACACTGTTTTCGTCCAATAATCGGCTCAAACTGCCGACATACGACCGCTCGTTCAAAAGTCGGGGTCAGTGTGTGCAGTGACACGATGGTCGAAAGTCTGCCCAAATGGACGATTGTCGCCTCATTTGGTGGGTCGTACCGTTTAATATTTTCTCTCCAATCTCGTTTCCGCTGTGTAGTGTGTATAAACTTCCGACCGATGTTGCTTCAGTGTGTACGAAATTACAGTCATTGCTCACGACAACATGGCTGTAAAAAGTCGCTAAAGGGACGTCCGCTCTTCCCTTTATGGTCCTAAACAAGGCTAGTGTGTGTGCAGTCCATGGACCGAGCGATCGGACCATCGGTCGCATGTAAAATCGCTCGGCATAAAAGGTTGGTCGAAATTTCTGTAGTGTGTACCCAGCTTAAGCCTCTTGAGAGGCGTGGCAGTAATTGCCTCACATGGTTCTTTTCTTTAAACAACCTATTGGATCCTCTACAACTCGTGAAACCACTCCTTCACTTTGTTTTGTTTTTCTAGATCTCCACCTCTCTGCTTCCTCTATCAGTTGGATCACCACAAAGCACAATCCTTGGTCCTCTGCTCTTCTCTTTCTATACCACTTGTCTTAGAAAACTAATACGCTTTTTAGAGCGGCAGTTGTATGTGAATGACACCCAAATGTATCTATACTTTCAAGATTTTTCACAATCTGTGTTCCATTGTGTTACTGAATGTTTTCCTGCCATTTCACCTTGGATGTCCCCTTGGCACCTCATAATGCAATCTTTCAAAAACTGAGCTAGTAATATTTTCACCTACCACTCAAGCTTGCTGCAAAGATGTTGTCATTGACTCAGAACTGTTGTCACGGGCACTAGGAGTCTTTACCCAGGGATCACCAGGTGATAGGCTTACCAGAGCAGTATAGGTGGTAATATGGTACTCTGGTAGCAGGGTGATCACGGAACAGGAAATAGCAGATGATGAGATGCTCAGGAAAGTCTATGACTAGCAGCACTGGCAATATGGAGGTAGTAATACACGAGGAACTGTATGGACAAAGGACACGTGAAGGTAGTCAGTGGTCTGCGGTAGCAAGTAGTACCACTGCTATAGTGAGGAGGAATGTCCAACAGAAACGAGGAGGTGATGAGAGTCAGCGGTCTGCGGATAGCAAGTTGTACCGCTGTCTGAGTGAAGGAATGGAATCCAAGTGGAGGTATCCGGGGAGTCAGTGGTCTGCGTTAGCAAGTTGTACCACTGCTATGTGAGAGGATACTGGAACAGGTGAAACTGTAAACAGGGGTCAGTGGTCTGCCACTAGCAAGTTGTACCACTGAATATATATGTGAGGAGGTGCACGGGGAGAGACTGCAACACAATATATACACGGGCACCTTGACTTTGAACCACAGTGATATGCACAATATAAATGTATAGATGACTGAACAATACTGCCAATATAGAAAGTCTCTTGAAGTAGTCCAGCATAAGATAACACAGTCAATGATGGCAATAGACTCAGCGGATAGCACACTCCAGAGGAGAACCAACACAGTCCAGCAAGGTATGCAATACACAGCACAGTCAATGAGAAGTATGCATACCGTGGTTCAGGAGGCAGTCAGACAGGAGTGCAGAGATACCTGAACGGCAGGAGGCCGGCAGGATGCGAAGTCCCTGGATGGGTGAAGCGGTGGTCTAGTAGGTGCAGCGCACGGGTAGGTAGACCAGCAGGGAACACAGGAAAGCGTGGAGAGCGGATCAGCAGTAGATGGATGAGTAGTGCTGAGGAGTAGCAGTAGCGGGTCTCTGCGGGAACACGGAGGTAGCCAATAGCAACCAGCAGGTGCAGTAACGATGGGACACGGGAGAGCAGAGTTGAACAGGCACTGTTGATCACGGAGAATAGCGGGTAGCAATAGTGGAGGCAGACTCAAGGAAACACGGGAGCGTTGACAAGGACTGAAGACTGAAGCGCACAGAGGCAGCGGATAGGAATCAGCCAAACAGTCACGATGAAACACAGACGGGTTGCAGGTTGAAGACTGTAGTGCACGGAGGCAGCGGATAGGAATCAGCTAGCAGTCACGATGATGAAACACAGACGAGTTGCAGGTTGAAGGCTGTAGTGCACGGAGGCAGCGGATAGGAATCAGCTAAACAGTCACGATGAAACACAGACGGGTTGCAGGTTGAAGACTGTAGTGCACGGAGGCAGCGGATAGGAATCAGCTGGCAGTCACAATCATGAACAGGTGAGTGGATGTGAATGAAAGACTGTAGTGCACGGAGGCAGCGGATAGGCATCAGCTAACAGTCCCAATGATACATGGTAGAGTTGAAGTGGTTAGAAGACTGTAGTGCACGGAGGCAGCGGATAGGAATCAGCTCACAGTCACGATGATACAGTAGATGGTAGAAGTGGTATGGGAACCACAGTAGCAGAAGTGGTTTGGAAACCACAGAGGTAGAAGTGGTTTGGAAACCACAGGAATCAGCAGGGCTGAATAAACAAGGAAACACAGGAACACCTTCAGAGACTCATGGGGAATGAGACTCCAAGATCAGGCAACGTGGTGTTGACCACAGGTGCTTAATATAGGGAGGTTGCCTGATCTGCCAATTAAGTTAAAGGAACATACACTGGAGGTATAGAAAGGGCTGCGCATGCGCAGTCCCTCAGGATGGAGGACGGCCACGGTTCCTAAATGTCCGGGAAGAAGCACTCACAGTCCGGTGAGTGACAGTACCCCCCCTTTTAAAGGTGGGCACAGAACGCCTGGAACCGGGCTTGTCCGGATTTTTGGAATAAAACTTCTTCAGAAGGGCAGGAGCATTAAGATCTTCAGCTTTGATCCATGAACGCTCTTCAGGACCAAAGCCCTTCCAATGAACGAGGAAACGGAGGACTCCTCGCGAAATTTTTGCATCCAATACCTCAGTAATCTCGAAATCCTCCTCCTGATGAACTTGAACTGGCTGCGGTGCTGAGGAAGGAGTCGAGAAACGGTTGATGATGAGAGGTTTGAGCAAGGACACATGGAAGGCATTGGAGATCCGAAGATTCTTAGGAAGAAGAAGTTTAACACATACTGGATTGATAACTTGAATGATCCTATATGGACCAATAAAACGAGGGGCGAATTTCATAGATGGAACCTTCAAACGAATATTTTTGGTAGATAACCAGACACGATCTCCAATTTTTAGTGGTGGAATAGCCCGCCTCTTCTTATCTGCGAAAGACTTATATTTGTTAGATGTCTTCTTTAAACAGGTTTTGACCTGAGACCAGATATTTTTGAAGGTCTGACAAGCAGTCTCCACAGCAGGAACTTGGGTGGGCGGGAGGGCAGGAAATTCCGGAAAAGACGGATGGTGACCGTAGACCACAAAGAATGGAGTTTTGGATGATGACTCATGGTACATGTTGTTATGGGCGAATTCAGCCCAAGGGAGCAATTCTACCCAGTTGTCTTGGTTGGCTGAAGAGAACATCCTAATAAAAGTCTCAAGATCTTGATTGACTCGTTCCGTTTGTCCGTTAGATTGCGGATGGTAAGACGATGAGAGTGCTAATCGTATGCCCAAGGTTTTACAAAGGGCCCGCCAGAATCTGGAAACGAATTGTACTCCTCTATCTGACACAATCTCAGACGGACATCCATGGATGCGGAAGATTTCTTTAATGAAATGTTCAGCCAGAGTAGACGAGGAAGGTGAACCGGACAGAGGGACGAAATGAGCCATCTTCGAAAATCTGTCTACCACTACCCAAATAGTATTGTGATTCTTACTTGGTGGCAAATCAGTAACGAAATCCATACTAATATGGGTCCAAGGCTTGGACGGAATGGGTAGTGGTCGCAGCAACCCTGCTGGAGTTCTGCGGGAGGATTTGAACTGAGAACATAAATCACAGGAAGCAATAAACTCTTTGACGTCTCTCCTCATTGAAGGCCACCAGTAACTACGAGAGAGAATCTCAAAGGTCTTATGTTCACCGGCGTGTCCAGAAAAACGAGAGGCATGGAACCACGAAAGGATTTTCCTCCTCAGAGTAGGAGGCACGAGGGTCTTCCCAAATGGTAGCATTTTGGTGGATGAAGCAGCCAGAGAAATACATTTGGGGTCTAGAATAGCATGGTTGGGAACCTCTTCTACATCAGAGGACGTCACAAAAGCTCGAGATAGAGCGTCAGCTTTCTTGTTCTTAGCAGCTGGTTTGAAGGTTATAATTAATTCAAAACGGGAAAAGAAAAGAGACCATCTTGCTTGACGAGGGTTCAAGCATTGAGCAGATTGCAAATATGACAAGTTCTTATGATCCGTGAAGATCGTCACCGGATGGCGAGCTCCTTCCAACAAGTATCTCCATTCCTCTAATGCAGCTTTGATGGCCAGCAACTCCTTGTCCCCGATAGTATAGTTTTTCTCTGCGGGCAGAAGACCCCGAGAGTAGAAGGCACAAGGATGTAATTTTTGTTGCTCCGAGCGTTGGGAGAGAATAGCTCCTAAGCCCACATTAGAGGCATCTACTTCTAGGAAGAAGGGGAGTGTCACATCAGGTTGTCGCAGAATGGGAGCAGACGAGAAGGACTCTTTGAGGATTTGAAAGGCTTGGAGAGCCTCAGATGACCATTGCTTAGTATTAGCCCCTTTCCGAGTTAAGGCCACAATGGGAGATGCAATGGATGAGAAGTCTTGAATGAAGCGTCTATAGTAATTGGCAAAACCTAAAAAACGCTGGATGGCACGAAGAGTAGTTGGCTGAGGCCAATGTAGTACAGCATTTACTTTGTCTGGATCCATCTTCAGGCCAACTCCGGAAACTATATACCCCAAGAATGGAATCTGGGGTAACTCGAATGAACATTTTTCCAATTTACAGAACAATGAGTTTTTCCGTAGTCTGGAGAGGACCTCTGCCACATGTTGGTGATGAGAAGGCAGGTCCTGTGAGAAGATCAATATGTCGTCCAGGTAGACAACGACACATACATATAATAAGTCCCGAAAGATCTCATTGATGAAATCCTGGAAAACCGCGGGGGCATTACACAGCCCGAAGGGCATTACTAAATATTCGTAATGCCCATCTCTGGTGTTAAACGCGGTCTTCCATTCGTCACCGGAACGGATTCTAATTAAATTGTAGGCACCACGAAGATCCAACTTAGTAAATATCCGAGCTCCCTTGATGCGATCAAATAGCTCAGTGATCAGCGGAATGGGATACCGATTCTTGATAGTAATGGCGTTGAGTCCACGAAAATCTATACAAGGGCGTAATGATCCATCCTTCTTTTTGACGAAGAAGAACCCAGCTCCAGCGGGAGAGGTGGAAGGTCGAATGAACCCACGCTGGAGATTCTCCCGTATGTACTCAGATGTGGCTTGAGTTTCAGGTAACGAGAGAGGATAGACCCGACCCCTGGGAGGAGTCTTGCCAGGTAGAAGGTCGATCGGACAATCCCAAGAACGATGAGGAGGAAGACGTTCAGACTGAGCTTTATCAAACACATCGGCAAATGAAGCATACTGAGGAGGGAGTCCCGGGGAGGAAGATGAGATGGAAGATTGCTGTACTTTAAGAGGAATAACTTGAGAGAGACAACGATGGTGACATTCAGGCCCCCAAGACGTAACTTGAGGGGTGCGCCAGTCAATCTGGGGAGAGTGACATTGAAGCCATGGAAGGCCTAAGACAATCGGACTTGTCGTAACAGGAAGAATTAAAAACGAAATTTCTTCATGGTGTAGTACACCAATCTGAAGGGTTACTGGAGACGTACTCTGGGTGATGAGACCATTGATGAGACGTGATCCATCTATAGCCGTCACAGTAATGGGTGTTTTTAAAGTGATCACTGGTAGGGACCATTGATTCACTAGTGATTTAGAAATGAAATTTCCTGCTGCTCCGGAATCAATCAATGCCTGTGACTCAAAGGATTTAGTAGCAAAGGAAATCGTAACCTCGAAAGCGCAGACTTTAGATTTCATAGACAATGGAGAGGACTCCAGGGACCCTAACTTCACCTCTCCAGAACTAGTTAGGGCCTGGCATTTCCCGATTTCTTAGGGCAAGAACTGAGCATATGTGTGGAATCAGCACAATAGATACAGAGTCTATTCTTTACTCTTCGTTTCCTCTCTTCTAAAGATAATTTGGAACGTCCTATCTCCATGGGAATCACAGAAGGCGAAACTGGACGAAATTGAGGGTTTAAACGAAGAGGTGCTTTAGCAGAAGTTGTTTTCTCAGATTCTCTTTCACGAAATCTCATGTCTACACGATGGCAAAGAGAGATCAAATCTTCTAGTGACGAAGGAAGCTCTTGGGTAGTCAGTGCATCTTTAATTTTATCGGAGAGCCCCTGCCAGAAGGCGGCAACTAATGCTTCAGTGTTCCACTGAAGTTCAGAGGCTAAGATCCTAAATTGAATGACATACTGTCCTACTGTATGGGAGCCTTGTCGCAAACGAAGAATGCTGGAAGCAGCGGAGGTCACACGACCTGGTTCATCGAACACACTTCGGAACGTGGAAATGAATTTGGCACTATCTTGTAGAATTGGATCGTTTCTTTCCCACAGAGGGGAGGCCCAAGCCAGGGCTTGTCCAGAAAACAATGAGATAAGATAGGCCACTCTGGAACGATGGGTAGAAAAATTTTGAGGTTGGAGTTCAAAATGGACTGAACATTGGTTAAGGAAACCTCTACAAGTTTTGGGGTCCCCGTCATATTTTGACGGAGTAGGCAGGTGAAGCGTAGGAGCTGTAGACACCTGGGATGGCACTGGGGAAACGGAGGAAAGCACAGGAGCTTCAATACTAGCTGTAACAGTCTGTCCAGATGTTCCTTGGGAGGTTAACGATTGGTAACATTGAAGTAACAGCTGTTGGCGAGCATCCTGTTGCTCCACCCGACTGACCAGATGCTGCAGCATCTCTTTAGCAGTAGGTTCCGTATCTGGGTCTGTCATGGCCTGATCTTACTGTCACGGGCACTAGGAGTCTTTACCCAGGGATCACCAGGTGATAGGCTTACCAGAGCAGTATAGGTGGTAATATGGTACTCTGGTAGCAGGGTGATCACGGAACAGGAAATAGCAGATGATGAGATGCTCAGGAAAGTCTATGACTAGCAGCACTGGCAATATGGAGGTAGTAATACACGAGGAACTGTATGGACAAAGGACACGTGAAGGTAGTCAGTGGTCTGCGGTAGCAAGTAGTACCACTGCTATAGTGAGGAGGAATGTCCAACAGAAACGAGGAGGTGATGAGAGTCAGCGGTCTGCGGATAGCAAGTTGTACCGCTGTCTGAGTGAAGGAATGGAATCCAAGTGGAGGTATCCGGGGAGTCAGTGGTCTGCGTTAGCAAGTTGTACCACTGCTATGTGAGAGGATACTGGAACAGGTGAAACTGTAAACAGGGGTCAGTGGTCTGCCACTAGCAAGTTGTACCACTGAATATATATGTGAGGAGGTGCACGGGGAGAGACTGCAACACAATATATACACGGGCACCTTGACTTTGAACCACAGTGATATGCACAATATAAATGTATAGATGACTGAACAATACTGCCAATATAGAAAGTCTCTTGAAGTAGTCCAGCATAAGATAACACAGTCAATGATGGCAATAGACTCAGCGGATAGCACACTCCAGAGGAGAACCAACACAGTCCAGCAAGGTATGCAATACACAGCACAGTCAATGAGAAGTATGCATACCGTGGTTCAGGAGGCAGTCAGACAGGAGTGCAGAGATACCTGAACGGCAGGAGGCCGGCAGGATGCGAAGTCCCTGGATGGGTGAAGCGGTGGTCTAGTAGGTGCAGCGCACGGGTAGGTAGACCAGCAGGGAACACAGGAAAGCGTGGAGAGCGGATCAGCAGTAGATGGATGAGTAGTGCTGAGGAGTAGCAGTAGCGGGTCTCTGCGGGAACACGGAGGTAGCCAATAGCAACCAGCAGGTGCAGTAACGATGGGACACGGGAGAGCAGAGTTGAACAGGCACTGTTGATCACGGAGAATAGCGGGTAGCAATAGTGGAGGCAGACTCAAGGAAACACGGGAGCGTTGACAAGGACTGAAGACTGAAGCGCACAGAGGCAGCGGATAGGAATCAGCCAAACAGTCACGATGAAACACAGACGGGTTGCAGGTTGAAGACTGTAGTGCACGGAGGCAGCGGATAGGAATCAGCTAGCAGTCACGATGATGAAACACAGACGAGTTGCAGGTTGAAGGCTGTAGTGCACGGAGGCAGCGGATAGGAATCAGCTAAACAGTCACGATGAAACACAGACGGGTTGCAGGTTGAAGACTGTAGTGCACGGAGGCAGCGGATAGGAATCAGCTGGCAGTCACAATCATGAACAGGTGAGTGGATGTGAATGAAAGACTGTAGTGCACGGAGGCAGCGGATAGGCATCAGCTAACAGTCCCAATGATACATGGTAGAGTTGAAGTGGTTAGAAGACTGTAGTGCACGGAGGCAGCGGATAGGAATCAGCTCACAGTCACGATGATACAGTAGATGGTAGAAGTGGTATGGGAACCACAGTAGCAGAAGTGGTTTGGAAACCACAGAGGTAGAAGTGGTTTGGAAACCACAGGAATCAGCAGGGCTGAATAAACAAGGAAACACAGGAACACCTTCAGAGACTCATGGGGAATGAGACTCCAAGATCAGGCAACGTGGTGTTGACCACAGGTGCTTAATATAGGGAGGTTGCCTGATCTGCCAATTAAGTTAAAGGAACATACACTGGAGGTATAGAAAGGGCTGCGCATGCGCAGTCCCTCAGGATGGAGGACGGCCACGGTTCCTAAATGTCCGGGAAGAAGCACTCACAGTCCGGTGAGTGACAACTGTCCTTTTTCCTCAAATCCAGTCTGTCCCCAAATCCCTTAACATGCATCTACTGAACATTTCCAGAACTCTTGCATCTCTGACAGAACTCACCGACTCACACTCTAATTCATGCACTCATAATCTCCCTCAATGGGGGGAATTCAGTTTACTTGTAAGAGCAACGCGGGCCGCGCACTACTTCCGTTAATACGGTAATTTTAACATGGATTTCTCCTTGCGGCTCTCAGAGCTGCGAGCAAAAATCAGTGTTGCAATTACCGTACTAATGGTAATAGTGTGTGGGCCGCTTTATTCTCATGAGTAACACTGTCAATTGAATTTCCCCCATTGAGTATTGCAGTTCACTTCTTACTGGTGTTCTAACCAGACATTCACCCTTACATTCCGTTTTGAACTTGACTAATTTTCCTTGTAAAAGGTCTGCTCTGCCTATCCCTATATTAGTTGCCTATACTTTACAAAGTCCAATATAAAAATACTTCTATTAACAAACAAATCAATTAAAACTGAACCAGATTGGATTTGAGAAACATAAGGGACATCTCTTGTCTATTGTTTATTTCTTGCTACCCACACAATATTCTTGTGCCTTCATATGGGCAAGAGTTTGTACTTTATTATTTAACTCCAGTATTATGCAATAACTTTTTTTTTTTGCACCATATACATATTATTTATGTCTACATTTTTGTTTTTGATAGAACTGATATGTCACCTCTTTAACACTGACATAGACCATTCAACATGTTTCTCTTCTAAAGTCTGGTTTTTATTATTAATTATTTGTGTTATTATTTCATAGTGTTTTGTATGCCCCAAATACAACTATGAGGTTAAAATGTTGACTTTGAAATCATAGAAGCTCTGCCCAAGTATTTTCTATGGATGTGTGAATTACCATACATTATTAAAGCTTTTAGTTTTGGAACACTGTAGCTAAACACATTAGCCTCTATGATACTTGGATAGAACGTAAAGATGTTTACAGTAGCATGGAGTTTGTGTTATTAACATTTTTTCATCGTTTTCCAATAACCATTGTCTATGCGATTTGTGTGGTTCCAAAGCACGAGCAATTTAGCAAAAGCAAAAAGAATAACAGTTAAATAAATAAGTACAGCCGATACATATGCTACGCGGTGTTGCGCTCTGCTGGATCCAGCTAGACAGTCCTTCAGTCCTGAAGACTGTGGTCAGAGTGACTGCCAAGCTGATTCCAGGGAGCAATATATATATATATATATATATATATATATATATATATATATATATATATATATATATATACATTTGGTGTTACAGTAAATACAGTACAGATGACTTGGCAAGTTTCCATAGGATCAGGCTTCAGGAAGGTCCAGTGTAATGCAGTCCATAGGTCAGTTCAAACGACACCCTCCAAGGGTGGGGGTCAGCTCTCCAGAAGATGAATACTAATGTTCCCGCCAAGAACTAGTTTAAACTGGTCTATTAGCATTATACAGACAATATCATTCTAATAATTTATTCCCTGTCATCCATAACTAGCATACGCAAGAAGCGATCCTTTCGGCGATTGAACCGAACGTCTGCAGATAAATAGGGGATTAGAATGATACCAGACATGATATATTTCCTGTGACTTGAACCTTAGGTCTCACTAACATGTACAAATAACCTTAAAATATCTAACTATAAACTAATAACATCTGTTCATAAACGACTGTGAATTGGAACTAAAATGAACTATATACAAATGAATGTGTAAGTGCGAGTGTATGCGTGCGTTATTTATCGTGCAATTGCGCCATGACACGTGGCGTACTGATCGCAAACGCACGGTAAAACAATATGAATCAATATACTTTCTTTCATTCAATTACTTGACTTTGACAGTGTGGAAAGCAAATTTTTATTTCTGATTGTCAAAAGTGAAACTGTTATTGCCTTGCGTTTATTTACAATTAAAATGATCGACTGTGCTGTTTGGTTATATGGGACAGTTTAGAAGCCTAATTAGTTCTTGTGAGTGGTTTGTGAAGGTAATTGAGCACTATGATTAATGACTGAGCCTGAGAGAGAGACAGTGGAAGTGTAGATTGTCTTTATACTGTCGCACACAGGCAGTGTGATAAGCTTGCCACTTGAGTTGATTGTACATAGGACAACCCTCTCTTCTCTCATTTGCTGATGTCTAGAAGAATATAGAATTGAGATCATTTGTACTAACTACTCGGTGCTCTGGCAGACATGCACACTTGTAGTATGGAGAGAGATGAAAAAAGTCCATCTCCTTCCACTTTAGAATTACCCTTTCCATTAAATAAAACTTACGTTTCACTGCTTGGTTTAGCTATTTGCTTAAATTAATAATGAGTGAAGAGACATCAGATTGTCTTTCTTACATGTAGCATTTTCGTTTGTTTGAAACTTTGTTTTACGTTGGGCAAACCTTCCCTGTTTTTCTGCCAAAGTGCAATTGGATGGTGGAAGATGTGTCCCATTAATATTTTAGGACTAGACATTATCTCCACCCACATTGAAAGGAACAACATCACTCCGACCAGTTCCTCACATTAACCGATACAAACATATACTCCACAGCAAACCCTGACAATTTGCTCCATAAACCTATGTGCTTTGGCAGGAATCTTAACCATTGTGTGTTTCGTAAATGGCCTCCAATATAGTTGTCTTCCCTGAGAAAGTTCTTGATAAGCTCTACATTGTTTAGAAATCCAAAATATGTATGCACTTCTCTCATTATAGGTTCTTTGTAATATGCTTAGATGTTAAGCAGTACTGAACAATAAGGTATTTACTGTGCACTAATGGATGGTTTTCAGTTGCATGGAAACCACTCGGCCCAACACGGGACCAGCCACCTTCATTTAAATCGTATGGATTCCATTAATTACATTACTGAGCATAACTGGTTGCACATCATCCAGGTAATCATCTGGTGCAAGGACTGAAGGGTTATGGTGGTTGTGATTGTGTAGTCCAGGCGTGGACAAACTGTGGCTCTCCAGGTGTTGGGAAACTACAAGCCCCAGCATGCTCTGCCAACAGATAGTCAGCTGATAGCGGTCAGGGCATGCTGGGACTTGTAGTTTCCCAACATCGAGAGAGCCACAGGTTGGCCAGGCCTGCTGGGATTTGTAGTTTCACAACACCTGGAGAGCCGCAGGTTGCCTAGCCCTGCTGTAGGGAATGCAATCAAAAATTGTATTTGACATGCCCCCTTCTCATGCGCATGTGACTTGAGATGACCTGATAAATGTCTATAGTATAATGTTTTATGAAGAGATTCTGACTTTAGCATTATATTTATATTTAGAAGTGGCAGTTTCTACTCTATTACTGTTCCCTTCATGCCCTGTCTTGTCACAATATAAATGGTCTAGTGTTGTCTTACTCTCTGTTTTGTTACTATTGTTAACTGCTTTACTAGATATTGTTAGACTTTGCATGTCACATTTTGGGTCATATTGACAAACTGTTGCATTAGTGTTAAGCTGTTGTCACTTACATAACCAGAACTACTGTGCTCTGTTGGTAATTTAACAGACTATAGTTTGTATACAAATAAATATATTAATAATTATTGCATATCACCAAATCCATGAGCATTTGTGTTCTTGTTTTAGTGGCTAAGGGGTTAAAAATGAGTTAATCATACACATATTTGCAGTCAGTCTCACCATTACACTTCTAAGAGAAGTAATCAGCTTTTCCATGTGTAAAGGTCATCCTGTGCACAGACATCTGTGTGTGTTTTATGAGTACATTCACTTGTTAGCTAAATTAAGGTACCTCTTTAGAAATGTATGTTTTTGGTTTTGTGTGTGGATGCCTGTGTAAAGGTGTGGACACAGACCGATGAGTCTTCTTTTCTACCTATAAAAGTTAGTCACGTTCTTGCACCACGCCCATGCTTTTTCTTTGGGCTCACAGTTAGCTGTGTAGGTGAAGTTGAAGTTAAAGGTCATAGACATCTCTCCTCCTTGTTAATCATCTTTTCTTGTGCAACTGTTTTTATGTTTTTTTTAAACAACAAAGTGTTCACTCACTCTTTCCCTGCCCTATCTGCTCCAACTCTTCCCTCGGCAACAAACTTTGCCATGCTGTCCATTTCCTTCCTCACAACACCAGTAGCAATGGTGATAAGGCCTGTTAGGGCACTGGGTGGGCATACTGGTTTGGTGACACAGTTTGGGCATCTTTGTATATTGGCATGGGGGAACTCACTAATGTACATTAGCATGGAGATATAATCCTTGATGAATCCTATAATTATAACTTGGGCTTTCTTTGCTAGACTTTAAAGTCTTTACAGAGTCCTTGATAGACACCACACTTACAAGGGAATATCAGTGTGTTTATGAACATTCTACTATACTCTGAGCTATTTAAAGTTGCTTTATGATCATAATGTAAAACAACATTAGAGGAAATGTGAGCTTAGTAATTTCTTTGGGGCAAGGTCACTTTTGAGCAACAAAATAGTTGTCCAGCCATGTTGTGATGTGTCTTGCTGGGGAAAGGTGGTGGTGTTGACTAGGGAATTTGATTAAAAAATGTAAGTGATTTTATTGCCCTGTTCTCTACAAGGCTTAAAGAACAGCCCTATCCAAAATAAAAGTTTAGTTTTTAGAGTTAGGTGAGATAAAATAAGAAAATGTTCTTGCATCTGCTCCTCCGATCCCTTATTCCTGGGGGTTCACAATCGACACTGTAGCTGTCAAAGCAATAGGTCATCTTTGTTGCTCAGAGTGGCTGTTTTACAAGTTCCTAGCAGCATTGTCAAATCCCCAATGTGGCTCACAGGCTCGGGGAGCAGGAGTAAGTACAATTTTTGCTTTAGTTAAGTATGGAGCAGCAAGGGTTTCTGACATCACCTGTCACTGGAGAAGTTGGTGTCTAGGAGTCCAGAGGAGCTGCAAAGGTTCTTGCAGGGAGAGCAGGACCTCTCTTGTGTGGGCTGCTACACCGATTGTTCAACATGCTGTCTTCTCCCTGTGTGTGTATGGGGATCACCGCCTCCCGTGTACCCCAGCTCAAGAGCTTGCTGGTGGCTACTGTGGACTGTGATTTGTACATTTTCTCTGCCGATTAACCAGTGCGCTATGGGAATTGTTCCCATTTGGTTCTTGAATGCATTACTGATCCTTTCTTTCATTGTTGGGATCTGTGTATTTATATGAGTTGTGCCCCAAATTTAATTTCTGGATTTCTTCACTTACTGTACAAGTGTTTTATGCTGGTTATGTAACAGCATTAAAATATGTATAATGCAATCAAGTGTATCTGCCTGTTAGTGAGTGCACTGTGACTCTACGGGTATGTCCCGCAGGCTGTTTTTTGGAACGGTTTTCTAGAGTTTCCTAAAAAGTCCCCCCAAAGCACCTCTTCTTTCACACGGTTCCAAAAAAAGAAAGGTGCTTCAACGCCTATGTTTTTTACACAGTAACATGCAGTTTTTATGAAGGCCACAGATCTGAAGGTAACCATGTACAACGGGTATAGTGTGTACACATGAATCGGCATGTCCATTAGAACTTTTTATTTTTCCTGTCGTTGGTGAAATGCAGGTTTCTGGATTTTGTGTTACAGTGAAGATAATTATTTTATCTTCTATTTGGTGTTAGTGTATTGCATTGTTTTAGTTTTATATTGCCAATCATTTGTCCTTTTGGAAAGGTTTGTACAAACTGGTAAAGTGTGTAAACAATGATTCATCCTTTTGCCCTTTATATACAAGTATTTCCTTTTATTAAAGGCCCAGTATTCACTCTGTTTTCCTGCTCAGTATAACAATAGCTTGTTCCAATGTCGGCACTTTGTGCATTAAGGTTTATAGACCATATTACCTGTCATTATTTTGGAGATGATGCTGTTAGTCAGGCTAACAGAGACATTTTTTTGGTGCTAAGAAATTAATATTTTTGACCATTCTGCCAATGTCCATTCAGCAGAGCCATGTGATGGGGTTAGATGTGGTCTTTTTGCTACACATACCTTTAACAATACCATGGGATAACAGATGGGGATACTACACAGTATAAACAAAGCTGTATTTAGAAATAAACTATAGGCTGTGATACTAGACATGGAAAACATGTTAATATAATTATTATTACTTAAAAAGCAGTTGCATATCCATCATAATTTACAACTGAGCAGGTTACAAGTCATCACAACACACAAACAGACTTTGGTTTTTGCCATGTTGTTGCGTCTCCTCTGAATTGCAGATAGGTAAGGGTCTTCTTGACGAAGAAGTGGTCTCATAGGAGGAATAATGGCCTTTGCTGGACATCTGTCACTGAAAGCTGGCGTTAAAGTTATCGTAATAACGGGAATTACGTGCACTAATAACGGTAATAGTGCGCAAACCACGTTACTTTTCCGAGTGAATATGCCCCTTTGTGTATGTTGCATAGACCATGCGTTAAAGTTTATTGTTTTGTTTTTGTTTTTTGTTTTGTTTTTATTGCATCAAGCTATAAATACCAGTGTAATTCACCAGGAAGGATAGAGTGTCCTGGAACTTGCATGGCAAATATATCTTAAAGTTAATACTATCCCAGGTACGTACCTGATTTATAAATAAACTGGACTCTGATCATTCTCACTTTAGAGAACCCCCTGGCCATGTCAGGACAAATAAGGGATGACTATTTAAAAATCTTTTTGTTATAGAACTTAGGCTGGGTACATATTGCACAATTTTCCAACCAATGTGTTATCTATAACGATTTTACTAACGACTGTAAAAAACAATAAAAAAGTCACGATCAGCATGCCTATTCATGTGTACACACTATACATGTTTTAAAAGATTTACCTTCAGACCTTCATCTGTGATAACCGTCGGCTGAAAAGATCGAGACTCTGTAAACGATATGGAGATCCTGATCATGAGTATATATACAAATTGCAGGATTGGAAGGATGTCGTTCCATAGCTGAACGAGATTTATAGTTCTGCTGAACAATCTTAACAAATGATGGTCGGTGCTTTGGAGTGACTATCATTCATTCTCTAAGGCTGGTTACGCACTACAAAAACTTTCGACTAATTTGTTATCAAATATTTTACAAATGACTGAAGTTCCAATCAGTCTGCTGATACATGCATACACACTATACATGATTTACCTTCAGATCTGTGCTCTTCATCTGGTCCTGTAGTCGTTTAGAGGATGACAGCACAATATCCATTTATTCATTCATTCCTGTTTCACTGATTAACTGCCTTGTTATAGCTATCCACATGTCATTACAAAGTTTGTTAGCTTCAGTGACTCTGAAATGAAATATTCAGTCTCAGAACGAACAGACAAATTATTTCATCTACAGCATTCTCTACATTTATTCGCGAGGACATGTTCATTATCGGCATTGACTGAAAAGACCATGGGCTAGAGTTACTAAACTGCGGGTTTGAAAAAGTGGAGATGTTGCCTATAGCAACCAATTAGATTCTAGTTGGCATTTATTTAGTACAATCTGCAAAATGACAGCTAGAATCTGATCGGTTGCTATAGGCAACATCTCCACTTTTTCAAACTCGCAGTTTAGTAAATATACCCCCATGACTCTGTAAACTCTATGGATATCGTGATTGTGAGTCATACACACTGCAGGATCTGAAGGTGATTGGAACAAGATTATTAGTTTCACTGACCAACCAAATGAACTGACGATCGGTGCTTTGAAACGACTATCGGTCATCGTGTAAGCGTACACACTAATGCGCTACCAGGCTGAACAGTTGTTTATCAGGGGATTGGCCAGATAATTGGTTGGAAACACTGTAGTGTGTACCTAGCCTAGTTTCTATAATGGTGCTAGCAAGTGTCTCAGTCAGTGGCTTGTGTTACGAATTAACTAAAAAAACACAATTACATTTTAATGCTGTTTACTGTTTTATACACTTTGTTTGTGTGAAGAGTTCACTAAAACCAAGCAGTTACTGGTGTAATCATTGCTGGTGAAAGTTTGTTTTGTGAACAATGACTGACTTGAGTTGAATATAAAACACATCGAGGTATGAGGATTGTCAATAATAGACGTTCTTTTCCATCATTTGCGTCTTCTGTGCACGCCTTTTGCATATTTTCTATAATTAAGTTTATCTATTTGGCTGAAACCCCCCCAAAGTCTTTTTGTATTATATCATCTTTATTTCCACTGAAAGTTTTTTTCATTATATTTCAATGCTTTCCCTTCTATGCCTCTTTACTGCAGCAAGCTTATAATTATTGGCCAGTCCAGCAGTGAGTCATATGAGAAGTATGTCACAGTGTTTCCTCCGGAGCTGTCAGAATTTTTCTGTCTAAATAAGCAGTTTTTTTAATATATATATATATATATATATATATATATATATATATATATATATATATATATATATATATATATATATATATATATTCATTCATTTATTTTTATTGATTTAAATATTTTAAATATGTTTACTTATTTCAGTGCTTAGTAAAGTTTTGGGGCCTTTGTGTTCACTTTGCAATTTCAACTAGCTTCAAACAGAAACTTTTTTGATGATGGTGTTTAAAGCTACACTACTATCTAATAAAGGTGCAATTGAGCCCAGGGACTACTACAGTCAAATCAATCAAGTTAACCACCTGTAAATGGTTTTAGGCTGGGACCATAACGGGAATGGAGAAGGCCCAGGACAACCTGCATTGAGCAGCCCCTGGTCCTCAGCTAGGAGAGGGGTTGGTGGCGATACCATCTTCCGCTAGGTTGTAGTGCAGCTTTAAGTGAAAGAGATCACTTCACAGCAGTATAGGGCTGTGTTTTCGTCATCCTAGACAGGGTGGAGCCAGCTATATTGTAAGGTCAACCAAAATTCATTAGAACAAAGCTTTTTAATGCATTCGGAACTGTTGACAACATCCCAGAGGCATATTGCACCTTGTAGACATGCTTCAGTGATGTCATAAGTTCCTAGTGAATTGATAGGCTACATTCTCATGACAAGAAGGCACAGTGTGTTTTTCATGTATTGTACCAGCTTTAAAAACTGAAAAGAGTGGGTATTCGTAACTGTATCTTCCATTTGCATTTTTCTAATGTGAATATTAAGGGATGAATGAATGTATAAAATTATATTGGCTTCCCATATCTAGTATACTTGATGGTGCTAATAAGTTTGCTTGCAGAGCTCACCATTCATTACAGCTCTCTGGTCCCTTCTGCCAGTCACATTGAGGGTTTATAATCCCATCACAGTGGGCATGGCTTCACAGTAAGACTTGTAACAGAATTTGGGGTGGGGTATACAGTAACTTGGGGGCACAGTCAGGCCGTGAGAGAAATACGATATAGACTAGGCAAAGGTATAGCAGACATAACGTAGTAGCCTGCAACATTGTATAATGTAAAAAATATCTTGTGTGTGTATGTGTATATAGATATAGATATAGATATATATATATATATATATATATATATATATATATATATATATGTTTATGGATGGATGGATAGATAGATAGATAGATAGATAGATATAGTCCCCTCTGCTAGGTATGATTAACCCCAGGTTAGTGTCCCTTTAATATGAGAGAAAATAGCTTGCTTATGTATATTGCTCCCAAGCACATGTAATCGTTAAGAAGCATGACTTGCAGAATTTCTGAAAGTGCTTTGCTGTGCATCTGCCATACTCTGCAAAATTCCCCTAAGCAATTGCAATGCATTACTTCTTATATAAAATTCCCTAAAAACCTCAGTGGTGTAATGTCTGGGGATTTATCTAAAAGAGAACTAGTCTGTTTTCTTTTTCTTTTTCTTTTTTTTCTTATTTCTTTAAGGCAGAAAAAGTTTATAGTAAACAAGGCTGTGTGCTGCCATATGCCACAGAGCAAGGTTTCCATGCAGAGGCAGGGGAACTTCCTTATGTATTACTATAGTTTGCAGCTACAAGCACGTGGGAGACAGGGGAGTGTTGGTCTGGTCTGTGGGAATGTGAGCTCTGCAAAGCCTGTAAACAGCCGATGAGTCACAGCATTGCTATGTCACACAGTGATTGGAGGGCCTCCCTCAGTGTGGCTTCCTTCTGTGTGAGCGAGTGGATGTACTCATGCAATGTCTTTACAGGGAACGGAGCTTCCTCCAGCTTATTTACACTTTAAGCGCCGTGCCAGGTCACAGTCTCTCTACCAGGTGAGGACCCAAAGGCTTGCAATGCGGGATTCTGGGCATGCTTGGAATGTACTTGTGTAATGTCATAGGGAGAAATGAGATAGCAGAGTGATACAAGTCACAGGCCTTGCAATGATTTGTAGTGTGTATGTTTGTGTGAGTCTTGTGTTTACGTTACATTAGGCAAGCTTAACCTATTTGATCACTTAACTAGAAAGTCTTATTTATATGAGCCATTCTCCTCTGTCCAGGGATCTTCCAAGTGCTAAACAACTCCCATGATTTCTAGACTCTCTTGTGACTTGTCAGTGGCCTGTTGATGGACATAAGGTTTGCAGTTTGACAGCAGGGAAACCTATGGATTTTCCAATCTCACTTTTTATTATTATTTTTTTTCCCACCATGGTGACAGAGATGCTTGTTAATATATAGGAATGTGTATTACTAAAGCATATGCCCTCCAAGGGTCAAAATACACTGCAAGTGTAACAAGTGACAGGAAATAGTGATCATATTTTTGATATGCATTTTATCATGTGCTTTTTTCTACTGTAACCATCCGTCCATATTATTCTTGAAGCACCTTTTATTCATTGGTGTTTTCCTCTAACTGGATGCAGATCTATTTGTACTGTAGCATTAAACTTGAAAATGATAACTGGTATTCAGCGTACAGTCATTAGATTGTTACAGCACTTTCTTTTTTTTATCTGAATCATGTCACAGAAGAGAATATCTTAAGAGATCAGTTCAATGACATATCTTTCGCTGGTAGGACAAGACATGGTGATCTTGCTGTTAATTAAAGCCAGCACTTGTTTTGTTGTGATCCTGCTTGTGGCACTTTTCCTTTCATTATGAGCTTTCCCCGGCTAGCCAGCTGTGAGCGGGGTGTGTAGTTAGTAATGACTTTCTTCATCCAGGGTTTCTTTTTTTTTTTTTTTTTTAATTTCTGATTCCTATCACAGCAAAGGAAGTAAACACTTAAATTCCTGTGCCAGGCTAATCCTTTAGGATTACCAGGTTCACACCGTGGCAAAAATAAATAAATAAACTGGTAATCAAACCATTAAAGCAAGTTAATAATATGAAGGACCAGTACCTTTACCCAGCAAACCAGTAACTGCATACCAACCATTTTTATTGTGTTCCAGTTTTGCTCTTTGATCTGATCGGTTTATGACACTATCAGATCTTAGTCTTTCATCTTTTGAGTGCTTCACTTCCCAACACACCCACCTCTGTGCTATCAATGGGATGGTTCACTCCTTTCCTTCTGTGCCTTTGTTGGACTTGCCCTCAAGTCATCTGCACACTTGGACCTTTCTTTTTTTTTTTTTTCTTCTTCTTCTTCTTCTTTTCCCCCCTTCTTTTGTCTCCATGGTAACAGTCTCTAAGTTGGCTGCTTTTTGATGGTTTCCATGGCAACCATCCTTGGGAAATCTGTAGTGTCTCAGCTACATTTTCTTTTCATCAATGATTTAAATGCCGGGTTTGTAATTAGCAGTGTGACATTGTCATATTGTGAGGAGGGATGAATCCGGTTCCGGTGCTGTTTGTATGATTGCCAGGGGGGTGGTTCCCGACCTCTAATTTTTGCCACTGTACGGTTTCAGATGGGCAGCTGCAGGTTTTCACTCCATTATTTGCTAGCCGGCCAGGTTTGCTGAAATCTCAACACCTCAGCGTGCTATTTTCAGCTTCAGGTTGACATCCATTTTCCCAAGCTTCACTTATTGTGTGTTATCCAATTTATTTATTTATCTCTATGGTAAGTCCATTTCAGTTACTGTGACGTTGAGTCTTAATCTTGCCTATCTTGACAGGAGACGTTGATGTTGTATGTGTGTATAATATACAATGTTTTATAAAAACACACAAAAAAAATATTGATCTTTAACTAGACCTGTATTGTTTTTTTTTTTGTTTTTTTTTGTTTGTTTTTTTTTGTTTTTTTTTGTTTTGTGTTTTTTAGTTGCTTTTTCTGCACCATTCTGTCCTGGTGATTGTTTACAGGTTATGACGACTAATCTCAAACCAAACAAGGCATTAAAGGTAAGATGAGCTCCTCATTTGTGGTGCATTGTGTGTCCTGTTATATTTCAAACGTGCATTCCGCTATAGATGTAAATGAATCCCGAAAAACTTTTTTTTTACAAAAAAAAAAAAAAAATCAACCCCCCTTCACCACCACCATTTTTACACAAAAGTTGGCCCAGTGTGGATATATAATTTGTATCGCTATTCATGGAGAGGCCATCTTGAAAAAGTGATGCATTGAATAGTCCTGGAAGTGTAATGTGCATTTAGTATTAAAGTGGTTGTGTGTTGGCATTATGAGTGAGCCTCTGTTAGTAAAGCCCAGCATTTAGGTATGAATGATAGGTCACAGTGGTATGCAGCAATTGGAGGTGCTTGGCTTCCACAAAATATTTTATTGAGGATAGCTGACAAGGTAGGGACTCATTCCCATATGGG
The DNA here is from genome assembly GCF_038048845.1 of Mixophyes fleayi. Classification (NCBI taxonomy): domain Eukaryota; kingdom Metazoa; phylum Chordata; class Amphibia; order Anura; family Limnodynastidae; genus Mixophyes; species Mixophyes fleayi. The sequence continues at coordinate 31,153,264 of NC_134408.1, read as the reverse complement.
TTGTTTTCGGTTTAGAGAATGAGACATAACATCTATGTTGTACAGAGTTTTCACCTTAAAGTTTTCGGAAGTTCGTAAGTATGCGTCATTTTGTATTAAACGATGCTAAAGTTCTCTTGCATAATGATAGCTGTGCTCTATGCACTTGAAAACCTTCGTTAGATTCCAACTTGATCAAGTGCTAATTATGCACAGTGAACAGTTTTATGCGTAGCAGAGAGGTCTGATACATAGAGAAAGTGCAGCGCCAAATATGAACTGCAGCGGTCACAGCTATTGTAGCAGGACCCTACTGAAATACAGCGATTTGTGAGAGGATCTCATTTGAGTTTTAAAGTTGGGAAACTCCTTTTTAGGCAGGAACTTTTTTTATAGTCTGCACACTAGGGGTAGACATAATCTTCATGTTTGCAATTTTCCATGTCTGTTCAGATTTGTGCAAGCTGCCATTTGGACTACAGGCGTGATCACACATGTGCGCTGGGAATTTTTCTAAAATATGTCAACTTGAAAACGTGAGCTTTAGTGGCATTTTAGTGATGCCTTTTTAATGCATTTTTCCATGCGTTTTCGGTGCATTGCACCTTTACTAATACAGTCTATTGTACTGGTAGCGTTCACTAAGCTCTCTAAACCTGCTAAAATATTAGAACTCTACTGTGGGAAGTGCGTCACTGATGTGTATTGGGCCTATTTTTAATCTGGTTTTCATACATTTATTAATATGTGTAATGCTCTGAAAAGCGGATGGGTCTGAATGAGCCCACTAATAAGCTGAAAATCTATCCATGTTTTGTATAATTTATTGTCATAAGCAGTTTCATTATTTAACATGAAATCTGAGAATTGAACTTTTTGTTTTTTGGTCTGTTAATATTTTGTTGGCCTTCTATAAAGAAAACATCACATAGCCTGAACTTTTACTACAATTTCATCTTGTCTCTTTTTTTTTTCCCCCAACACATTTTGTCTGGTTTATAAAAGGCCTGCGATGTTAAACAATGAAAAACACAGATTTATGTTATGATCTTTTGTTTTAGCTGTTTACAATAATTTTATGCTAAAGAGAATACTAGGTTACTTGGCCGATTTGTAGTAATCTGTGGCTTACCCTGTACAGGTAAAGAAGGAGGCGGGAGAGAACGCCCCAGTGTTAAGTGACGATGAACTCGTGTCCATGTCGGTGCGGGAGCTAAACCAGCACCTCCGAGGTCTCTCTAAAGAGGATATCATCCGCTTAAAGCAGCGTAGGCGCACTCTCAAAAACCGTGGCTACGCCGCCAGCTGCCGAGTAAAACGTGTCACTCAGAAAGAGGAGCTGGAGAGGCAGCGAGTGGAGTTGCAACAAGAAGTGGATAAGCTGGCGCGGGAGAACTCCAGCATGAAGCTTGAGTTAGATGCTCTACGTTCCAAATACGAAGCCCTCCAGACCTTTGCCCGCACAGTCGCCAGAGGCCCCATCACCCCGACCAAGGTTGCCACCACCAGTGTCATCACCATCGTGAAGTCTGCTGACATATCGGCATCCATACCGTTCTCTGCGGCATCCTAGTATCTATGAAAGGCGAGAACTAGCAGCCTGTTCTAAAAGGGACATTATGAGATTCACTTGCATTGTCTCTCAGTTCCTTTCCTGCCTATCCGAATGTTAGGCATTGCCTTTTATTCCATTGCCCACCCTGACATGATGCGTAGAGGCAACAACACACAAGATCAAAGCACTATGGCCTTGTAATTGTACCAGGGAATTTGGCTCATTGCATTCTGATGAGGGTAATTGTTTTAATGTAATTATCAATTGGGCCTCATATTAAATTTATGGATCTCCTCAGACCCTTCATAAACAAACGTTTAGGAAAGTAATGGCGGCTTAACCCACTTTTTTAATTTATTTATTTATATTTTTCAAGTAGAACAAAAATGATCAACCTGTAAATTTTCTAGGGGGAAGGGGTGTATTAGTTTACATGTGGGCACATGGTCTTGTCAGTGGGGAGGGGGGTACACGCTGCACCTTTCATGTTTTCTTGGGTGATGACATAGTCAAATTTGTTTCATCTCATTGGTGGTTTGAAAATGGCTTTTCTATCGAAACTCAGGATTTCTTTATGTAGTTAAGTTTCTTATGGTAGTATAAAAAAGTGGTGTTCTTTAGTACAATTCCCGTTCTCCAATCAGATGTCATGAACACTTAATTTAAATTGCTTCTTCTTTACAGGTGCATTCTAGTGCACCGGTGTTGATTTGGTTTCTCAGTTCTCTATTCAACTACATAAATCTATGTAGACCTCAATTTGATTTCACACTGTTACGTTTTTCTAACCAATTAGAAAAAAAGTCTAAATCTTCAGCGAAAAGAGTTTTAAATTCTTGGTTCGAAATTGTAAATATGTGGTTTTCAATTATTTACTTTTTTGACACCAACACTTCACCTATATTGTATTTTATACATGAAATATTAAAATACTTGTCAGCTGGTTATTTTATAGTGACTGATTGAGAATTGTACCTCTTGTGGTGACAGCTAAATGCAAAGGGAGATGCTTTGATGGTTCCAGTAAGTGTTTCTTTATGATGAGCAGATTTTAGGACTATTGAAAGAAGTGTATTGTGATGTAGGTGGTTTGTTTAGTTTATTTTCTACTTTTATAAGCTTAGTGTTGTTTAGAAATGAATATATAGTGTTGAAGGTAATGAAGAAAGTTATTGGTAAAATGTGTTTTTATAGCCGGTTTAAAGCAAAACTTCTTAAAGATATTCTGGGCCATTTTCTTAACTAGGCTTTCATCAGCGCATTATTGAAGTCTTTCTTGGGCACTGAGTAGGTGTCTGTAGAACTATTTATTGTTATTTTGGCTTGAACTGTGCACTGCTGCAGTGATAGATATGCAGTTGGAAAGGTATGTTGTAGAGGTAAACCTTAAAGGGAAAATATGTTTTCAGAATGTACTGTAGTTGTCTTTAAAAAAAAAAAAAAAAGTTACACGTTTCAGACAACATGGACGAGAGAGTTCTAAATACTTTAAACAGTAAATGGGTTAGATTATTGGGAGACAGTGGCAGTTGTCTAAGGGTAGACCCCATTTTTAACACCGTACATCTCCCCAAGAAGCAGTAAAATTATAGTTGAAATTGTTAGGTAGAAGCTAAAAATAAAGATGCAAAAGTAAGTGCCTCAATTGTGGCCTGAAATTTCTATACAAACGTTGGCAAATAGAAAGCATAGAACAGACAAATAAATGCTATTTATCTTTAGTAGTTTATTTAAGGATACAAAGAACATAAGATGGATTATATAAAAAACGCAGCAACCTTGACATCCTGCTGCCTATATAAAACGAGATTGTCTTGTTTGATCAGGTTACAAGTGTAATGTTGGTTTCCTATTACAATCACAGTTTGTAAAGGGGAATGCCTATCGTAAGACAGATTGAGGCGGGAGGTTTAGAGGGACAGAATCATCTTGGGAATTGGGATTATAATGTACATTTTCTTACTGCACATACCCTGTTGGTACATAACATGACAGAAGTGTTGTACAGTGTACTGTACACTAACATAAATGTTGATTTGTGGAAGTGGCGTTTTACCTGCCACATCCGAATGTGGTGTTGGTGATGTTTGTGTACGTTATGTGTGAGAGGTGACAAGGAAGTAGAGGGCTATTGACAGAGATTAATAAAGCAGATGATTAAGAATGTGTTTTAAGCAGTGTAAAAGTTTGGTGCTTTTGTGGAGATGATGGCTATGGGCAATAGTTAGATATGTATTTGTGTGCAGTAATCTGAGAACTATGGTAAATGCATTTTCCATTTCTGTCATTATCAGACACTCGGAACTCGCCAGCAGCACATGTTGTGATCACTTTGCTGTCCATTCTTTTTGGCACATACAATCATGGTCTTGGGCCAGAAAGTAAGCCTGGCGGTCTCTGATGAAAGAACGTGTATGTCTTTGTTTATATCTCAGACCCTAATTTGCTGCTATCATGGTGCATATGCCCATGCGGGAAATACTGGATATGAACCTAGATGCTACCAAAAGGACACTGTCTTAATTCTTTAATTGAAGACCATGTTTAAACAAATGTTAGAATTGTATAATTTATGGCTGTTCTTTTATTACGAAGATTTTGCTCAAAGTCTCAGTTTTTATTGTTTTATTTATTTGTCGAGCTTCTATAGTTCAGTTTTAGTGGTCTGTAACTTCATATGCTGCAAACAGGTAATTAGTATTATGAACTGGTTAGGTAAATGCTATAGGCTACATGGATGTAGATAACAAGATATATCATGAAAATATCAATAAGCCAGTGAACTTTTTTATTGTATCCCCTTTTAAAGTAGAACTTCTTTGAATACCATTGTTCTAAAGAGTTGCACTTCAGCAGCCTCTATGTTTCCACTCATTAAACGTTGTCTGTCGCATCTGTATATGTTCATAACCTCCTGTATACGTCCAATTCAACTTTACTGCTCTGAAACCTACAGGAGTGTTTCAGTAGTATCCTCTCTGCAATGCACATCAATTTCCAATGAAAAGTTGATTTTTGAGCTTGCTGGAGCAGTGTTTGTTTTTGAAGGTGTCTGAGTTGTAACCATTATTTTTAGTCGGTCAAATTCCCTGGGTATCATTACAAGACGTTTAGTTCTACAACCAGAAGGTAGGCCTTTAAAAGACAGCAATAGTTGTGTTTGCCGTCTAAATGAAATATCATACCTTCATCTATTTCTGACAAGCCCTACCCTTTCGGGAACTTGTGTCACGGAGCCTGGCCTGTCCAAACCCTAGAGTTAGGGTAAGTGGCCACACAAGGGGCTAGATTTACTAAGCTGCGGGTTTGAAAAAGTGGGGATGTTGCCTATAGCAACCAATCATATTCTAGCTTTCATTTATTTAGTACTTTCTACAAAATGACAGCTAGAATCTGGTTGCTATAGGCAACATCCCCACTTTTTCAAACCCACAGCTTAGTAAATCTAGCTTAAGGTCTTTAAACCATTTTTAAGAACCTCATAAATTGATTCTATATCACAAAGATGTGACAGCAATCTGCTGCACAAAGATGTGTTGTTTATGTCTTGTTACGTTTTTGATTTCAAAATCCTATTTATTTGACGTGTGCCAAATGACTTTGGCTACGAAATTGCTAGCCCAAAACAGTGACTCCTCTCCTTCTCCCCTACTGGGGAGGAAAAAAAAGCTAAACACAAACAAAAAAACTAAAGGGAGAACAGGGACCTGGGCGTCATTATGCTGTTGATACCATGGTAATGGTAGGTAATCCATATTGGATATCCATAAGGAACATATGGAAATATTTAAAGAGAGATTAAAAAAAAGTTTTATCATACAGAGGTTTTTTTAAGGGGGAAAAAAAAATCTAATTGTTTCTTTGAAGTTTAATTATGCAGTTCTTTATTGGAAGACAATGCAAACATATGGGTTACTGTGAAGATATTTTTCGGGGTAAGAGGAAAGAAAATCCTCCCTCTTAATCTCTAAACGCCAGACAGAATTGACATCAAAATGATAAATTGTTTGGGGAAAAAGTGTATCATAGCCCCTTGTATACTACAACAACCCACAAGTGAAGCCTGACCTTGGGCTCTTGTGGTGTGCAAGGGGTTAATGTTCCTCTGTTTTCTTTTTTACTGTACAACTGTGTTCCATCTATTATATGTAATGCTATTTTAAAGATTTACTCCTTTTTATATTTTTATTTTGTGTGTGTTGTTGAATTTTGGTCTTCTTCCATGTCCCCTCTACACTCCTTTCTCAATGTGTTACTGTCCAGGAACCTTGCTCGGGGTATCGGCCTGTTGAGATGCCGTAAAAGTTATCTTGCTTAAAAACGATTTCATAATATTGTCCCCATGTACACGCCATTTTTATTCTAAAGTGTTAATACATCACCTAAAAAGCTACAGCGAGTTACAACATATCTGAGGTTCCTGCTGGTGGGTTAATGATCGCAGTTGTGGGACTAGAATGTCTGGCTGTTCAAACACTTGGGCACCTAGCACATCGGTCCATCTCAATATTCATTAACACTGGCTACAACTTAGAGTAATCAGTCAAGTTGACTGCAAATGTTGGATATCTGACTTGATCTTATGGGTTGTAAAACTTAAGAAAAAATAATGTATTGACTCGTATGTGCCCTCCTGTTATTAACAAGTTGTTTCATCTCTTTAGCTTCCTCCTTCCTCTTTCAGCCACATCTTTATATTATTGGGCAGATTTGCCCATGGAGACGACACAGTTCTGACATGTTCTTTAAAATGGAAATGCTTCTACTGGGAGACCAGCTTTATGTTGCGTCTGTGGGCAGTTAAAATAAACTACTCCGCTGTATGATAGAAAAGCGTGGCTGAAATGGTAGCAAGGAAGTTAGAAATATAAAGCATTCTACTTGGTTAAGGATGCAAGAGGATATACACTGTAATAGTCATCTGAATGTGGAACCCCACTCTAAAGAACCAATTGCACTTGCAGTATTAACCTACATCCAAGAATGCCTTAACATACATGTATAACCTAAATAACCTGTTGTAATGCGTTTGAGCTGTTGGTGAATGGATATATAAATAGACATTGACTGTTAAGGTGCTTTAGAGAAAAGAAGATGCCCATTGTCCCAACCCCGTAAATCATGGATAAAAATCTGTATCAACATAGTATGATTGTCATCCCCTTGAATCTTCAAATTCCCTGCTCTAACCTGCAGCACGTTCAGTCCACACTGCTATTGTGGCCCAATGCAATCTTCATAGTCTGCCTAGGTTCTGAACGATTTCAAGTCGAGTAGTTCTGCTTGTTGTATGTTGTCCTGTAACACTTGTCTGGGGGTAAAATGCTGCATTTTCTTCCTAATTGATGATCATTTAGGGTTTCCAGGTATTTGTCATATATATGTATGTATCTACAATGATGCCTTCGGATGTTGTCATGTGAGAGTATCTCCATGTAAAATCATATTTTGGCCCGTATGGGTTGATAGATTTGTACACCTTCCACAAATGATGGTCTCTAAACACCTGTGGTGTTTCCTTTTAGTCTGTTTTTAGAGTTGTGTATTTCAAGTACAAATGACAGATTGCCAAAACTACATGTTCTATTTCCATTACTTTAGGAAATGCCACAGAACATCCAGTAATGTGTAAAATACCATGGACTTTGCTAATATCACTTCAGAACTATTAAATGGTGCATTCGCCTTAATCTTCAAGTCCATATTTAAACCAACATGCCCAATTGCTGTTTCAGTGTAGTTGTTGGTGCATTTTTGGTAAATGCTAAGATGCTGCTGTGAGTGTTTTGTTCGTTTGTTTTTTGGGGGGGTGGGAGGGGGGGTTCTGTTTATGTTTTGGAGACTTTTTAATATGTTCTATTGTCTCTATTATAAAACAGCCACTCTATGTATTTCACCTGTCTGGTGCTGGGTGTTTGTAGTAAATTAAAAATGCTCACAATTCATGACGGGAACTAAGTGTTAAGCTTAACTCAAACATATCTCTCCACCTCGGCTTTTAATTTTCCTTCCCCCATAACAAATATTCAAAACTATGGTATTTCAAGTGAAAAAGTGATTGTACGGTGGAAGCGCGTCTACAATGTTATATTGCACTTGTTTGTAAGAGTGAAAGCACCTCATTATTGCTACCATTTATATTTGATAATATAAAATGATCCAGAGCTGTGACTTTGTGTAATACCATTGATGTAAACATAATTTCACAGTCTATTATACCATCATTTGTTTATGCTCCTTTTAAAATGTGATTTATTTCTCTCTTTTTATACTTTGTTGTTGTTTTGCATCTTGGGTAAAGACACACCACAAAGACATTCATATTGCTTTTATGTCAGTAAGAAAAGAGATCATTTGTAGAGTTCAATGCCTTCTGATTTGTCTCTGTGTTTTTTGTTTTGTTTTTCAGTAGGCTAATTTCAATATTTATTTTTTTTCCTGTGCTGCTTTTTTTTATATATATAAATATATATATAAAAAATAAATTATTGGGATATATCCAAGTTAATTGTGGATTTATGTTTGTTTGTCAAGACCGTAATCCTGTGTACTGTATGTGTGCACCAATTTCTCCTTATCTGACAGCCACAAAGTAATTTATTGCTGTATATAATACTGCTGTGACTGGTTTTGTACCTTTCCAATAAAGAGTTCTCATTGAAGTCTCTGTGAATTATCTTGAATTCTGTTTAATCAGAAATGTGACCAATGTCTTTCCAATAGCTGACTGATATTGAAACCTGTACTGTGACATGTATTTTAGATAGAGATTTGAACTGTGAGCACTTCATAATTTATTTGAAGGTAAGGCTAGGTAAACACTGGAGAATTTTCCGACCGACGTGTTATCTACAATGATTTTACCTTCGGCCGAAGGTCCGATCGCTCGGACGATTAATGCGTACACACTAGACACGTTTTAGACGATTAACGAAAGACTGACCACCCGGGCAGTGACTTTTCACAGGTATATTGTCATGAGCGAAGGAGTCACAGTTCGAGTAACTATCGACGGTTGCTAGTGGATCGATCGGAAACTTATACACACTACATGATCGTTAGGTTGGAAAATATTAAACAGTGCGGCCAGTCAAATGAGCCAACAATCGACATTTTGGAACGACTTTCGACCACCGTATCACTGTACACCCTAACCCGACTTCTGACTGAACGGTCCTATGTTGGGTGAATTGCCCGATTATTGGATGAAAACGCTCCAGTGTGTACCCAGCCTAAGGAAGTAGAATCTTCAATTAAGAAAAATGTTGTGCACAATGAAAAGTGTTTGTAAGGTGTGTTTGACTAGGGTCAGAGCACCTTTATGTTATTAATCATCTCCTGCTCATCTATGTGTCCCCAGTTATGAAGTGAGTGGGGAAGAACCTGTAGCCAATCAAGTCATGGGAGTACTAATAGTGGCACAGATGATTTCAGGAGATGGGTGTGCTGATCTTGTGGATGGATGTGACCTGTCCAGCTTGATTATGCTAACAAAGTCTGGGCTGCATGTTAGAAGAGCATTACCATGAGATAATTAAGGGAAGGAGGCAAGTAGGAATACCACAGGCTTAGTTAGATAGTGGAAGGAACAGGATGCCCCAACAGCACAATGTAATGATGTGAAGTTCCTAAATGGATTCAAGAACATTTAGGTGTCCTCTATGATTTACAGGTTGTAAACCCAACTTGTTTTGTATAGAAAGAGTTACAAATATCCATATACTAATATGAAACAAATTTTTACCTTTTTTATCATGTAATTAAAAAACATTTTTTGTTACTGTGTTTGTAATAAGCAACATAGGTGATGTTGATCCTAAATGACTTTCATGCAGTCTTTTTGCATTGGACTGCAGTACATATCTTGGTCTACTGCAACTTTAGGAAGTTATGTCAATGTATGACTGCTATATCTGTAGGTAGTCACATAGGGGACCAGCTATTCGTTGTTTAAATAGACTATATGGCCCTAGCCTTATGTAGGCCAGCAACTTAATACAAAGCAGTAATCATCCACACAAAAAATACTTAACGGAATCTTAGTGCTTCTTTTTTTCCATATTGTATGTGTGATGTGCATTTGATCTGTTTTAAAAGGACTCTCCCATCCCGTTTAGCCGTGAGAGTTCTGCTTGATTGACATTCTAATGTGGCCACCAAAAATTGGTGCGCTTCAGGACCATTAGAAAGCTGCAGGCTCTGTGCTTCCACGCCGTCGCACCTCTAGGAGGCAGGAGCAGAATTGTTATAATGCTTAATGTTACTCCTTTAGAACTGGAAAAATACTCAAAAATCAGGAACAGTTGCAAGTATGATTCATAAAGACATATGTAAAAGAAACAACTTTAAATGGCATAATTTTTGTTACTTCTCCTGCAGCGCCTGTCCTTTATCTTTCTACAGGTAATACCCTTCTCTAGCCAGTAGGTGTTATTTTTGTACTCCCCGGAGATATCATTCCAAAAGCGTTTATTATATTTTTAAGTTGCAAATGTTAATTTGGGACAATTATAAGTTATCATTTTTTGTATCGCTTCATCCTGTTTACCATTTTTAAAGTGCATTGCTATTTAGTTTTCATTTGTTTTATAATAAACCGTGACACAGTATTTACAAGACGCATCCACTGGAATACACATTTATTCCCCATCCCGTGAAAGACATGTAAGCAGCAATGCCATGTAAAATCACTGTGGCAAGGTGTAACAAGAATTTTGGTCTTTACCAATTTTTCCTTGGTTTGTTCAAGCTGCCTGCTATTATTGCTTTATAATTCTGCATAGTGTCATGAGCTACCATGGCAGCCACATTTTGCAACCTCCAGAGAGATTTTGAAAAGGTAATAACGATTTGTAGATGGGCAGCTAAGAAATAAGCAGATTATACTTACCGATAATTTTGTTTCCTTGAAGTGCTCCATGAAAGCCATAACGAATGGTTTAACCCTTGGTCTTCTGGGTGGAAACGGGAAAACGTTATATAGTGTGAGTCCTGTTAACTTTGTTGTCTTTGAGTAACTTCCCAAGCTGTCTCTGAAATATGCAAACTGATAACAAGAGAGGGAATGTTAGGGCTGACATGGAATACTTGAAGGACACAAAATGAATGGTAAGTATATTTGCTTATTTCCACTCGGCACCAATAATGCAGTGTACATAAAACAATATTGGTCAAGGATTTTCCTTCAAAATTGCATATGAGCCAAAATTGTCACATTTAGAAGGTATTGTTTTAGAAAGATGTGAAGCACTGATCAATCTGCTGTTCTACAGAGATCGTTTGCTGAAGCATGTACGTCCAAGAGGTTCCCACCGCCCTTGTAGAATGTGCCTTCTTTTCCTCTTATAATCCTGTGTAATGACTTCTCAAATCCATCTTGTGATCGTGTCTTTGGACAGAACCTGCCCTTGATGTGGTCCTTCAGGAAAGACAAGTAATTGATCAGTCTTCCTGAATTGTTTTGCCCTAAAGAGAAATAGAAATATAGATTTTGATGCCAGATAAGTACCACTTGGTTCATCTAGTCTGCCCATTTTGTAACCTATGGTAACCTCAAACCCTATTTGATCCTTAGTTCTTTGTAAGGATTCCTTATGTTTATCCCAAACATGTTCAAATTGCTTTACTGCATGTCCTCGTGTTCTAATACTTCGCTTCCTTTGAAGGTTGTTTCCCTCCTGTACCTTGTTAAAACCCTTGCTATATTTGAAAGTTTCTATCATGTCCCCCCTTTCCCTTCTCCGCTCCAAACTAGAGAATGGAAAGGCTCTGACATGGTCTAAAGTATGCAGTAGTTTTTCACTTTCATTGGCTGTGGGTGCAGAGATGACAGGGCAACATGGTGACACAGAGGTTACCACTTCAGCATCTCAGCGCCAGGATCATGATTCCCGACCTGGGCCTTATCTGGGTGGAGTTTGTATGCTCTCCCCATGTTTGCGTGGGTTTCCTACAGTTTCCTCCCACACTCCAAAAATATACTGGTAGATTAATTGGCTGCTGACAAAATTAAAGCTAGTTAATGTGAATGGAAACATTCTCTGTACAGCGCTGTGTAATTGGTGGCGCTATCTAAATGCTGATTGATAGGAAAAATGGAAACAACTTTAGGGAAAAAGTCAGGATTTGTTCGTAGAACTACGTTATCGGTATGATTGTTTAAAAATCGTTCTTTGCACCATATAGCCTAAAGTTCTCCCACTCTCCTGGCAAATGTAACTGCTACTAAAAATAATATTTTTGTCAGCCATTTAAGTGAGATATATATGAAAGTTTCAAAATGCTCCAATACTAGAACCTCCAAAACATGGTTAAGGTCCAATGTGCCACAAAAGACTTAATGGAAGACCAAATTCTTTTTACTACTTGAAGTTTAACCAAACATAAACTATTGCTTTTCATACATAAGTCTTTACATTCAATCTAGGTGCATTACTGCACAAATGTTTTACTCTACTTCCCTGCTTTCTCTGCATATTGCCAGCTAAATGCCTCCTTTCGTTACAATATCATCAAGCCCTTTAAAGCTGGATTGATGCTTCTCCAACTGGTCTCATTCTTTTTGAGTTTTTTTTAATAACCCAGTGTACTATGAAAACTCTAGGCTTGTGCTGATTATCTTCAATTAGGAATCGAGTAAAGAAGTTGGGGACTGGTATGTCCTCTAGTCCCATGGCCTTAGTAATATGTTTAAGAAGCACCACTTAAGGGTTAAATGAGGTTGGTTCCTGAAATCCTTCAATTGCACTGGGCTTTTCTCTTAGGAATACAGTCCATACACAAGGGTTCTTTATAGTCATTAGCTAAAGTCTTATCACATGCTCCACAAACACGATTCTTGCTGCTCTTTTTCACTTCTACAGACTCTGAAAGAATCATAATAAGGCATAATAAATGCTGATTATTCTCATAAAACAACCAAATCACACTTGACTATGGACTTACCTAGAATGAGTTCTGAATTCATAATTGCAGACTGTTGCTAACACTTCAGCGATGCAAACTCGCTTGTCTTTAGGTTACCCCGATACATAAGTGAATCTCACCTGGAAATGATGGCATCCATCCGGCGCAGCACTTCCTGATGATGCAGCAATCATGCTTGCATCCATAGCCCTTTGTCTAAAGACTGAGTGGCGTTTGCCCTGGAATATGTTACCTAATGGTAACAAATAGCAGCCCAGGGAGCCCCCTCGGTCTTGTCGAGCCTTTTCATAATGGTGCAACACCAGAGGGTAGTGGAGATATGTGGATAAGGTTGTCGGGATTGGAAGTAGGGGATGGATTGAAAGGTTTGGGGTGCAGCGAGTAGCGAGAACAGATAATGGGGATTGTGTGGGGACTAAGGGTTAATCCATTTATTGTGGTTGCTATGGAGCCTAAGGAGGAAAAATGACTATCCAGATGCATGTTAAAATGTAGTTAACTGGCTATTTAAAGAAAAATAAACCTATGCGGACTTGGTTTTTTTAACTTAAATTGGTTACTTTTATTTATATGTGCACAGCACTAATAGGGCCGTTTAAGTGGTGTAATCAGACATTGCTTTAGGTCATATTAAATCCAAATTTTATAATAAGGAAGTATAACACAAAAGTTTCATATATAAACTCTTGCTGCATCCTAGTAATGCGGAGGTCAGAGCACATTGTTCAAGTCAGGGCAGCTCAGGTAATATAATTTTTGCAGGAGCCCGGTTGGATCATAAACATGGGAAAGATTCATCTTGTGCCCTCCAAGCAAATAAAGTTCATTGGTGTTCCAATAGACAACGTTCGAGACAAAGTTGGCTACAGTATCAGCAACAGATTCTGATACAAACTGGTCTTAACCATCTGGGGATGTTCTTCTCAACCATAGGTATTCTCCTCTTGGCAAGGTGGCACAAGAGAAACCTTCAGTTAGATCTTTGCACTCAAAGGGATCGCACGCAAACCTCTGTAGATTAAATCATTTGGATCAGTATAACTACTAGGGAGTCTCTCAACTGATGATAGGATCTGAAATTGAAAGAGTATGTAGTATCTCTCTCAGAACCAGAAAAGACAGTCTCCAGTGCCACAGGTTGGGTGCTCATCTCCTGTCAAAGGAAGCACAAGGTACAGGGTCACAAATCGAAAGGAGAATACACATAAACGTCCTGGAAAAAGGCTGTCTGGAAGGCAATTCAGTATTTGCATCCACTGTTACACGACAAACATCTCAGGTTATTCTCACACAAGTGGACGGTAGTTGCCTTTATAAATCACCAAGGATTTATAAAGTCCCCTTTATAACCTAGGGGGTGGAGTTTCCCAGCCTCTTGGTACAGACTGACAACAGATGACCAGGCTCCCCACAATAGAGGCAAAGATGGTTTTTAATCCAGCATTCTCATTTGTCCCGGGAGAGACAGGAGCGTCCAATCTGCATAAGCTCCTCAGCCGGGGGAACCGGAGACTGAAAGCGATGAGCTAACCGGGAGAAACGGCGGCTCTGGTCCCTCTCCAGAGAACATTCTTGTTGGAGAATATCCACCTTGATGCTAAGAGAAATCAAGTTGTCCAGTTTTGAGGGAAGGTCTTGGGAGGCTAGTGCATCCTTGATTGAGTCAGACAAACCGTTCCAGAAGGTAGTCGTCGGTGCTTTATCATTCCATCTTAGCTCAAAGGCTAATGTCCGGAATTGGATGGCATATTACCCGGCAGAGAATGATCTTTGCCGGAGGGCAAGCAGACTCGAAGCGGCAGATGACACCCGTCCAGGCTCATCAAAAACTATGCGAAAATTCTCAATAAAGATAGAAGAATTGTGAAGAGAAACATCATCCCACATGTAGGGCTCAGGCTTCAAAAGTGCATTTCTAAATCAGTGGGATAGTCATCTATTGACACCTTCAACAGACATTATCTGATGTAATATCTTCTACTGGTGCTCAGTGTAAGAGACAAGTTGTTCACACAGATACCTAATAAATGTGTTTGATTATACAGCATAAATGGCTGATCTGTTCTTTGGAGCCCTCCCTAATATTTTACATCTTGTGTGCATCCCATTGTTCAGGCTGTCATGGTGTATTCATGTGGAAAGAAGCAAATTCAATTTAAAGTTCATTCACTTTCCTCAAAATATTCCATGACAGCTTTATATTCCCAACCATGTGTCTGTTATGTTTATATTTTTTCAGGGAGAGTTCGGAAGTCTCTCAAAGACACCAGGGAAAAAGAGGAGCTGCACTATATATACCTGGTGGCTTTTTTTATTACATCTACCGAAGACTAGAAGAGACGACCTATTGTTAAACCTGCCGTGCAGCAAAGTGCTGTCATTCTAAAGGCAATGTTGGTTTGAATGTCTACTGCAATTCTATCTCAATTCACCAATTGGACCCAATGAGTTCAACTGTCTTTGCTGTTGCCGTGTCTGTTCATCTTTTGGTGATCTTTGTGGACTCCTTGGTGATGTATCTGCCACCACAACTTCTGTGTACATGGGAAACAAGTGTTTTACCCTAATGCTGTTAGGAACCCCTCCAGCCGGTACAACAAAACCCGGAGTCTGCTCCGAAATTCTGGTGTTCACTGTTGCCCCTAGTGGTGGGGACAGACTTGGCTGCAGACAAACGGAGGGTCGTGAAATGTGTATCGGCTGTGGAGAACCCCGGAACAGAGAGTTATGGTAGACAGTGTATTCAGACAACAAGCCGAGGTCGGAGGTCACTTGCAAGCAGGAATAGTCGGTAAACACGCCAAAGGTCGGGGTCACAGGCACGGTAGCAAGGTCCAAGTTACAGGCTGAAAGGCAAAGGGTCACTGGCAAACAGGCAGAGTCAAAAGTCAAGGCAGGGGTCATACACAAGAAATCAATCCACAGGTTGTCACCAACACGATACAGGAGCGGGTTAACTGACAGGCAAACTGGATGCTATAACCGGCAGGGAGGCTGCTAAGCCCTCCCTGCCTTAAATACCCAGAGCAGCCAATAGGAACCTGTCACCAATACTCATCAGGTGCAGGCTAAAAAGAACTCTTAATCAGCTCACAGCTGTGGGACACAACTGAGCATGCGCCTGGCTACACAGCCTGCCGGAGCGCATAAACATTACATTCGGCATCCGGGTGTTGCCCTGGCAACGGTCGGCCCGAATCCCGGAAGTGATGTCCCGGTCGTCATAGCGATGGTGGGACACCAGGCGGAGCCACAGTGAGTCGTGGCGGCCGCGGGCTAACATGCCAAACAAACCAAGCATCATCATCATTTATTTATATAGCACCACTAATTCCGCAGCGCTGTACAGAGAACTCATTCACATCAGTCCCTGCCCCATTGGAGCTTACAGTCTAAATTCCCAAATATAGACACACACTCACAGACAGATTCAGACAGAGAGGGAGAGACTAGGGTCAATTTTGATAGCAGCCAATTAACCTACCAGTAGGTTTTTGAGTGGGAGGAAACTGGAGCACCCGGAGGAAACCCACGCAAATACAGGGAGAACGTACAAACTCCAAGCACAGAAATACTTTCAGCTGGCTCATAACCACTGCCTGAATTCAGTTGTTATAAATGGCGAAGGACAGGCATGGATACCGGCAGCTGACTCTTAAGATTTCTATGAAGACTTGTCATATCTCCACCTTCTACTGTCTCCTCATTACAACTCTACCACACAAGTGGAACCTGCCCGCTTTCCCTACGGAGAGAGCTATTTACCAACCTGTGAAAAGCGTCCGGGGGAAACAGTGATAACCGGTAAATAGATCACTTAGGCATCTGTGCTCGATTAAATAAATCCTGAAAACATGAATAAGCTGTTGGTGGCGTGTGAGGGCTTTGCTATTCTATTTAAAGCTCTATTAATTTATATATAATTTTCTAATTTAGCAAAAAAAAAGAGACATTTATGAAATCTGGTGCACATGAAAAAAGTGCTGTAACTTAGAGTAAGGGCCACACAGCTGCCGGGCCCCATGTACCTGCCACCCATGCTGCTTTGGGTCCCTGCTTACCTCTGATCAGTAACGGAGCTTAATTAGCTTCCTGCTGTTAGATCTAATGGGGGTTTGAAGCTCCAGAATGCCGTGAGTGTGAGTCGGAGCAGAGCACAGCATAGAAAGAGAAGGCGTTTGGCTCGGGATGGTAAGCAAGTGCATGGCGGAAAAACCTTGTGGACTCCTTTACAATTTTGGTGTCAGGTCATCAACGTCCAGGTTGTGCCCTTGATTGTCATAAGTAAGTTTGGCCTGGATGTGCTTTCTTATAACCCTTAGGTTGTGCATATGATAAAGAAGGTTATAATGTGGGACTTTCAGGCATTATTCTGGGCATCACTTGGGATTTTGTACTGAGAATTGTACGCTAGTTCATCCATTTCATATTTGATGTTTTGATAGATATCAGATTCAACCAGTTTTAGTGAACAAATTACTTTCATTGGCTTAATGGTTCTGGGATCAGTTTGGTAGGATTTGGCAGTGACTCCAAGGGGCAGATTTTCTAAAACGGAAAAGTGAAAGTGTTGCCTATAGCAACCAATCAGATTCTAGCTATTCTTTCTAGAATGTACTTGTTAAATGATAGCTAGAATCTGATTGGTTGCTATGGGTAATACCGCCACTTTTACTTTTTAGATACTTTAGTATATCTATCCCAAGTGGTAAAACCAGGAGTCAGTTTCCATCCATTGATGTATATGTTAATGTTAGCAAATATGACCCCCTCTAACACAATATCAGATCATTTTCTTTATACCCTAAACTACCTTCCTGTTCCATGATTTTAGAATTAGAATATCAACAAGCTGGAAGTATGAACTATAGATGTATAGAGATATAGATAGATATATGTACTTGCTCAGTAACCCTTGAAGGTTTTTTTTTGCAGGATTATTTATTCTAATTAAGAGCCCTGCCTATGGGGCCCCCTTGCCCTTGGGGCCCCCGGGCACATGCCCAATGGAAAAGATGGCCCTGCATATAGAGATGTGTTTGATAGGAGCCTCACATCAATACTCTGCTGTTGTGGAGCACTGCCTCATTTCATATGTAACTCACATGTGTGCGGCTGTCGTATGAACTCCTGCCCAGGAAAGGTCATTGTCTCCCACAAAATCAGCAACATTCCAATGATCTGAGTGGCAGAGATAGAACATCCCGTAGCCAATCAGAAACTCAATGGCCTCATTGTGTGTCGCTGGTCCAGTGCCTTGCTTGTCTGCTGAACAGAGCATGCAAGACAAGCTAGATTAAAAATGGCCCTTATGTTGGTCAATTTTACGAGTCGAAGCTCACCTAAAGTGAGTACATTACATTGTTTTAATAGTTGCCAATAATCATGTACTATACAAAATGCATACAGAAAATCGGTGTAGATGTTTACTTTTTTTTTTTCCTTAGTGGCCACAAGAACATATTCAGTTACTAAAGCTGGGTACACACTACACTGTTTTCATCCAATAATCGGCTCAAACAGCCGACAGACGACCGCTCGTTTAAAAGTCGGGTCAGTGTTGTGCAGTGACACGATGGTCGAAAGTCTGCCCAAATGGACGATTATCGCCTTATTTGGTTGGTCGTACCGTTTAATATCTTCGGTCCAATCTCGTTTCCGCTGTGCAGTGTGTATAAACTTCCGACCGATTTATGCAGAGCGATTTTACATGCGATCGATGTTCCGATCGCTCGGTCCATGGACTGCATACACACTAGCCTTGTTTAGGACGATAAAGGGAAGAGTGGACGTCCCTTTAGCGACTTTTTACAGCCATGTTGTCCTGAGCAATGACTGTAATTTCATACTCACTGTTGTGGATCGGTTGGAAGTTCATACACAACGGAAACGAGATTGGAACGAAAATATTAAACGGTACGACCAACCAAATGAGGCGACAATCGTCCATTTGGGCAGACTTTCGCCCATCGTGTCACTGCACACACTGACCCGACTTTTGAACGAGAGGTCATATGTCGGCTGATTTAGCCGATTATTGGATGAAAACTGTGTAGTGTGTACCCAGCTTTACTTAGCAACTTGGGCTAAGTGGAATGAGTGTAAATGGACACTTTCAATTACTTCATCCCGCCACAAGTGTCCCTTTGTCATTTGTAAGAAAATACTCATCTATGTAGCATATGAGATCAGGGTTGTACAAAGGCATGTCAGGCAAATCTATGCGTGACATAGAAAGCTGTGTTGTTTGCATGCAATTAAATAACCTCCTCAGTATGTAAAGAGAAGAGGGAAGTAGAGTTTAACCTCCGACACCTGGGGGTATATTTACTAAAAAACTGTGGGTTTGAAAAAGTGGGATGTTGCCTATAGCAACCAATCAGATTCTAGCTGTCATTTTGTAGAATGTACTAAATAAATGACAGCTAGAATCTGATTGGTTGCTATAAGCAACATCTCCACTTTTTCAAACCTTCATTTTAGTAAATATACCCCCAGGTGTGAGTGATGTTTTCAGAAGGCAGTACAATAATGTAACATGTGGACAGTCCAGCGTGGCAAATGCACTATCACTCTCTTTTTCATAAAAGAGCAGCTACTGCATGTAGAACAACTCCAGTGAGTGGTGAACCCAGAGTGAGAGGTGCTGAGGAGT
This sequence comes from Mixophyes fleayi, assembly GCF_038048845.1. Lineage (NCBI taxonomy): Eukaryota > Metazoa > Chordata > Amphibia > Anura > Limnodynastidae > Mixophyes > Mixophyes fleayi. The sequence continues at coordinate 31,134,149 of NC_134408.1, read as the reverse complement.
CAACAACAATTGCAGCAGTAGCAACAGCCCTAAGACAAGGGGGAAAACTAAAGCCAGGATTAAAGTACTCCTAAAGTAAGAGCCATGGAAAAGAGGGAGGTCTTGTTCATGGTAATAAAGCGTCAAGGGATTAGAGAAGTCTGGAAGAGCCTGCATAGGTGCAGACGACATTAATGGATATGAAAGTGTCTTCTGATTGTGTGTCTAGGGAGAGGTTCTGATTTGTTCACGTCATACCTGAAGGAGTTTGACAATTGAATTATATCCTACAATCCACCAGTGGCAATAGCCACCCCTACCTGAAAGAGTTCTCATCTGGGAGACAGTGGTCACACTGAGAAGGAAATCTTCGCCCATTTGCCTCATCTCTGCCTGCTCACCATTTCCGAAACTGTTCTCTTCCTCCATTACCACCTGAAAGATTTCTGAGAGGCTAAAAATGATTAGTGGTACTTACTAAGTCGGCTAAGTAGTTTACTCCATCATCCAGCTGCAATTATAAGCAATAGATCAGTGTTGGCTAACCTGTGGCACTCCAGGTGTTGTGAAACTACAAGTCCCAGCATACCCTTCCAGCAATAAGCTGCCATATATTGGCAAAGCATGCTGGGACTTGTAGTTTCACAACACCTGGAGTGTCACAGGTTAGCCAACACTGCAATAGATTATCATCACAATTTCTTTATATAATTCTGCAGTGCTTGGACTGATGAGAGAACTCACTCACATCAGTCCCTGCCCCATTGGGGCTTACAGTCTAAATTCCAAACATACACACACACACACACAGACGGGTAAATTTTGTTAGCAGCCAATTAACCTACCAGTAAGTTTTTGGCATGTGGGAGGAAACCGGAGCACCCGCAGGAAACCCACGCAAACACGGGGAGAACATACAAACTCCACACAGATAAGGCCATGGTCGGGAATTGAACTCATGACCCCAGTGCTGTAAGGCTGAAGTGCTAACCACTTAGCCACCGTGCTGCCCACGGGTGTTCGGAATTAACTCTTCTCTAAATATATGGGGGTCTTCTCTAATATCAGTGAGATCCTAAACCTTATTGTCTGGGTTGGTAAGTTGGTTAAAAGGAGGAATTCTTACCAAATCTTTGACAGTTTTTTTTGTATAGTCAGAAATATTAACAATACGATGCAATTCTATTTTTCTTCATGCTGCTATTAATGATTTATAGTTTTCCAAATGCCTTGTGACTACCATGGAAACCACTGTCACATGACATATGATGTAATGAGCCAACATGAGTATTCACAACATCATCCTCAGTGCCCTACTTCCTCTACAATCATGTGGCCACTGAGGAGCTTTCTGACTCATTGACTCTTAGTCAGATCAGGTTACACTCTCCTCATGATAGTCAGAGCTGAAATCGTTCCATCTGATACCGTATCTTGCGGTGGCAGCTATGCACATAGATAACCATCTGCTTAATGTTACAAAGGTATAAAAAACTGTTTAACAACATAAAAGTCTATCTGGTATTGCAGCTTTGAATTCTTGAATTCATTCTTAAAATGTATATTTCTCTCCCTATTAGAAGGCTTTTTGACTGTTTCTTTTAGTAGCTTTTTTTTTATGCCAATCAAAACAAAGTTTACACTGAGCAGCAGAGTCTGATCCTTTATTCTTCTTAATGAATCCACTTTAATCTGACCGCATTATGGGTACCATCCAGCGTAAACTGTGACATTGATTACCATTCATTTATTTGTTTTAGTCTTTTCAATACTTTCATGTCTCTTAACCTTACGGTGTACACATTTGGATTGTTGGTGTGCCCAACGATGAACATCTAGTATTACATGTCCACATCTTATAACATCTGAATCCAGACATTTAATCACACAAACTTTTGCTGCAGTAATTACTGGCCAAACAAATAGGCTACACGTAGCTCTTACAAGTCAGTGAGGAGTCACAACACTAGCTCTAGATGTAGGCTGTCAGAAAACTGTTCACAAAGACAGTTACAAACACCTCTCAATTCCTGTATTTAGGACCAGGGCCGTCTTTCCCATTGGGCACAATGGGCAGGTGCCCGGGGCCCTGCAGCCCAGGGGGGCCCGTCGGAGGCAGCAAAAAAAAAAAAAAAGCAGCTGGCAATCCAGCTCCCTCCATGGTCTCCTCCTCTGTCGCGCTCGCAGTGCATGTCGGGCATGACGTCATCACGCCCACCCAACATCCATTGCGGAGCGCGACGGAGGAGGAGACCATGGAGGGTGCCGGATCGCCAGCTGACCGCAAGGTAAGTATTGTCTTTTTTTTTTTTCCAGGTTTTTTTGCTGCCTCCGACGGGCCCCCCTGGGCTGCAGGGCCCATATATATATATATATATATATATATATAGGCCCGGGTGCACTGCTGTGCCCGGGGGCCCAAGAAGTTGTTAAGAGGGCCCTGTTTAGGACTCTGCTAAAAACAATCTAGCTGGTCACCTCACTTGATTTACTGCACAGCGTTCTTTACGCTGACTTGACCTTTTCACTAAAGGGATGTAGCCTTTATAAAGTCCCTTAGTTCTACTAAACCTCTAAAAAGAAAAAGAAATCCCGCGCTGGGCTGCACCACAGCAAATAAACACAAATTACAGTGGCAAAGCAGGGTCAATTGATAGCCCCTATTCAAAAACATCCACAGACCAAAGAGAAAAATCAGCGCTGAATAGTGATATATAGGTGTGGCTTAACTAGAATAATCAAAGATAACCATGGCAGGATACATAAAACCGGAAATAATAGTATATAAAAAATATATATATATATTTTTCAATGTGTACAGAGCACAAGGACGGAGTCATAAAGGTGGCAGCTGCAGCATTGGAATCACTGAGACATTAAAAATATATTTTTTTTATATACTATTCTTTGGTTTTATGTATCCTAGTTTTATATATCATCATTCAGCGCTGCTTTTTCTTTTTCTTAGCGGCTTCCCGTACAAGGTGCGTCTCTGATAAGTGGTTCTTTCCTGGGAGCTGCCAGCACAGCGACATCAACTTTTACTGCAAGACAAGGCCTCATGATCTGTAGTCCCAGGGACTATGCCCTCTGGGGCAAATTCTTACCGATTGTGACTCTGGACATTTGGGACAAAATGATGGTCAGACATAGTTCACTCTGGCTGTAAGAGGGAAATTGCAGATCAGGCCCTAGGTGTAAAACCCCATTTAATGATATCAAATGTTCTTTTGTCACAGGGATACAACTTGATATGGTGTCACTTTACTTATCCCACTTCTACCACCATGTACTTGTAGAAGAAATCAAGATTTGGAGGCTTTTATGGCTATTTAGATGCCAAGGACACAACTGGAGAATATTTAAATTAATATAATACCATGAACATTCCAGAGGAAATGGTTACTCTTATAAGTACTTTCATCTTTGTAATTAAACAAGCCTCATATCGAAACCTTATCTTTACCATCTTGAATACTAGGTTGTAGTCTGATTTCTATGCAGATCACTTTCTAATTAAACAAAATCTTTAATTTTTCTTACAGAAATGAGAACCACTGTTATCACACTTACACATTCCTTCTATATTTCTTTTCTAGGACACTTTGTCACATACCGAAATTCCTTTAACTCATGAAGGCTTAGCTAGCAAGGTATTCCACAATGTAAATATAAAAATACAACAATGGCTACATTATATGTGATAAGGTACTCCCTACGGATTTTATTTAACTATATTGTTTTGGTATATTTGTTTACTTATGTATGGTCTTATTTTTAAATTAGGAAAAAGGAAAACATTTATATAGATGTGTTTTAAAGGGGAGTATCTCTCTGACAAGCCACATGTGCTTGGGGGACAGGCTATGATGGAGTTTGATGCAGGGGTGATGATTGTACCAGTTAGTCCCACTGTTCGGGTCTATTGTGGGCAATCTCTGGCTGAAGTAATTTAGATGGAAGAAGGGAGAAATGAAGAAGTAAGTATTTTAAAAACACAGCATTTGAACTACTGCAACATCTTAGTCACTGTCTGGCATGGAAGAAATATGTCCTAAATGAACACTGCAAGAAAAGATAGTTACCTTTGTCACTCTCTGACATTAGTGGTCACCAAATGTAAAGATTAATATTTAACAATTCGACCAGCACAGAGTATGATACAGGTATCCAGAATTCTCATTCTAGATCAGAACAATATGAAGAAACCAATTGCAATACAAACACAGGCACTGACCTCTCAGCAGAATAGTGAGATTTGTAGACATTTTCATGTAAGGTTTACACACTAAGGGCTTGATTAAAGTCCGTACGCAACTTGTACATTTATTGCGTTAAATAAATAAAAATAAGTACGGAACTTGAGTGTAGGTCCGCACGTATTCAAATCCAAGCTTATCTCAAGACGTTTCCATCTAGGGGCTAAATTTACTAAACTGTGGCTTTGAAAAAGTGGAGATGTTGCCTATAGCAACCAATCAGATTCTAGTCATAATTTATTCAGTACATTTTACAAAATGACAGCTAGAATCTGATTGGTTGCTATTAGCAACATCTCCACCTTTTCAAACCTGCAGTTTAGTAAATATACCCCTAGGTGTTCTTACGCTCTGCCTATACAGTGCTTGCCATACATAGGCACACAGAACAGAGTGCAGTACACGCAGAAGCATATTTGCAATACAAGGTCACATCAGAGCACCTTAAAAAATAAAATAAAAGAACAACTCTTAACAGTATACACATTAATAAAAATATGTATTATAAATTTAAAAAATATATTTATAAAAAATATATATATATTTATGAAGTCCAATCTATAAAGATGCTTTTAATGTGTACTGTACTTACAATTAGTTTTCATAGTCTGTTACTTGCATGCGCACTTTAGAGAAAACCAGAAAGCGAATCAGCCGCATTCGCGTAGGAATGTCCTCACTGTACATGGCCTACGTTAGTCCATCTCGACTCTCAATTCGTAGGCGTAAGTGTCATTTCAGACATGAATTATATGCACAGAGCTATCTTATACAAGGTACGGTACCGCAGATGGACATGCATACGAACAACAATCAGGCCCTAGGCGTAGAATGTTTTTATTGTATGCATATACACTGAATGTTAATAGAAAGGTAGGATTCCCTCATAATTATAATTATTCACACCTTCTATGTGTTTTACTGGATAGTGTCAAATGGTTCATGGTTGTCATCCCGAAATCAATATTGGTCATTGCCAGCCCTCCTCTAATGCTAAATCCACAATTAGGGCCTGATTCATTAAGGATCTTAATTTAAGAAACTTCTTATTTCAGTCTCCTGGACAAAACCATGTTACAATGCAAGGGGTGCAAATTAGAATTTTGTTTTGCACATAAGTTAAATACTGACTGTTTTTCCATGTAGCACACAAATACTTGATAGCTTATTTGTACACTGAAATTTAAAGTTGATATTTGTGTGCTACATGAAAAAACAGTCAGTATTTAACTTATGTGCAAAACAGAATACTAATTTTCACCCCTTGCATTGTAACATGATTTTGTCCAGAAGACTGAAATAAGAAGTTTCTTAAGTTAAGATCCTTAATGAATCAGGCCCTTAGTCTTGTGCTACTCACACAGGGTTATCAGTAAAACCACCACCATACACAGAGAAAGCCATAACACATTAACACACAGACATAAATGAGTATTTTAAATGGATAAACATCTTTACTGAATTCCCGTAGCCTTTCAGTGGAAAGTTACAGCCGATCCCATCCTGCAATTGTCCAACAATCCAAAAGACAAAACAAGTGTAAAAAAAAAAAAAAATCCACACAATTCTCCATGAAATCCTCCTATCAATCTTCTGGAGCAACATTCCGGAATTATGTGTACCAGATGATATGAAATGACTTTGACGCATTGTTCCATTACTATTCAGCATCTGTTATTGTCGAGTGCGAGAAGAATCTCAATGTAAACCGTTAACCATGACTCCAGCAGCAAAACTGACCTTGGACGCAGACTCAATGAGAACACAAATTATGTCACTCTGGGTTTCTAATATTAGCTTTTGCAGAACAGAAATTGAATTGTTCATAGAAATGGTCCAATAATTATTTGGCATTATGTGAGAGTTAAAAAAACAAACAACAAAAACAATATAAATTGTCTGCTAGGCACAAACATAATACACCTTAGAAAGGAAAAAAAAAAAGTCTAAAAGACATTTGGCTACAAGTGTTATTGAGAATCTATAAATCAGGTTGCTCCTTTCATGGCACGGTCATGAACGGCTGCAGAGCGACACATTTGATACATCAGTTTCTGTACACTCTGGGTGGATGTGTAGCCCACTTATTGAACGGGTCCTTTACAAAATCCACTTGCGTGTAATATCAGTAAACGAAAACCAGATGTAATAACTAGACATAGAATGCTATGTTTAGGTAGCCAATCTGGTGTCTCGGTCTTCCAAGTCCTAGAGCTCATCGTCTGATATAATGAGCATCATTTTCTCGTTCTGTCTCTTTTTCTTGCTGGTGTGCCCATTGCTGGGTGCAGTGTGCCCATTCTGTCCTTGTGACTTGCGCTCGGCGTCCTGCATGGACTGCTGTGTGTACTGCTGGTAGGCAGGGGAGAAGTTGTGGATGGCGTCTTGCACGATGTCGTGGGGGCTTATGGTCTCCTTTAACCCACTAGAGATGCTCTGCATGGGAGCCACGTTTGCTGTGAGGGATAGGAAAGGAATTTTTTTAATGTCAATGTTACACTGACATTTGGGCAACATAAGTCTGTCAAGAAGACAACATCAGACACCATTTTTTAAACATTTTTACCTTTTTCAATTTCCATTATCCCTCTCATTTGCCATTGTTCCTTATTAATTGCATTATACATATTAATGCATAATCAGCCATAATTTTAATGTGTGCTTATCTGCCTAGTAGGGAGCAGGGTGTGCACTATACATAGTTTAATATCATTCCTCCACCCCAAACAAGATTGTGGTGCAGTGACTGCCTCCCCCTTCCCTGCTTTCTGATTTAATTTTCAGACCTGGACACACATCATAAAAGCATTGACACTACAGTCATGGCCAAAAGTTTTGAGATTGACACAAATATTGTTTTTCACAAGGTCTGCTGCCTCCGTTTTTATTATGGCAATTAGCATATACTCCAGAATATCATGAAGATTGAAATTAATTGCATAATTAATTAATCAAAGTCTCTCTTTGCCATGATAAGGAACTTGTCCCCAAAACAAAATTTCAGCCCTGCCACAAAAGAACCAGCTGACATCAAGTCAGTGATTCTCTCGTTAACACAGGTGAGAGTGTTGATGAGGACAAGGCTGGAGATCACCGTCATGTTGATTGAGTTAGAATAACAGACTGGAAGCTTTAAAAGAAGGGTGGTGCTTGAATCATTGTTCTTCCATGGTTGCTGCAAGGAAACACGTGCGGTCATCATTGCTTTGCACAAAAAGGGCTTCACAGGCAAGGATATTGCTGCCTAAATCAACCATTTATTGGATCATCAAGAACTTCAGGGAGAGAGGTTCAATAGTTGTGAAGGCGGCTTCAGGGCGCCCAAGAACGTCCAGCAAGTGCCAGGACAGTCTCCTAAAGTTGATTCAACTGTAGGATCGGGGCACCACCAATGCAGAGCTTGCTCAAGAATGGCAGCAGGCAGATGTGAGTGCATACACACGCACAGTTAAGCGAAGACTTTTGGAGGATGGTCTGGTGTCAAGAAGGCCAGCAAAGAAGCCACTTCTCTCCAGGAAACATCAGGGACAAACTGATATTCTGCAAAAGGTACAGGGATTGGACTGCTGAGGACTGAGGTTAAGTCATTTTCTCTGATGATACTATATTATATTAATTTCCCTTTCAGATTGTTTGGGGCATCTGGATAAACGCTTGTCTGAACAAGGAAAAGTGAGCGCTACCATCGGTCCTGTGTCATGCCAACAGTAAATCATCCTGAGACCATTCATGTGTGGGGTTGCTTCTTAGTAAAGGGAGTGGGCTCACTCACAATTTTGCCTAAGAACACAGTCATGAATAAAGAATGGTACCAAAACATCCTCCAAGAGCAACTTCTCCCAACCATCCAAGAACAGTTTGGTGATGAACAATGCTTTTTCCAGCATGATGGAGCACTTTACCATAAGGCAAAAGTGATAACTAAGTGGCTCGGGGATCAAAACAGCAAAATTTTGGGTCCATGGGCAGGAAACTCCCCAGACCTTATCCCATTGAGAACTAGTGGTCAATCCTCAAGAGGTGGGTGACAAACAAAAACATACAAATTCTAACAAACTCCAAGCTGTGATTAGGCAAGAATGGGCGGCCATCAGTCAGTATGTGGCCCAGAAGTTGATTGACAGCATGCCAGGGCGAATTGCAGAGGTCTTCAAAAAGAAGGGTCAACACTGCAAATATTGACTTTTTGCATAAACTTAATGAAATTGTCAATAAAAGCCTTTGACACTTATGTAATGCTTGTAATTTTACTTCAGTATACCATAGCAACATCTGACAAAAAGGTCTTAAAACACTGAAGCAGCAAACTTTGTGAAAACCAATACTTGTGTCATTCTCAAAACTTTTGGCCATAACTGTAGGTCATAACCCAATCATTTGTATCATGAGAGAATTATCACATATGACGAAGGCTGGGTCAATCACACGATAAAAAACCGTTCAGTCCGATATTGCATTAGTGTACGCTCCAACAATGAACGATCTTACCAAATCACATCATATTATTTAATTTGATTTTTAAACCGGACTAAAAGTCTCATTCAATGATGTCTTTCCAACCCTGCAGTGCGTATGCACTCAGGACCGGCATGGTCCATAGATCTCTATAGAGTGTGCAGATTCACAATCTTTTTAGCAGATGAAGAGCACAGACCTGAAGGTAAGTCATGTAAAATGTTTTTTCAGCATGCTGATTGGGACTTTTGTGTTTTAATCATTGGTAAAATTGTTAAGGATATCACATTGGGAGAAATTTCTTATAGTGTGTACCCAGCCTTAGATAAATAGGAGGGCTTTGTGAAAAGATAAAGGATTAAAGCACAGATACAAACACAAAGGCTCTGTAGAAAAGCTAAACAACGCAAGCTAAAAAACTTTGTAACAGTTTTACAGACTCCAAAAACAGCTGTTCCCTTGAGTTAGAGGACTTGATACTCTCCCTAACTCTTTCTAATGAGGTTTTCTTTGGAGAACTTTATATACCAAGTAGAAAAGACTATCCTTCATGGGGGAGCTTTAAAAAGGCTGTTTATAGCTAGAATTCTGCACTAGCCTGCGCTATCCACTGGAAACTCAGTAGGTACAGCATTGACTTAAGAGCTGAAATAAAATACTCATGTATTTGCATATGACACAGAAGTGTTCGCAGTGTGAACTTAGTCTGTGCGTTGTTCACCATTTGGTCTGAGGAATGCCCTGGACAGTTGTTGTTCCAGCTCAATAGAATGGAAGCACTGTTGTCCAATGACCAGTGGATGATTACTTCTGGGATACGGAACACCAACCGGAAAGGACAAATCAACCAGGCTGAGCGCAACAGCGCTTATATTGTGGATCCACAGCCCTCTCACTTTAGGTGAAAGTGGGAGTCCCAGTAGAGGGGAACTGACTGCTTCGTGGGATGTCAATAATTTGGGGGTTCTCTGAATATGGAAAACCCTGGTCAAAGAAATTATATTGACCCATCCTTTAAAATGGGTTTTGTGAATATTTCTGTGAGTGAATATTGATGTTTATGCAGGTACCTTAGTGTAGACATCACTGACTTACGCCTTTCATGAAAGAGATAATTAGCCTCTGTCTATCAGGCAGACACTGTATCCCAAGTTATGACAGTACCTGTAGAGTTCTCCTTTTTCTCCCGGTAAACCTGGCAGGTGAAGGCGTAGCGCAGGGCAATAGCTGCAAATAGCATTTCTATGCAAATGATGAAGTTCTGGTAGCCAGCAGCCACTGTCCCAGCACCCACTGTATTGCCGTTAATGATCTGAACCTCAGGGATGGCGCCACATCTCTCCAGTATAGCAAGGAGCATTCCTACAGGAAAGAGAGGACGTGTTTAGAGGACTGTCCAGATAAACAGATATAGAGGATGTCACCCATTAGCTGCACTGAATAAAATGTATCTAAACACAGATAAATAAAAGGTTTTCAATCATTTCAGGACCTGTTAATCGTGTTTAGGCATAGGACAATATTCTGGGTCTCAGCTTACTAGGGATGTCGGACAGGTGATATGAACCCAATAAACAGGCCCCTCTCACATCAGCACAGTCATCCTTAGCGAGTTGGTGAACAGAACCGGGGAATGCAAGAGAGGACCTATATATGGAGGGTCACCTTAAAAAGGTTTCTGAAATCTCAATTTAGTATTCTGTGCATCAGATGTGAATGATGAAAACAGTCCCTGTAACATGTTGGTGCTATATAAATACAAGATACAAAATAAGAGAAGTCTTGCTCCTTAAAAGCTTTTATTGTTGCAGCATTTGTTTCATGTGTGTAACTAATCTCTGTTAGACCCTGGTGGTGCAGATAGGTGGCGCTGTGTGCGCAGGGAGGAAACCCTTGTACAGCTATATGGGGTACAATCGTGAAAGTGATTTAATTTAGTATTGTTGTACTTCATTTTTTTTTTTTAAAATTGTCAACATGTCAATTCTAGCGCTTACAGCAACTTTATCCTGCACACTAGTTTTCAAAAATGTCCCCTATTGACGCCTATTTAAAGTGTCTAAATAAAATCTATTAATTACACTACCTGCACAATTATATTTGATAACATTTGCGATATCGTTTAAAGCTAAAAACTTTTCCCCAGAAGGCAGTAACCCAATGTATGCAAACATGCTTGGTACATGCAGGTATACAGCCATTCTGTTGTGGTACACGAATGAGTGGTGGACCTTGCACAATTACACCAACCTTGCCAAAACGATAGAAAGATGACGGCTTTTATTGTGAGAAACTTTAGCACGGGTTCAAAGGGATGCAGCAGCTCCTTGGTTGCAAAATAGAAGAGAAACAGAGCATAGAGAGCCAGGCTGACCGAGAAATTGTAGATGATTGTAATGTACAAGTAGCCACTCTGAACACTGCAATGATAAGACAAGGTCAGGTAGCAGCACAACAGGGAAGCTTTCAGCAATATAAGAATACTTATTTTATTAGTCATTTTATTATCTGCCTCAGTTTCAGTACACGGTCACCTATATGAAACCTCATTAGGAGGCACATTTAACGTCGGACAACGTTGAGTATAATTTATATATATATATATATATATATATATATATATATATATATATATATATATATATATATATTATATCTCCAACTTAAATTATTGGGGATGCCGATTTTATTATACAAGTCATGACCACCTTTTTGCATTCTTTAATTAACATTTTCATTTGATCGTTAAAAGAATGAAACATGTGGCGTTTTGTGTTCCATTTTATATGGAAAATCAACCCCTTTATTTTTAAATACACCAATGTAATTTTATGTGAGGATGTCAAATCTGTTTCGTCAGGGTAATCTACTCAAATTTCCAAGGTAGAATTAATTTTTTCTTCATTTTTCAATAAAAGCTCAGTGACACGATCCTTTTTCCTATATATTCTAATCTATTACCATGACAGGCAATGCCGTGCAATACGATTCACTTAGTCGTGGTAAATATTTGACTGGTTGGAGGAAATGTTCTATGTTAATTCCTCTGCCCAAAAAAAAGAAAAAAAAAGACCTTGGAAGTCACCTCTTTAAAGCAAATGGGTACTTTTTAGTCAGGGCTGCCAAGAGTAATTTCAGAGACCCCCTTCCACACGCTACGAGGTGTGTGACTGCGTGGACCAATAGGAAGCAACTGGTCAGCGCACTTTAATGTGGCTCAAATAAGATTATGAATAGGCATATGGTGCCGGAGCAACATCTGCCCCCACCATAACCTGCCTCCGTCTGATCGCCAAGGGATGACGGGGTACTTCATACTTGCCAACTCTCCCCGAATTCCATGTACGTCTCTCGGAAGAGTAGATCACCCTCCCGCATCTGCCCACTCCCTAATGAAGTGGGCAGAATTAGAGCCGCAATGATGCGATTCTTAGGGAATTGCATAATTTTGGCCCTGCCCCCCCCCCCCCCCGCTGTAAGATGACATGTACGTGTCATTAAGTGACGGAGGCGTGGCCAAAAATGATGCAATTCAACAAACCCCACCCCCTCCACCCATACTCCTTCTGGGAACTCCCTGAAGGGCACTTCAAAATGTTGCCACATATGGTGTACTTGCCTGTACCGGCCAGATTCAAACAATTTTCTCCAACGTAGTTTGGAAAATGAAAGTAAATTTGTGATCGGTTGCATCTGAGCAGATGGCTCTTATTTTACTAAATAAGTCCTCTTCTTCTGTGTGCACACACACATAAAAACAAAAAAATAGCCAAAATGTAAAAATAAACCTCTTACTTAAAATCCCCGTCATGATATTTTCCAAAAGCTTGCAGGATTATTGTGACAACAGCCATGATGGGCTTCACTATGCAGAACTGCAGGGTTGCCTGTGAAACAAGGAGAAGACCATTATATTTAAAATATAAAGAACCATTCAATTCTCTTTCCCTGCAATGTTTTTTCCCCATTAAGTTCTATGCATGTTATTTTTAGCGCCGCATTATAAGTAATAGTATTAAATAGTACAGAATGATAAGAAAAAGTCAGGTACACAATAATCATTATGTTCGTCACATTACACCCTGTGTCAGTAGAACCAAAGAGGTACCAAAGTGCCTCATGCCTCAGTGAGGCGACTAGTTCCTAGTGAATTAATAGGCTGCATTCCTGTGAATATCCCCTATTTATCACTTTAAATCTGCATGTGTTTGAGAGAGAAGGGAGGAGGAGTTACCAAGTACTGGACTTTTAATCTGCTAATACAAGTCAAAGACTCCTATACCAATGTGACCTCATCCTAGCTCCACCCCAGCCGGTACGCCTTACCTGCTTGCAGAACCGGAGAAAGCCGATGGAATAGGACATTCCTTGGAGACAGCAGGTGCCGTAGAAACAGCTGGATCTGAGAGAAGGAGATGTACCATAAGACAAAATGACCACATGGGAAAGATGAGCACACGACATTTAATGAATTTTGGGTTCTCTTACTTTACTGGTTTTCCTCGAATCTCTGTCATAATTGCACTCTCTCCACCGAGATACTCAAAGCAGAGGCTGAGAAAACTGTATATGACAAACGCTGTTGAACAAAATAACAAGAACAAATAGTGAGAAGACATCTTACAACGCAAACTATGGAGCCTATTTTATAGTGCACAAAAAGTTACTGTAACCCATATCAACCAATCACATCACAGCTGTAATTACTCTCTCAATCTAGGAAATTAAAGATGAAGCCGATTGGTTGGTATGGATTACAGCACATTTATAAACACTGAGTTATTAAATAAACCCCTTTGTTTGCAACAGAAAATCAAATTAAAATAGTCTCCTTTACAGTGGTAGGTGGTAAATTAGCTGCTATTTGCACACAACTTCAATTATTACTAGACCAATTAACTCACATTAAAGATCAAAATTAGGCCAAATACCCACTAGCATTTGAACAACCCAAGTTCAAAAGCGATTGAAACCATATGTAAAACGCAAATGCATTTGACAACGGTTGTTAACTTGTGGTTACTCTCCCGTTCAAAAAAAGTCAATGGAGATCACATGTATTAACATATTTAACTCATACTTGCCAAATCTCCAGGACATTCCGGGAGACTCACAAATTCTGGGAGAGCCGGGCAACCTCCCGCATCTGCCCACTTCTTGGTGAAGTGGGCAGAATTAGAGCCGCAATGACACGATTCTTAGGGAAGTGCGTTATTTTGGCCCCACCTACACTGTAAAATGATGCATACATGCCATTACGCCATGTGGGCAGGCTTAAAAATCATGTGCACCGCTAAGCCGCGCCACCTAATTTTTAGAATTTTATTATGGTGCCCCTGGCACTAGCTGGAACCCTGAGGCTGCTACTTACTGCTATTTTTCCTGGGGCTCCGAGAGCTCAGCAAATAAATTTAGCTCACTAAAATTTAAATGGTGGTGGAGAGGGCTATGTGAGGGAGGTCCAATCACAAGCCGCATTCTCCCACCTTATAATTCCAATAAATGGGATACCTAAAATTAGGAGATGACCACTATTCCCCACAAGTACTTAATCATTCATGATTCTCCAGGCTCACAGCCTGGAAATGTTCAAATATAAACAACTTTGCATGTGGCTGTCAGCTTGAAGTCGAAAGAACGAGTTGCAAAGAATCGGGGGAGACAAAGGCTACTCTGGATGATCCGAAGTTTAGTTCAACAACAGCTAAATACGTTTTGTAAAATAAATGTATTCTCACCTTCGTAGCAATCTCTGACCGAGTCAAAATACACATAATACTGGTCATTGCCAATGAGTAAGAGGCTGAGCCAAGAGTCGAAGGAGTAGATAGGAACAATGAACAGGATCCGGATGATATATCGCTGCTCATTTGGAATGGTGTAATTTCTGAGATGCAGGTAGATCTGCAAGCAAAAAATAAATTATGACAAAAATTTTATTGACCAATATAAGTAATTAGTTAGCAGTGCGAGAGAGGTGTGTTGGAAATGACCCTGATAGTTTATTGTTCATTATCAGTAGTTCTAACACAAAGATCAATCAATATGTTGAGGCTGAGCTAACAGGAAGGGTAGAAGAGGGAGATACTGGGCTGTCAGCGAGCACGGTACAAGGGTCAGTCCCATGATCAAATATCATGTAGGCTTGTGGCAGATGGAGATATCCCTGTATGTATGACAACACTTCACAAAAGAGTAACAGCATGTGATCATTCTGCCCTATTGCACATACAGAGCTAATGATTAGATGGGCTCTACAGTAAGCACAACTGTGACCTAGTGCAACCGAGATATAACCATAGTGCAGGCATGACTCAATACCTCCTGTAGGATCAAACATTATCTCATATGTATTCCTCCCCCTACACATGTAATGTGCACATCATGGAAAGGAAAATATGACTCTTAAAGTAGTAAAACACGTCAAGGAAAGGAGGAGTAATAATGTTAATTCTCTTTTCAGTGATGTCATCATGTTTGGGACAAATAGATCTATTATAGATTGACATGAATCTATGAAAAAAAATCTAACCTTAGAATTGGTGAATAGTGATGTCATTTGTGTCACATGACCCATGTAGAAAATTAAGCCAGGTAACACACACCTGATCGGATCATACTTAAATAGCAAACACCCCTCTGGGAGATCCGTGTTTGGTATCACAAATCGCATAATCATGGACCTACCCCACTCACTTCACTATCAAGTGCGCAGGATACGGGGGCATAGCCTGCTCTCACAGGAAATTTGGGAGTCTCTGGGAGAGTAAATATTGATAGGATAGGCAAGTTTATAGATTTTCTCTTCCTTGCAACGCATCAGTGCTAAACAGTGAGTGAAAGACCAAACCACTATCTCAAACTCTCTCTGGACTTTTCTGGTTGAACAGATGTGCTTCACATTCAATAACAAATTCGCACTTCGCTTTCAAAACTGGTCACATGACAAAAGTGGATGGCTATTAATTTGAAACATAGAAATGAGAAAGGATGGTGCAAAATGTAAAACAGGCCTAAGAATCTGTAGTAAATCTGCAAAGTCTTCACAAAGTTCAGTACGCTCGTGTAGTTGAGAAAAACAATTCTATATATTAAACAGCCTCATAATGCTGTTTAATATAAAACTGCACCGGAAGCACAAACGCTGTATATAGATTCTGATAGTCATGAAAAGCAGTGCTACTGCCGTAAACTAAACTTCGTAAGAAACGTAACAGTTTACTTGTACTTCTAAAGGTAGGACAAACAATAATAGCAATCATTATATAAGGAGCTGAAATAAGATTAAATACTTTAAACCAGGATATCCTTGTATTGTTTATTGCACACTGCAACTGCTTATGACCTAGTGTTCTAACTTTGTAAAAAAATAAATATATTAAATAGCTTAACTTAAAAAGTGTATCCAATAAGATAATAGGAGTTTGTATGTTCTCCCTGTGTTTGCGTGGGTTTCCTCCAGGTGCTCCGGTTTCCTCCCACACTCCAAAAACATACTGGTAGGTTAATTGGCTGCTATCAAAATTGACCCCAGTCTCTCTCTCTGTGTGTATGTTAGGGAATTTAGACTGTAAGCTCCAATGGAGCAGGGACTGATGTGAATGAGTTTCTCTGTACAGCGCTGCGGAATCAGTGGCACTATATAAATAAATGGTGATGATCATAATAAAAAAGGTCAATAATATGATAAAACTCAGGAGGTCTGAAAACATACTTGCCCACTTTTACTGTTGTCGCTCCGTGAGATCCCGGAGAGGAATTGAAGTGCGACAGAGGAGGGAAAGTGGGGGCGCAGTAAATAGTTTGATTTTGGCTCTGCCCCACAACACAAGAAAGCGAAATGCGTCATGGAGGTCCCCATCCTGCCCACTTCTCCAGGAAATGGGCATGATGTGGGAGAATGGCCTGCTCTCCCGGGAGTTCTACCTGGAATTCAGGAGTCTCCTGGAAATTCCGGGATAGTTGCCAACTGAAAATGTGTTGTTAAGACAACCACAGAGAGTGCAATCTGATTGGGGCTAAGTATCTAATATATATAAGCCTAGCGGCATGTGTTAGTGTGTGTGGAAAAACCTATTTTCTCAGAAAGGGCTCATCCAATTGACCTGAAATTTGGTATACTGACATTATTTGACAAAAAAATTATAATAGTGAAGTCAGTTAACTTCCATCATCCCCCCTTCCCCCAGTGGGAGGGGTAGTAAAGGCTAAATTTACCAGTTGAGGGCTCAAACTCTTGACCGTGTGGGTATTTATTTACCAGAGCCTGTCTTTGGTCATGGACAATTGTATGTCGCATTTTCACGAGTACGGAGAAGCAGTGATGTGAAAGTGCAGGTTATGAATACTGCCCTTCAAGGAAGACTGATTGAGCACAGCGATAAGGTGTTTAGCAGAAACGTTGTGTATCGAGAGGTTTTAGAACAGTAAGACGATGGAGATTAAGGATGTGGCGATGAAGATAAAGGATGAGGTGATGGAGAAGAATGATGAGGTGGTGACATGTGGACAAAACCACGTTAAAAAAAGGCGCTTGCGTTGGGAAGTAACGCTCTTCCCCTGAGGAGGCCTGGCCTAGCCCCAAATGCATGACAAGAACCTTTTTAACACCTTAAGTAGCTTGATTTGACTAGAATGCATGAGTATCATGCACAGGTTAACTTGTGGTAAATATGACCATACTGGCCACCCAGATCTGCATACGTGTGGCCAGATTTACTTGTAGGTAATGGAAACCCCAGTAGCATTGCGATATTAAACAAGATTGGCAAGGGGACTTGGCAGCAGCAGTGCATACCGGACCAAAGATGAAACCTCGGTGTAAGGTGGGTGGATCCTGTGAAGCTCATATACAATTCTAGCATACCCAACTGCTACTGTGTGCCCAGGGCAATCATTATAAACATTGTGAGGCAGCTGGGGGTTCCCATCCCCTTAATAATGGTCAAACATAATCCACACAATTATCAATAGATGGCGTGGCTGGTAGGCTGGTTGGCTCGTTGGCAGGACTGTGTGCTTTCCCGTTTCATTGACGATTGAAAGGATACTATCGAAATGTTAAATACAATAAGCTGACATTTACCACCATCAAGTTTTATTGTTATATTGAAGAAGTGCTGAACTACTCCCGTTTTGATGAGCAATCTAATAGAAAGTCTGGGGGCAAGCTGGAGGCAAACTCCACCTAAAATTTAAAATTTCGTTTTGACAAAATATGTTCTACTAGAATCCATAGTTCTCTATCCCAGAGGTGCAATGTTCCTGCAGCTGAACAGTCCAGAGATGTAATCTGCTCTCTATCAAAACCGGCAGCAGTGATGCCCCTATAATGTGATCTTATTAGTGTGTGTTTTGGCAGCCACACACACACACACACACACACACACACAACACAATTCTGTCACTCAACCCAAAAGTAAGGATCAGGGTCCAATCTGACCCCTCATGTTTGTGATGCACTAGTGACCCCCATAGGAGACCCAGCTGTTTGGCAGAATTTTCATTAGATTGCTCAGCAAAAAGTAATACGCCAACATTTCAGCGTTTCAATCATTTTAAATGGTTTCAATTGCACAACATCATCAAATAATCAACAGTCACCAACCACCAAATGCAAGTTTAGTCAATCAAATAACGTAAACATTATCTAAAGAATTTTACCAAACTGCTTAACTGGTGCGAGCTATTTTGTATGCTTTTCCAATATTTATTCTATCAATTCACCACAAACTAGTAACACCCCTGAGGGACGAGGCACCCGGTTTATTTAATGGTAATGGCCAATCTGGTCTCAGCCTATAAATTAGCTGGCTCCAGTGTGCGTAGACGGCAGGTACACCATAACCAACAATTGTGAGTAAAACAGATCAACATTTTTTGGATGGTTTCATATATACAGCTACCATCAGTGTAGGGGAGGGCTGGCAAATGTTATCCCGGGAGGCTAGACTCAACTCAGCACCCTATTAGAAACATTTTAAAGGAACAGAAAATGCAGATGGCCCAGTGACCCACCCCAAGCTAGCCCACTATGAAACCGACCCTGGGGCAGATGTCCCCCCAGCCCCTGATCATTGTCAACATGTGAAAATATTTCTTACCTGGTGACATGTTAACAACAGAGCTGTCCAAACAAACACTCCTGAGATTCCCTTTGCAGCTGCTGTTGTCAGGAATAACCGGTCTCCGTCAGAAGTATTGGTAACAGTTCTCAGCTGAGCAGCAGTATCCGTGTTCACATCGAATAAATTTATAAGGCTACTAAGCGTTGTCTGAGCTGGCGTGGTATTCAGAGAAGAAAGGGGTATATCCGATTCTGTTGTTGAAAACGTTTCTGCCATTGTATTGTTCATCTGTATAAGAGAGTGACAGAGAGCATAGGTAAATTCAGAGGCATCATGATATATAGGACAGGAGCTGGACGAATTACAGAAACAATATTGAACACAAAATAGGGGAGGAGTTATTTCCACAGCACAGTGATATATTCAGTGCTTTTTTTGTAAGAAAAAAGGTGCCGGAACTCACATCACGTAGCCAATCACTGTGCACACATCCACGCACGTCAGTTGTGTAACGACACATAACGGTCGCCACCCGCATTAAGCACTCAGTGCGCAACCACACGACCAATCACAAGCTGAGCAGCGCCACAAGCTGAGCAGCGCCATCACAACCAGCGCGGACGAAGTACGCATGCATCGGACTCAACACACAAGCAGCCCACATGCACCGCATTATTGATTTTGCCGCCGATCTGCTACGCTTGACAGGGCGATTAAAGTCCACGTGGACCAACCATCAAATGCTCAAAAGTTACTTTTAAAACTTAGAAAATCCGTTGAAAAAAGGTGCCGGATCTCAGTTCCGGTGAGTTCTATGACAAAAAAAAAAGCACTGAATATATGTATATAAAAGGTATGTGTTATCCGTTCCAATAAGACTAGTTTTAGAACTTTTTAGACATTACTTAATTTTACAATTAAAGCCACACATTTATCTGTAAAGTATTACATCACTATACTTCCATAAAGTGCAAAAAGAAAGATGCCATTTTACTTATATTTATAGACATGATGGTGTGGAACAGATACGACCTTGTCACCAGTTAAAGTTTTCATATTATCTGTAATCGAATACGCTAAACGTTTGTCATTATACAGCATTTATACAACCTTTATTCTCTAGCTTACAATAGGCCACAGATTATACTTCTCTGCAATCAGAAACTTGTGCAAGTACTTCTGCAATAATGGTAGAGTGATCCTTTGGGTAGAACACATCAATATATTCCACAGTTATTTAGGTTTTCTGCTCTGGTGCACCCCTAACCTTAGGTAGTCAGACTTTTCAACTAACTACAACATACTTGCCAACTTCTTGTAGTTGGCTTCTGGGAGCTGCCGGGGGGAGGTGGGCATGCGGGGACCTGAAAATCACGTAATTTTGGCCTCCCGTAACGTAATGACGCAAACGCGTCATTTTACATCTGGGGCGGGGCCAAATGCCGCGATTCCCGGAGAATCGCGTCATTTTGGAGCCAATTCTGCGCGAAAGTGGGCAGATGCGGGAGATTTCCATACACTCCCGGGAGTCCGTGCGACCCATCCCGAATCCGGGAGTCTCCCGGAGATTCTCGGAGAGTTGGCAAATATGAACTGCAACCCCCAATGGCCACAAAATATGCTGAATTTAGGAAGCACTTTGTTTTGCTTCTATCCATACAAAGGTGCAAGTAAATCATGGTAGATGTGGGTTCAGCTGCTGGGGGCTCCAGGTTCCCTGGAAAAGTGCATATGTGCTTTTTCACTGTGGGTCACTTAGAAAATTTTGCTATGGCGTTCTCAAATGTTTAGGTATAACCCGACATACAGATCAAGACTCAAGAGTGATCATTAGGAGAAAAAAAATAAAAAAAAATAAAGAGGATTGGCAAAAGATGAGCCAGTTAGAGGTATGCATTATGGAAAGAGCAGTGGATGCTTATAATACATTTTAGATAAATATACAGCGCTCTCTCTCCACTCAAAATGTCAAGCAGAGGATGTCCTGAAATATAGCAATAAGTGTGAGCCTCTTGCTCCCCAAAACAAGCGACAATCCACTTAAAAACGCAGACACTGCACTAAACCACACAAGCATGTCACATCTATTGGTTTTATCTTACATTCACACTGGCCAACGGCAGGGGAAGACTTACTAGGTTACGCATCAATGATCAGCTCTATAAATCCATACTAAAAATCAATTATTAAAAATATATAATTTATATAAAAATATATAAATATATAATTTAAGATAAAAATACGTTTTAACTATACCAGGAAAAGACAGACCCACATCATTTTCTAGAGATTGACGCCAGCCAATAAGTGGACTTAAGAGCCGGTTTCTTCAGATGAGACAATGTTGACTTGTCTAACAGGTTTGGAGCAGGGTCCCATTGTAAGTCCACAGCCTCTGCTAAACAGTGTACAACGGATGTATTATTTCCCAGCTCACACACAGGAGCGTTTCAATTGCTGTAAATATTTAACTATTGTCCAGGGAATTAGCCTAATGTTAAACCATGTCACACCTCCAGGAACCCAGCAGACTGTTGCAGGTACAATGGAGTGTCAGCCAAAATTCTACAGTAGTGGAAGTCATAGGTTACTGGACAGTCACTATAGAAAAGTAGTATTATTTGCTATTAATAGTCACCAGCCACCCATTAGGCTTTGTTTAATAATTGGGGACTCCCTCAGAACTTACTACAATTTGCAAGGAAGTGGAGGATGAAGAGTTTTGGATGATTTACACAGCCAAGTTCACAATCAGCAGTAATATATATATATATATATATATATATATATATATATATATATATATATATATATATATATATATATATATATATATATATATATATATATATATGAGTCCGGGTCATGTTCTGGGGGGAGGCGGTGGTTGGGGGGGTCTCAGGGTTTCAGTAAGTCAATTCTTAAGGGAACAGCTGATCGATAGAAGCTATAGGTTTCTACTTTACATTAAAAGACAGATATCACCCTGGAGATTATATTGGATGATGGACTACTTTTGCATTTTTACAGGTTGAGAGGGGTATTGTGTCAGCCATCCTATGAGATAAAAGTAATTGTCTATGTATAACAACTCAAATGACTAATACCATCCACACACTTACAATGGACACTACTACAAAACTCCACCTCACAGCCAACGATACTCTTCCCCAAGCAAGAGAATCCATTTTGTATGTGATATGTTTTGAGAATAGTATCACTGGGATTGGGATAGTCCAGACTTGTCTTACAAGCCCAACATTGTACCTCACAACATCCCCAATTGGAAAGTCTGGCCTAACTAAGCCACACACTCCTACCTGCCCTACCAGGCACATTTATAATGAATCCCCACCCAGGTAGATCACGCCCATTTCGGCCCCTGACTTTTGGGAGGTGCTCAGTCTAGTATTGACGTCCACAGCCTGCAGCTGTAGCTAACACCACACGGTTCTGGCTGCAAGCTGTTATACCCACAGCATCTGATGAAAAGTTTGTGGTTCCAGCTTTTCTCGTGCTTGTCTGCCACCTGTAGCTGATTATAATGTCCTATAGGTTATACAATAATGTTCCATCATAGTATAGCTCACTAGAATGAGCCCTCTAACGGGAATGTAGTAAGTTTCATATTCTTCGAGTATCAGCTTGGGGTATATTTACTAAACTGTGTGTTTAAAAACTTGGAGATGTTGCCTATAGCAACCAATCAGATTCTAGCTGTCATTTATTTAATACATTTTATAAAATGACAGCTAGACTGATTGGTTGCTATAGGCAACATCTCCACTTTTTCAAACCCGCAGTTTAGTACATACCCCTAAGTGGACGTGATCAGCAGTGAATTGTGGTTATAAAAGTAAATATGACTATTAACCTGTATTCTCAAAAGGGATATTAGGGGATTTGTTACCTGGGGTAGAGGACCCCTTTAAGAGTAAATATTAATAAAAAAACAACTTAGTTCAAATGAGATACGACTAGAAAGCTGAACTTGTGAAGAAAAACAACAAAAAAAGGTTACTAGAAAAGTAAATCTTTTCTAATATGATAACATATGTGTAAGTTATACAATAATGAAGTGTAAATATTGACATTTTTCATTTCCATTAGCTTGACGCAGGAACAATACAACAGTCAATACATACAAGTTACACCCCCAATGGGGTTTCAATCCTCCACTGCTTCCTCTGCACGACACAAGCCAAGGGCAGGACATACTTCCAATTTGTAATACTGATCCTGCTACAAAAGCCACAAATGTGACATTTCAGTGTTTATAAAAACAAGTGCCAATAACAACACCTCCCAAGGCATGTTTGTGTAAGGCAACACATGTCAGCTGAGCAATATTTCCTGCTGCTGAAGGACTCGCCTGTTAAAGAAACACTGCACCTACAATGCAAGATGATTTTCTTGTGGTGCGTACATGAGTTTCCTAACATTGTACAGTACACATATATACAGGCGTGAAAAAGGACATTTTTATTTATTTACAGAACATAAGGCAACATGAAGAAGCCATGTGTGAAAAAGTAAATATTGATTACATATCAATAAAGACGGTCATTTCAAACAGCTGTTGATTAGCAAGTGCTGTTCATTATTTGATCATCGGAAGTGTTGCCACCTCTATATGAAAGCAGGACCTTTGGCAGCTTGATCTGGAGCATTGAGGTTTGTGTTTACACCAGATCAAGGGGGGGGGGGGAGGGGGGGGGGGGGGATCTAGGAAAATCAATTATTACAGTCTGGGAAGTGATCTGACGGATTCACCTTTTGCCAGAAGAAAAATCGGGACTGTCCAGAAGAAAATAGGACTGTTGAGATTATGCTGCTGAATGAATCAAATCACCTTGTCCACTGTGTGACTGAGGTCAGAACAATGAGAAAAAAACCAGATAAAAGCAGAAGACAAACAGTTTACAGTGAAGTCGATTATTTCAGTCATGGTATGGAAACTTTTACATATGTGCCTGTAACTGTTCCATAACCGAATACCTAACAACTTTCCTGATTGAGGCTGGACTGCTGGTAAATTGGGTATATAGGTCCAGAGGCAGAACAAGTGAGCTGTGGAGCCCGGAGCAGAGAAGCGAGGAGGGAACCTGGGCTTACAGCTCTCTAGTTCCCCGTGCAGCGGGCCCCATTATTTCCAAGGGCCCCGATGCACCGTACCTGCTGCACCAATGGTAGTTCCACCACTGTATAGTTCCCTTCTAATACAGGTGAGTGGGTGCTCACCCATATGAACACCTGGCGCTTGTGTACTGCAAATCAAAGATTTATTTTTAGAGTGGGGGGCAAGTGGAGGCGGAGCTTGGCATGCTCCTGAGTGAATTGGCACCTTCCATTTTCCCCAGGGCACTGATGCCCTAGCACCTCCCCTTTAAACACCCCTGCTTTGCTGCTCCCACATGCTCTAGGACACACCTTCCAGCAGTCCCAGCTGTCGTGACAATAGTCCTGTCGTGACAATAGTCCTCTCAAATTGGGACAGTTGACAGAAATGAAATGTCAACAAGTATTATAAGATTCAGAGCACAGTTGGTCACATTTCTATAAATTGCATTCTAGTTTTGTATGACCTGGATTTTCAGTGGCTTTACACACAATAAACTTGACAGTGATAATCTTAAAATTAGCCACATACTTAGATAATGTCAAACAATGGGGCTGAGTACTATAATTGTAACTCCATATTCCCTTTGGGAAAAGTAGCAATATTAGCTTTATATAGCATTACCTATTAGTATATATTTTATATTTCAGTCACATTGATTGCTGCAGTGTATTTTGCTGAATGTAGTTCTCTCTGCACACATCTAACACGGACGTCTGCATTATCTAATGACTAGTTTTACCCCAAAGAGGGGAACACACTGAACAGACCGTGTTAAAAATCTGCAATGAAAGAGAAAGCGAGACGTACCCGTCCTCTAGAGCTTACAATCTAAGAGGGGTCACCACTGTTTATTTAACCTGAATCATAACGCAATACACAAACAGACAACACATACTTTGTCGGAGTATGACAGCAGTAGAAGAGCAGGCTGTGCATGCTCCCTGTCTCATGTACTAAGCTGTATTGATAAGCTTCATAAATGTTTGAGCAACAGGTCTTCTTAAGGCTGGTCTTCTGAATAATTGACTATCCACCGTCTCTAACTTATCAGCTATCATTTTCGCCATGGGTACCCAGGATGTTAACTACTGTCCAATGTAACATCTTTCACTGAGGGAGGGGCTTTTCTCAATATATCTTGACCCTAGGACAGTGTTGGCTAACCTGTGGCACTCCAGGTGTTGTGAAACTATAAGTCCCAGCATACCCTTCCAGCAATAAGCTGCTATATATTGGCAAAGCATGCTGGGACTTGTAGTTTCACAACACCTGGAGTGTCACAGGTTAGGCAACACTGCCCTAGGAGATACCTTCATAAAATAATTGGAGTGCTCATTTTGCCTGACTAGACCTTATGCTAGGCAATGTAATGCCATGGTAATTAATAATAATCTTTTCTATCTTTTATTCACAGCATTAAAAGCCCAACACAGTTATGAACAAAGATTTGGACAAGTCCACTAGAAGAATTTCGGATGCAAACTCCACGCTGTAGATTGAGGAGAG
Organism: Mixophyes fleayi; assembly: GCF_038048845.1. Lineage (NCBI taxonomy): Eukaryota > Metazoa > Chordata > Amphibia > Anura > Limnodynastidae > Mixophyes > Mixophyes fleayi. Next base: position 31,108,761 of record NC_134408.1, on the reverse strand, counting down.
TGCGGCTATTGGAACAAATGCCTAGTTTAGCCATTATATTTTTTCCCTTAAAGAGGTTGACCACCTTTAGTGAAACCCTTCTATTTACACTTCCCTTCCCATTTGGTTCTGGTTGCCCACATGTGTGTTAGATAAACATGGCTCCTGGTTAAACTGGCTATTGATTCCTATCAGTTAGTAGCCACATTGACAGTAAGCATACCAAGATGCTAGCAGGAATCTCATGCAGCACTATCAAAGCTGGCATTGCAAGACTGGAACCTGGCACTGCCCATAGGTGGGCAAACACTTTAATTTGTCATTAAACTGTTATAGTAAAGTGTAATATTTATTTGCTCTGTAGATCAAGAGAGACACTTGAGATTGGAGTTTACATGCATCAGTTTCTATCAAAGACACAAAGCTTGGCAGATTTCAAAATACATTCACGTATTACAGGGCTGACAATCATTAAAATGCATACAAAACACTCAATGGATAAAAAAGGCAGCAAAAAGATCTATATAACAGACTAAAATAAAGGACTGGAAGAGGTAAGAGAATAAGGATACTTTGACTCAAAAAGATGGCCCGTCCACAAAATGGGCCAATCCAACTTTGAAGACGACTTGGTTACAACAAAAGATCTACTTTCAGATTATCGTCCGACACTTAGGGGTATATTTACTAACCTGCGGGTTTGAAAAAGTGGAGATGTTGCCTATAGCAACCAATCAGATTGTAGCTGTCATTTTGTAGAATGTACTAAATAAGTGAAGGCTAGAATCTGATTGGTTGCTATAGGCAACATCTCCACTTTTTCAAACCCGCAGTTTAGTAAATCTAGCCCTTAGTTTATGTTGATAGAAGTGTAACAAAACATTCTCTGGTTAAGAAGAGAATTATGGGAGTTGTTCCCAAACCAGATCTCTAGCCTAACACAAATCATTTAAGTGCCTACCTGCACTATCGGATAGTCTTAATGTAGCATTGAAAAATACGTGGCAATATTGCGGACGATACGTAGATTGATTGTGTGTCAGACAGCTAAGAGACATGTACAATCTATACGGCGTTTAGCTGATGTACCAATCACATACAGAGACACGTTTAATGGTTTTCTTTTGTGTTCAGAATCTATCACGGCATTTATAGATTGGGTCAGCTTTGATGTACATTTAGGAGAGTGGATGACATTTTGCACTGTCAAATACAGTTAAATAGGAAGACAAAAATATTGAATACCCCTTTGTCAATACATTTCTACATTCTGAGTCAGTCTCCTGTGCCCATACACCTCCATCTCAACTCATTAACTCCTTAATCAACGTATACTTCAAGTGAAGAGTCGAAGTTAAGGGCATGCAATAGACAGAGATTTGTTTTATATATAAAGCAATGCATATATTGGTGGATACATTTCATATGGAGAGCAATCCACTAGTAATTTAAGCTGCATTTTGTGTTTCTGACACTCCAACGAATGATCATTACACCTATCTCTTCCTCGCAAACAGTGAAATAATTTATTTAAATATTTTTACACTTTAATTAATAAAGATGTTTTATTGGAAAAAAAGCTGGGCCACTCATTTGGTATGAATGCCTATAAGAGCAGCACAGTGGCTATGTGGTTAGCACTTCTGCCTCACAGCACTGGGGTCATGAGTTCAATTCCCGACCATGGCCTTATCTGTGTGGAGTTTGTATGTTCTCCCTGTGTTTGTGTGGGTTTCCTCCGGGTGCTCTGGTTTCCTCCCACACTCCAAAAACATACTGGTAGGTTAAATGGCTGCTATCAAAATTGACCCTAGTCTGTCTCTGTCTATGTGTGTATGTTAGGAAATTTAGACTGTAAGCTCCAATGGGACAGGGACTGATGTGAGTGAGTTCTCTGTACAGCGCTGCGGAATCAGTGGCGCTATATAAATAAATGATGATTATTGATGATGATGATAAGAGCCACTACACTGCTTTTCATGCCTAAGCATGTAAGTATTCAAAGGTAAACATTTCTTGTGGCAAGACCAGATTTCTTTAATTATGCACAGATGAGTTAATCTATTTTGCTGGGTCAGTAATTATCCCACCTGTTCCTACAGACAGAAATCCTGAAAACATGACCTGTTGGTAGCTCTGGAGGTCTGGGTTTGATAATGTGGAGTCACTTATGCTTTATATGCGATATTACACCTCTATATATATCCCTATTACTATAATGCTGCAGGACCACATCAATATATTCAGTATTGTTACATTCCACTCCGTGTTCCTATCTCCCACTCTGAAATCTGGTACAGAGACTGGAAGATGGCTTTAGACTTGGATTGAGAGATGTTGCCTATAGCAACCAATCAGATTCTAGTTATCATTTATTTAGTACATTCTACAAAATGACAGCTAGAATCTGATTGGTTGCTATAGGCAACATCTCTTTTTCAAACCCGCAGTTTAGTAAATATACCCCTCAGAGGGGGAATCAGTTTTTACCCAGCAGGGCTCCTCTTGAACAAAGAGAGAATCAGGTATATGCTACAGGAGCATATTAATAAAAATAAATGAACGTTGAGTGTTCCTTTCATTTCTGTCAATGCGTACAACCTGTTAATATTTACAGTGGTTTGGGCTACAATATGAACTTAAACTGTGGAGTGTTTCAGTCTGACGACCACAGTCATGATTTGACATAAAAGAGGAAAGTGAAAAATTATTTTCAATAAAATGCTCCAGTAAGCATGACTACTACGCACACACAGAGGTGTGTGTGGAAAAGAGTGTTAACAGGATACGTAAGCGAGCGTAGATTGTAAACAGTGCAGTATTTGGCTAGTGTTAGAAAGTGATATGAAATCAAGGGTTGACTCAGTCATTACTAATATACAGACTAATGTAGGGTTGTTTGGACACTGAAAAATAACATGTTTCTATTCTGCTTAATAAAAAAAATAATGCATGGACCCTTATGTCTGAGAAATGACTCATGGTGATGTTACTGATAAGCGAGCAGCGTTTCTGGTGCATAGTCCATTTACAGAGTGACCTGAGTGAATGACACGTAAGGCTCCCATGACTTTAAGCACCATAATGTGATAGCACATAAAGGGGCGCATTTATCAATGTTCTAAAAAAGTGAAAAATAGTTTTCAATCCTTATCGCATTGATAAGGATTTAACTATTTCTCAAATTTATGAAGAACGCAACACAGAAACAGCAGTTCCGATAAACTGCTGTTTCTGTGATCAAAAAAAATACTTACCCCACCTCTTCGGAATGCGCTGTCTCTGGATCTCCTCCTGGTCCTCTTCATACTGCAATTGCGCATGTGCAGTTCGAAGACCTGGGCATGCGCACAAACATCTCTGCTCTCTCTCTGCAACTATAGTTGCAGAGAGCGAGCTGTGAGTGAGAGGGAGGGCTCATGTGATCCCTCCACACATGCACTGTCCAGCTCTGCTCTTCGGAGCAGAGCTGACAGTACTGAAATTTTTCAATCATTACATTAGCATAACAAGTTACCGAAAAAAAACTCTCCATGATGCTAGGAGCCTTAAGCAAGATTTTCGTAGAGCCTGCATACAACGCAATCACTGCTGGAATCTCTGAATCATTTACTAAAACAAACAACGCACAATGAGGAGAATTTAATTAGCCGCGAAGTGTCTTCGGGATGTCCGTGAGACACTTCGTGGTGGAGATTTGAGAGAAATCTCTGCTCATTTTTCCTTGCACCCCACTGAGTTGCGAGGAAAAATGTGCCACGATTTCTACCGTAATTGCCGGCAAAGTGAGTGGTGCGATATCCACTCGCCACATCGCCGGAGATTGATGTGGGGTTGGGAGGGATAATTCCTGTAACACTGGATCGTTTGATTAAAGTTGTACATCTACTTTAAAAACTGAGGACAACCTCTGCTATATAGGTATAACTCGCCCCAACACCCCGTGTACCCCTGACCAGATGGCAGCTGTGCACTTCCAGCAGCAACAAACGGGATAGGGGAGCTTGATCAGTGCAAACTTTGGTGGAGAGTCTGAGGCCCTGTCATAATGTACACAGTAAATGTGAGTATAAGCACTACAGTCAGATAAATGCAGTTTGCTGGCTCAGTAGGTAAGTTTGTGTATATATATATATATATATATATATATATATAGTGACCCCATACATGGTAATCCACCCTGGATGTGTAGCTGATTTAACCACATATGTACATGGGCCAACTGGGCAGCTAGGAATCGTTGACTGGCTAGCACGGTGCAAGAATCACCATACTTTGCTGGTGTCCACACTCACATTCCCATGGTCAAAGTTCAACCTGATTTTGCATTCTTAACAATAATGATGTTGGAGCAACTTGGCCATTCTTGCCCAGATTAGCCTGCAAATTCCCCAAAGTGGCTAATCTTAGGGACATAACCATTGATAGAAAAAGTACAATACTACAATAGATTAAAAAAAACAAAAACAAATAACATCACACTACTAGGACCGTTATTCTTTAGATAGTGCCAGCCGACTACCAATAAGGTCTAGTAAAAAATAGTGTATAGCGCTCATTTGTCACAGTGATATATCCTATATCGCTTTCTATTGGCTGACCTACAGCAGCTGGACGGAGAGGGGCTTTCATGTAAAAAGACATTGAGCACGCTCATTCATATTATATATCATATTATGCTAGCAATTTGATGTGAAGAATTCAGAATATAGGTGCGACATGATAGGTTTTGGTAATGGAAAAACAATGTGATAGTCACCCCATAATTACCTGTATAATTTACTGTGCACATGGAATGCGTGTGGCTTATATATTTACATTTAGGTATGTCCTGCAATTGGACACCATACTGGGTCCCTCAGAAGCATTAGAAACCTTCTAAATAAGTACAAGACTGGGCCTATTCAGATTCAAGTACTATATTTAAAAAATGGATATTGGCAGACACAAGAGAAACCCAAAAGAAACAATAAAACCACAAGAACAATAATAACGTTAAGGTATAAGTAACATTTTGTTAAGTAAACATGTTAAAAAAATGTCTATTAGAATAGTGGTAATCATGAGTTTCAACATCATAACAGACTAAAACCCTATAAGGCCAGAATGGATAACAGATTTATATTAACGTCTGTGATGTTTCCCAGGGTGTTGAAGAAATTAAATACATCCCCTTCTAGAACACGTTCAAAATAATATTCAACTTTACCTGTAAATACTATTATTTTGGCCACTACACAAAGCAATCCCAGTTGGTTCAATAGTCCCTTCATTTTAGCATGACAGTCTCCAGATTATTATAATCTTATTTGAATATGAGGACAAGAGGACGTGCAAAAAGTTATATTACAGTTGTAAAATCTAATGCCAAATAATTCAGCAGACTTGATGGCGAAGTCACACCTGACGGATGTGTGGTGCAGCAAAATAAACTCACACAGTCCTCCTAAATCTCCCTAAACAATGCACAAGCCGACTTGAAAGCCAAACTACCACCTAATGATGCACAAATTAATAGCAGAAGATTTAACATCAAACACACAGGCCTGGTTAACCCTGTCCTGTCCCTGTTACTTCAAAGCCACTTTCCTGGGCTTTATTATAGTGAAAATACAGAAAATAAACGAATAGCAACCTAATAATTGCTAAACCAGCTAATTTGCCCCCTAAAAAATACAGGTGTGTTCCACCAAACACTTCACTTGTGTATACTTATCATGAAGGGGGATTTGTATACACCTGCTTTATGCAACCTGTCCTGGAACTACTGATTCTAGCATACTCTGTCAGTTGGCTGGCAGGGCTTGCTGGAACTTGTAGTTCCACAAGAGCTGTACAGGCACAGGTTGCCTAATTTAACCATACATACATATATATTTATGTCTATATTATAATCTTCTTTGACCAGAAAGCAGACAGACCAGTAGGACAGGTCTCGGTGAGATAATAAAGCATGGGGTGGTAATCTAGCAAACTGCCCGGATTATATGAAGAGAAGTGTAGGCTCCATACTGTACCTCTCTACACTGAAGCAGATGCAGCTTAGTTGGTTTGCCCAGTAGTTAGTCTGGTACAGGGGGTCACACACTGATACTGTTGATAGTTCCAAAGTGACAAAGTTTGTGTGATGTGCTCCGGAGTCAGGTAATCCATGGATCTGGCTGCGATCTGTAGAGATCCGATATGTAGAGGCTTCCTGTCTGCGCTCTCCCCGCCTCCTGCCAGGTAGACTCTCCTCCTAGTCTGCCTTACCTGCGCTGCAGGACTAGCCGTGGCCGGGTCATGTATCCGCAGCACTCCCAGGTCACCTGCTGCTGATCCCGGGACACCTAGTGCAGAGCCTATCACTGGTCACCTGCTGCTGATCCCGGGACACCTAGTGCAAAGCTTATCACTGGTCATCTGCAGGTGATCCCGGGACACCTAGTGCAGAGCCTATCACTGAGTGTTGTATTCATCATTAGCTCCAGTACTAACTTATACATAGAAATAAGTAGCCAGGGGCAGCTGCTCTCGCATCCGATATATATATATATATATATATATATATATATATATATATATATATATATATATATATATATATATAAAATGTGTATATATGTGTATATATATATATATATATATATATATATATATATATATATATATATATACACATATATACACATTTTATATATATATATATATATATATATATATATATATATATATATATATATATATGTGTGTGTGTGTGTATGTATATATATACTGGTACAAAGGTACAAAGGTTTATGTTCATTTGCTTATTTTCATGTTTGATGATAAGTTTTATTTTGCAATTTCTTTCTGCCTCCATTCACTGCCGAAGAAAGCTCCCTTAAATACTGATTGATTCTCAGATCATTTTGAGGTTTAACATGCAAAGAAAATACATAGTTAGTAATCGCTGTTTAACAGTCATGGGATATCCTCTGTGTGGCAGATACCATTGATTTTAATTAAGCTTCATTTTTTTTCTGCAATGTTTTATCCTGTGGGCCATAACTGGTGATTTCACAGAACCCATTATATTGTCTATTTATTAAATGGAGATAAATCATAAATCCTGCAAAACTTGGATTTTTGTCAGTATTTATGGCTTCTCCCTATTTACCAAAGCCCCCGTCCGGCCTCCTGGTAAGCATATGGGGAAGCCAATTTACCAAATCAGCCCTTTACAAGTGAGGATTCCAGGGGGTATATTTACTAAACTGCGGGTTTTAAAAAGTGGGGATTTTGTCTATAGCAACCAATCAGATTCTAGCTTTCATTTATGTAGTACTTTCTACAAAATGACAGCTAGAATCTGATTGGTTGCTATAGCCAACATCCCCACTTTTTCAAACCCGCAGCTTAGTAAATCTAACCCCAGGACTTGCTTGGCAAGCGCTACGACTCTCTGCCAGCCAGAAGCTTTAGTACATTGTCCAAAATAATTTTTGCGATGAGAAACAATTGTAAATTTTATTAACGCAGGTGTCTTAATAAATAGACCTCCATGTCCAGTGAAAGTTAGAATTGAAAATGGCTGCAGATATCTTCCCATAGACATCCCTTAATGTATTTGGAGATTGTCTTCTAGTAATTGCTTTTTTTTATGATGAAACACTGGTAGAAAACGTAGTTCTGCTGAAATCACTGGTATCTGAAATTTATCTGGAACAGGGACCACATTCACTGCTGATGAAATACGCTTAATATTTAGATTTCCAGCAAACATTGAAGGCAGCAAAAAATTGCTGTGGTAAAAAATCACCCAGCAGTCACTAGTCAGAAATTTGTTAATGTGGAGTCAATTTTACCTACCGCGTACTACCCTGGCGTGGGAGGTGAGGGGCGCTGCAAGCATATTAGCCTAGGGCGGCCTGAACCCTTAGTCAGGCCCTGGCTGTAGGCTTCCTGATTGGGTTTAAAATTGGCAAACACAAAATAAATGGTTCAAGCAACGTTCTGAAAAAATGGTACTGGAATGCAGAGCACAGTGCAAGTAAAAAGGTTTACAAATGCTAAAAACATTTTTAAAAAAAACAAAACACCAACAGTTAGAGGCCTAGGGGTAAATTTATTAAACTGTGGGTTTGAAAAAGTGGATATGTTGCCTATAGCAACCAATCAGATTCTAGCTGTCATTTTGTAGAATGTACTAAATAAATGATAACTAGAATCTGATTGGTTGCTATAGGCAACATCTCCACTTTTTTAAACCCGCAGTTTAGTAAATATACCCCCTAGTGAATATGTGTGTTATCATTTCAGCTACTACCTCAGACAAAAGAAGGATGGTTAATATGACCCCTGCCCCCCCGGCCGTAACAAGGGCTGCAGTAGAGGGGAGACCGGCTCAGGGCGCACTGTTGAAGGGGGGAAAAGTTTATGAATATTTTCCTTGTCACCCCAGGCGCTAAAGCTTTAAGTTACGACTCTGCCTGCTCCACATTCTTCTAATGCTACATTTAAACAAAATTAGCGATTACAATTCACCAGGAAATATAACATGGAAGGATCATTTTTCTGTCTATGATTATACTTTTGTAATAAATAAATTAATACAGATGTACTTTTTCCATTCCCAGTAATGGGAACTTTTATAGAGGTTCAGTACAGATGCCTAGAGTTAATATGAATGGTTGTGACCCAACATGACAAACGGTATCTTTCGCATTTAAAGACGGGCAATTGGATCCCAATCTTGAATGGACACCGATGATAAAGTAATGTATGATTTAATTTTTATACTGCTGGGCCAGAGGTACAAAGGTATTCCACAGGTCTTTGCAGTGAGTGCTGCTGGTCCTATGATACAGATATAGAAAAATGTGTTTATGAGGCCTGGTGCTTCCAATAGGCAGCTGCCTAGGGCGCCGGGACTTGGGGGAGCCAATGACGTGACTGATTAGGGTTTTAACATGAATGTCTCTAATAGACATTATTCTTCCTCATCTCTCTCATGTACAAAATCTTGGAAGAACATCCCTGCACTTCTATCAATGCACGACAGAGGTAATGCTAATTTGGCCAGTTTTCAAACTTCAAGGAGCTTGAAATACAATTAAAATGCAAAAAAACCAATTGATGAAGAAAGTGTGCACCTCATTAAAGAAAAGGAAAAGTATTGGCAGCAAATCTTAGAAAGACTGATTGCTTTAGTGAGAGTTCTTTGTATGCAAAATATGGCCTTACGAGGAACACACGAAAAACTGCACACTTCTGGCAATGGGAATTTCCTGAAATTTATAGAATATCTCGTGTTGTTTGACCCAGTAATGGATGAACATAATTGTAAAACAAGGAGACCTATGTACACTACTTTGGGAAAGATATACAGAATGACTTGATCAAGATTTTATCCAACAGTATCAAAGAAACAATTCTCAAATTTGCTCAAGTTGCCAAGTACTTTTCAATAATGATTGATTGTACTTATGATATAAGCCATGGTCAACAAATAAGAATGATCATTCGCTTTGTGGACATAGCTTCAGAAACTGATGGTTATGGCCTGTACGCATCAGGGAACATTTCGTAAGATTTCTACTACTGGAGGAGACAAGTGGTGCTAGATTGACGGACATTGTCCTTCACCAGTTAAAAGAGATGTCATTGCCTGTTGAAAACCTACGTGGTCAAAGCTATGATAATAGAAGCAATATAAAAGGAAAAGTAAATGGCGTGCAATGAAGAATTTCGGATATTAACCCACGAAACTTGCTTGTTCCTTGCAGTGCACATTCTTTGAATTTGGTTGTAAATGATTCTGCCAAGTGTTGTATGGATGCCATATCTTTCCTTATCCTAGTACAATATGGTTATGTGTACTTATCAGTGTCAACATGTCATTGGGAAGTTCTAATGCGTAACCTGTCTACTCTTACCGTGAAACCACTGAGCAAATTAAGATGGGAAGCATAGGCAAACCAAGGGGGGTTTCTTAGTACCTGGAAAACCCTCTTCCAAGCCTGGGGCACTGTATAATTGAGGTGGCTGGACCCTGTCCCCGCTTCACAGGGCTCTGCTTGAAAAGGGAGAGCTGCGTGCATCTAACAGTAGTCCACTTACAGACTTCATCTACCAGCTTCCCTTCGGATTCATAATACATTCCATATATCTCTGCTTAAACTACTCATTCTCAACGAATTTTCCAGCAAATCTTCTCCACCTCCTCCAGTCAGGACCATTTATGGTGAAGAATTCCTAGTTGAACGCATTTTGGAATCTCGCATATCGAGAGGTAAACGCCGATTTCTTATCCATTGGAAAGGCTACGGCCCGGAAGAAAGATCTTGGGTCTGTTAAGAGGATATTCATGCTCCACGTCTGCTGGCAAAATTTCTGCAGTATTCTTGCACCACCCGCAAGAGAGAGAGGGAGGATACTGTCAGGTGCCGTCTCCGCACCTCTGCTGGGTGCCGGAGACGGACACCCTCTGCCTGGACGAGACGTCCCGTTGCCAACGGGATGCGATCACGTGATTGCGGCGCTCGCACATGCACGATGCGCCGCTTCGGTTGCTAGGCAACCCAGACTCTTCCCGGCGATCAGCTGAGACTGATCGCCGGAACTTCCTCCCTAGGGCTTCCTGTCTGCCCCTATTTAAACTTCACTCTGGCACCATTAAGGTGCCAGAGTATTGGTTCTGCCCAGCTCCAGCATTTAGTTTGTATTTCTGTTCCTGACCTCCTGTGTAAAGACTCCTTGGCTTGTTTGACCTCTCTTCCGGATTTCCCTTGTACTTCGCTGCCCGCACTGGTATTGACCTTTGGACCGTCCCTGACTACTCTTGCCTACTCTCTGTGGTACCTCGCTTCCTTGGTTTCTACCCGCCCTGTCTGACTACCCTCTATTCGCTGCACTGGTGACTTCCTGGGAGAACCTCGACCTGCACATCGCATGCAGCAAAGCCCAAACCTCTTTGCAGGGGTCCCTGGTGAACACCGGTGGTGTGTTAGACTCCGCGCCTCTCAGGTTAGTAGCGCAAATACCTGTCAGTGATATTCTCTGTGTAAAAGTGTGACAGGGACAAACTAAACAATCCTACATCAAACTTTCACTTTTTAATACTTTGTTGCAAATCCTTTGCAGTCAATTACAGCCTGAAGTCTGGAAGGCATAGACATCACCAGACGCTGGGTTTCATCCCTGGTGCTTCTCTTCCAGGCCTCTACTGCAAATGTCTTCAGTTCCTGCTTGTTCTTGGGGCATTTTCCCTTCAGTTTTGTCTTCATCAAGTGAAATGCATGCTCAATCGGATTCAGGTCAGGTGATTGACTAGGCCATTGCATAATATTCCACTTGTTAGCCTTAAAAAACTCTTTGGTTGCTTTTGCAGTATGCTTCGGGTCATTGTCCATCTGCACTGTGAAGCGCCGTCCAATGAGTTCTGAAGCATTTGACTGAATAGGAGCAGATAATATTGCCCGAAGCACTTCAGAATTCATCCTACTGCTTTTGTCAGCAGTCACATCATCAATAAATACAAGGGAACCAGTTCCATTGGCAGCCATACATGCCCACGCCATGACACTACCACCACCATGCTTCACTGATGAGGTGGTATGTTTTGGATCATGAGCAGTTCCTTTCCTTCTCCATATTCTTCTCTTCCCATCACTCTGGTACAAGTTGATCTTTGTCTCATCTGTCCATAGGATGTTGTTCCAGAACTGTAATGGCTTTTTTAGTTGTTGTTTAGCAAACACTAATCTGGTCTTCCTGTTTTTGTGGCTCACAAATGGTTTACATCTTGTGGTGAACCCTCTATATTCACTCTTGTGAAGTCTTCTCTTGATTGTTGACTTTGACACATATACACCTACCTCCTGGAGAGTGTTCTTGATTTGGCCAACTGTTGTGAAGGGGTTTTTCTTCACCAGGGAAAAAAATTCTTCTGTCATCCACCACAGTTGTTTTCTGTGGTCTTCCTGGTCTTTTGGTGTTGCTGAGCTCTCTCCAGTGCGGTCTTTCTTTTTAAGAATGTTCCAAACAGTTGATTTGGCCACACCTAATGTTTTTGCTATCTCTCTGATGGGTTTGTTTTGATTTTTCAGCCTAATGATGGCTTGCTTCACTGATAGTGACAGCTCTTTGGATCTCATATTGAAAGTCGACAGCAACAGATTCCAAATGCAAATGTCACACCTAGAATCAACTCAAGACCTTTTACCTGCTTAACTGATGATGAAATAACGAGGGAATAGCCCACACATGTCCATGAAATAGCTTTTTAGTCGATTGTCCCATTACTGTTGGTCCCTTAAAAAGTGGGAGGCACATATAGAAACCACTGTAAATACCCTCAAATTAAAGCTGAAAGTCTGCAGTTAAAGCACATCTTGTTTGTTTCATTTCAAATCCATTGTGGTGGTGTATAGAGCCCAAAATATGAGAATTGTGTCGATGTCCCAATATTTATGGACTTCACTGTACTTTTTCTATCCCTTTGGTTTCCCATATTTGTCAATCATATTTAAACTTGTATATACTGTATGCTTACATGGCAATATGTCTGGCAGCATGGCTTTCTTATCTTGTGTATACATGCAGACTAGTCCATTGTCTCAATCCATACAAAATAATTATTCTCCACCAAATTCCTGTATGAATGTACATCACTCCAAGGGGTCTCATGTCTGTGTAAGGATAGTGAAAGGGTATACAGATAGAGCTCTTTGTTCAATTATAGATAGTTTAATGTCTCTGGATTGTGACCTATCTTGTTTAAACAAATTGTGCTGTATAGCCACAGAAGAATGCTGTTCCTAATTATACCAAGAGTGGCTCATCTGCTATCCATTCTTCTGTATGTTTACCTGTGACACAGAAAAGGACCAATCAGGCAGGTCCTGGAACTCCTCAGAAGGACATTTCTGCCTTTAACCAACAGCTCCTCAAAACAGTAATTTGGCATTCACTAACCAGGAAAGCTGAAGTCGGGCTGGCGTTGAGGCCTCAGTCTCTCAGGAGACAGGGAAGGGACAATCGCCCTGGAGTACTGCCTTCGTCCTGTTCTCTCTCTCTAGGTCATGGGGAGCTTTGTGTCCGCCAAAAGCGGAGTGACTCAGGACCACTGCCTTGCTGGTAGCTTTAAAGGGAGAGGGTCCTAGGAGAAACTTGGATAGACTACACCCCCTGAGAGTGGCTAGGGTACTGGTGAGGTGTTTTCATTAAACCCTGTATGTTGTCTGTGCCAGACTGTAGTGTCAATTGTTGTGGGTTATTATTTAAATATTATTATTGCTGTTTGGTGCTACCATTTACTTAAATAAACCTATTTATTTTTTATTTGGAAATATGCCTGGGTGATTTTGACCCTTGGCTGGGTACCGGAGCGATACACTAAACCCGTTATCATTACATTCAGGAAGGGAGGAAACATTTAAAATCAAGTTCAACTTTTATTTTTCTATATTTTATTGTAAAGGTACGTGGGAAAAATGATTACCTTAAAAGTTCATTATTCTTTGTAGATGATTTCTGTAGATGTACTTGTCTTAGTAAAACCCATCAGTGCTAGATTACTCTCACTTATCACTTGCTCGCACTGAAATTACCAAATCCTTGAAACTTCATTTTACATTATTACTAGCAGAGGATTTACTTTCAAGTTCATTTGTCTTTTACTGATATAATTTCCATTGATTTGGTTCTTCATTCGGGTGGTGTATCCCATTTACTGTCTGGAACAAAATAAGTTTGTGTGTCCCCTCTAGACAAACAGCTTGAAAAATATATAAATGTGTAGTTGTAAAGACTCATCATCCAAAAACAAATAAAATGTTATTTCCTGATTTATACATCTCAAAATATATACAGAAAAACCTCTTAACTGTGCATCGATCTGATATAAATTCAGAGTTATCTTTGGGTATATATTTGAATTGCTCCATATCTCATTAGACAGATACAAAATTACATAATAAACAATTTATGCATTTGTCATTCTATCACATAGTATACAAAAGAAGAGAACCATTATTCCGTAACCACAGGAAAAGAAAAAAGACAAGTTCAGAGTCTAGGTTCTGACGGATGACTGGTTAATAGATTACAAGGTCATACAGAGGGAGAAATCTTCCTGTTGTTAGGGGAATCATTAGGATTGTTGGGCCAGGATTTAGGCTGGGTACACACTACAGAAAATTGGTCCCAATGTGATATTGTTAACGATTTTACCCATGACTGAAAAACCCCCCCAGAAAAGATCTGTGCTCTTCATCTGTCATAACTATCGGCTGAAAAGATCCTGACTCTGCACACTCCATAGAGATCTATGGACACTACCGGTCCTCAGTACATACACACTGCAGGATTGGAACAACATTGTTCCATCGTTTAACGAGATTTTTAGGTCGGTTTAAAAATCAAATCAAACGATACAACGTGCTATGGAACGATAATCGTTCACCTTGGAGCATACATACTAATGTGATATCGGGCTGAACGGTCGTTTATCGTTTGATTGGAGAGAATTGGCTGAAAAACTTAGTGTACACCCAGCCTTAGGGGGGTATTCAATTGTTCCTCCGGCAACCGGAAAAACGAGCACGTTAAAACTATTACCGTTTATACGGTAATATTGCGCGCAAAAACCGTTAATACGGTAGTTTACTCGCTGAATTTCATCTCGCAGCTGCGAGATGAAATTCAGCGAGTAATTACCGTATAAACGGTAATAGTTTTAGAGCGCTCGTTTTTCCGGCGGTCGGAGGACAATTGAATACGCCCCTTAGATTCAAATTCAAGCAAAAAAAGTTGAATTGTTCAAAAGTGACTGTATATTGTTATTTTAAGGGACAGTTTTGTTTAGACCTGCAACACAATAGAGGTGGTTTTGGGGTCTAGAGTGCATGTCTGCATCATTTTCACTGGTGAGGTCACAAAATAGGTGTCCTAAAAGTTTTGGCTGATGGAATGTAGAACAGCGATGGGCAACAGGCTGCATGCGGCACTCGGAGTCATCACCTGCAGTCCCCCAGCTCCTTCCCGCTGTATTATCAGATGTTTGTTATAGCTTGTAACACTGGTCCATCTTACAATAATATGCCTGCTAATGTGTTATTTCAAATGTGTGTTCCTTTCTCTGATTAAATGTATTGTTTTAATATAGTAAGAATGTTAGAGGGGCGCCTCATGCGACCAACTTAGGTGTACAAAGTTGCCTATCACTAGTGTAATAGTCCTGGCTCTGCAATGACACAACAATAAGCAATTTAATACATACCTCCCAACATGCAAGTTCCCGGCAGAGGGGGTGTGACCACATTGTGGAGGGGCGTGGCCTCATGGCGTGTCTAGCCGTGTAAAGCACTAGACTGCCCTTTAGATATTTCCCTTCCCCCAACTTTCCCACTCGCAGGACAAACATATTCCTCGGTGGGACATCAGGACAGAGCCCTAAATTTGGTATTGTCCCACTAAAAATCGGGACAGTTGGGAGATATGTTTATATGTTATTGGCTGCTATTATTTGCATAACATTTGATGTATTTGTAAGTAGTTGTTCAATAACATAGATGTGGCGATTATGAAGCCAGTCTGAGAATCATATGATCCACACATGAGGTACATTTGTAGGATCTAGCTCTACAGGGAATTGTTATTCCCTGGGCCTTGGTGAAAATTTTATGGAGTCATGATGACATCACCAGGCATGGGACTCTTCGCCTTGTTTCTATATTCAATATAAATAGGTCAGACACGGTGAGAGAAAGACATGTCGGTGTAGGACAATAAATATAATTACGTCATTAGATATTTTATAATTGGGGTGTTTTTGTTACTGCTGTACCGTGGCTGTTTATAGACGCCCCGTGTATGTCTGACATCAAACGTAAGGCGCAAGTCTGCTCACAGTTGTCACATAAGAAAACAAACTGTGTATCCTTCACCGTTTGCCTTGCTTTAGGAGTTGTTTGCTTTTCTCAGTGAGCCGATGCAATCTGTAACAGTAATATTTGCTGTATTCTGCAACTAATTGTGTGTCGTCTTTCACCAGTGTTCAATACAGTTCTGTTCTGTGTCCTCATCTAAGCAGCCTGGGCACCAAAGGACTTTTATAAGCGAATTATAATTGATTAAGAAGATCCTGTATATATACTGCTGCACGGACAGTAGCAAATGGTGTGTACAGAACCCTATATCCCCCGCCAAAACATGTATACACTCAAGTAAAAAAGTGTAAAACAGAATTGTTGAGTTGTTGTTGATAACCCGCAATATCCGTTTGATTGTCAGTTTACTTTTACACAAATGTGAACTCAACTGAATATTGTAGAAATTAGATGCAGATTTGTAGTTTCCATATTTTTATTCAAAAATCAAGGATACTTGTGTTGGGACAATCCCACTTGTCACTGCACATTGTTGGCCTTGACCAAATGAAAAGTACCACATTCATTTGTATAGTGGATTTAAATTTGGCCACACATGCTTCAGTATTGCAGACAATATTGGCCAGTTAAGTTAAGGCTGGGTACACACTACAGGGTTTGCAGCTGATTATTGGGCTAATCACACGATAAACAACCGTTCGGCCCGATATCGCGTTAGTGTGTATGTTCCCAACCATGAATGATATCGTTCCAAAGGGCATTGTATCGTTTCATTTGATTTTTAAACTGAACTAAAAATCTTGTTCAACAATGGAACAACGTTGGTCCGATCCTGCAGTGTGTATGTGCTCAAGACCAGAGGTGTCCATAGATCTCTATGGAGTGTGCAGAGTCAGGATCTTTTCAGCTGATGGTTATGACAGATGAAGAGCACAGATCTGAAGGTAAATCATGTAAAACGTGTTTAGTGTGTACACATGAATCTGCATGCTGATCGGGACTCTAGTGTGTACCCAGCCTAACCCAAAACTGCCACATATGTGGGCCAAAAGTTAGCATGATGTCTGATGATTTGACTTGGATCATTATCAGGCAGGCTCATAAATAAAGTCGGCCTAAGACCGCGATCAACCTATGTGTGCAACAATCTTCTAACTACACTAACAGGCACTTAATGATTTGGCCACTTGGTGTTAAGACAAAGTGGATGGATATTATCCATTTTGGCCAGTCAAGTGTGTGGCAAAATTGGACAGTGACACTGCTGTTTGCTGCTCCAGCCCAGTGCCAAGACTAACCCGTTTTTAGCCAGTTTAATTCTCTGTATGTATTCTTGTTCTATGTACTCAGTAAGGTAATTGTACTTCTCAGCGGCCAGATCTCTCATTAACAAGCCTTCAATTCACCCAAGAGGATAAATGTGGAGATTATAAAGGAAACCTCACTTCTGGGCAAATCTCAGAGTATGGTCTGACTGCCAAATGACCCAACTATGGCCACACACACATATATGTCCAAGTGGTCAAATCAGGTAATTCAGTGAAATGACAGAACACCGGAATATTTAGCCAGTGTGATCTAAAATGAACAAATTCGAATCTCTTTAAGATACGTCTCCACAAAAAGTATAGGTAAGATGTCTATATAGGGCATTATCAAAAAATCCCAAAAGGAAGTTGTTTTGTTTTTCCTTTAAGGGTGTGCGCGCTCAACAGACCCGACCAGAGTGCTCGCGATATGACCGCTATGCTCTAGAGCTTCTCTGATGATGTCCACACACTATCCGCGGAGTGTTTAGCACGCGGGTATCATCATACCATGCAAGAATCACTATTATAGTATAAAATGACTTAGAGGGGCGGACATTCCAACCTAGTCATCTGAGCGTGCACTCACCGACTTGGCTAACAAACCAAAGATGGACCCACGGTTACTATATGGTAACGCTTTCACACCAAAGCACTGCACATAGGGGAAGAGGGGTTCGGGGTGGGTAAATTGTACACTTGGTAATGGAAGAACTGCAAAACTTGTGGACCCACAATGCATCATTTCTGCACAAGTACAACAACCCGTTCTCCTAGCATATTTCAAGCTGCACACCCACTTCATGGTCAATCTGTGTCTAGCTTTGAGGATACACCTTAGAATGTGCAGGATGAAGAGAGTAAAAATGTCAGATCCCACCACCACTTCAGAACCACCTTCTCATAATTTCAGTTATGCTTTCTTCCTAAAAGAATATTTGGTTTATCCTCATTTATGTCTTAAATGATGTTGAAGGAAGGAACATCAAGGGGTATATTTACTAAACTGCTGGCATGAAAAAGTGGAGATGTTGCCTATAGTAACCAATCAGATTCTAGCTGTCATGTTGTAGAATGTACTAAATAAATGACAGCTAGAATCTGATTGTTTGCTATAGGCAACATCTCCACTTTTTTAAACCCTCAGTTTAGCAAATATATCCCCCTGGACTGTCTTTATTACATGTCACTTTGTCTGAAAATTGGAACTGGAAGGTAGAAAGGATTCCCACCTCGGAGAGGTTGGAAAAAGCAAATCCTTAAGCGGGGAGAAAAGGCTGTGCACCCCCCCCCCTACCCCCCATAAAGCAGGGATTGGACCTGTAAATACATCCTCTCCTAGGGCCTGATTCATTAAGGATCTTAAATGAAGAGTTATCTTATTTCAGTCTCCTGGACAAAACCATGTTACAATGCAAGGGGTGCAAACTAGTTTTCTGTTTTGCACATAAGTTAAATACTGTCTGTTTTTTCATGTAGCACACAAATATCAACTTTAAATTTCAGTGTACAAATAAGCTATCAAGTATTTGTGTGCTACATGAAAAAACAGTCAGTATTTAACTTATGTGCAAAACAGAAAACTAGTTTGCACCCCTTGCATTGTAACATGGTTTTGTCCAGGAGACTGAAATAAGAATCCTCTTCATTTAAGATCCTTAATGAATCAGGCCCGTAATCTTTATCTCACTGAAATAACTTCATCCTGCAAAACAAAATCTCATGTTAGTGCAAAAATATGCCCCTAATCCATACTCATCAAGGAATGTCATGATCTACCCAACATCTCCTATTGACAAGTGCAAAGCTCTTGGCCCACAATCCATGCGCTGGCTGCACCTCTTGAAAAATAGGTGAATGATATCACAAAAGAGCATTTGCAGAGCTATTGTGCAGTTTGCAAATGACCCTTTTAGTGTATACTGGTCCTTTAAACTGCATGCAACATACAAGACTTTTATCGTGTGGTACGGTGGTTTAATACAATGACCATTAGTTAAGTAAAAGCTATATGCATGCTGTCAAAAGGACAGGTCCTGGTCCCACAATCATATTCTGTACAGACACACCAACACTAATGGTAACAATTTAATGCAGCCCAGATGTAGGGCTGAAACGTTACCCCAAGTAAGGAAGTGATTAAACACTTGCACTATACTGTTACTACTTGTGTTGTGGTTTCCTTGTGGTTCCTCTCCTTATAATATCAAGGATATTATAACCGTTGTAGAGTCATTACAATTATGTGCCATCCTTTCACACAAATTAATAGGGCGAGTTTACTACTTTCGTCTTGATCAACACTAAACAACCATGCAGGTAATGGAACTGTCCAGCTAAGTCATCTTATTTTCAGGCTAGTAATGATGTACACCAGGGGTTGGACAGCTTTTTCTATCAGTGTGCCGAATAAATCTAGTCAAGTCCAGGTGCTGCAGTTGTGTGTGTCATTATATATATATATATATATATATATATATATATATATATTATATACACACACACACACACACACACACAAGTTAACCCGTGCATGATACTCATGCATCATAGTCAAATCAAGCTACTTAAGGTGTTAAAAAGGTTCTTGTCATGCATTTGGGCCATAGCCCAGGCCTCAACCACCAACCACTCCCCACTGTCACCCCCGGCAACCACCAACCACTCCCCACTGTCACTTCTCCTTCAAGAAATATATATATATTTTTTTAAAATCTTTATAAACACTTTTAACAATTAATAAATTAAATTAACAAATTAAAAACATCTTAGTATACCAAATTTCAGCCCTTTCTGAATTTTTTTCCCCACACACACTAAGAATTTAGTAGGTCAGTGTATAACTCCGCCCAGCAGGTGGCGCTGCAGCTTGGTTTTATTTTTTACACACACACAGACTAACACACGCCACTAGACATTTATATTATAGATATTTATTTCTTTCTTATATTATGATATCATAATATTAAAAGTAATGGTTGCAACAAATAAACCCTCATATTATGACACACAGTAATGCCCTCAAATCATATTATATTATGCCCCATAGCTGTGCCCACAATTCCTTTCTTGCCCCCCCATTCATATCATGCTCATAGCTTTGCCCCCAATTCATAGTATGCTCCATAGCTGTGTCCTCAATTCATGTCATGCCCCATAGCTGTGTCCTCAATTCATGTCATGCCCCATAGCTGTGTCCTCAATTCATGTCATGCCCCATAGCTGTGTCCTCAATTCATGTCATGCCCCATAGCTGTGTCCTCAATTCATGTCATGCCCCATAGCTGTGCCCTCAATTCATGTCATGCCCCATAGCTGTGCTCCTAATTCATATTATGCCCCATAGCTGTGCTCCTAATTCATATTATGCCCCATAGCTGTGCTCCTAATTCATATTATGCCCCATAGCTGTGCTCCTAATTCATATTATGCCCCATAGCTGTGCTCCCAATTCATATTATGCCCCATAGCTGTGCTCCCAATTCATACTATGCTCCATAGCTGTGCTCCCAATTCATACTATGCCCCATAGCTGTGCTCCCAATTCATACTATGCCCCATAGCTGTGCTCCCAATTCATATTATGCTCCATAGCTGTGCTCCCAATTCATACTATGCCCCATAGCTGTGCTCCCAATTCATACTATGCCCCATAGCTGTGCTCCCAATTCATACTATGCCCCATAGCTGTGCTCCCAATTCATACTATGCCCCATAGCTGTGCTCCCAATTCATACTATGCCCCATAGCTGTGCTCCCAATTCATACTATGCCCCATAGCTGTGCTCCCAATTCATACTATGCCCCATAGCTGTGCTCCCAATTCATACTATGCCCCATAGCTGTGCTCCCAATTCATACTATGCCCCATAGCTGTGCTCCCAATTCATACTATGCCCCATAGCTGTGCTCCCAATTCATACTATGCCCCATAGCTGTGCTCCCAATTCATACTATGCCCCATAGCTGTGCTCCCAATTCATATTATGCCGCATAGCTGTGTCCTCAATTCATATTATACCCTATAGTTGTGCCCCCAATTCATACTATATCATATAGTTGTGCCCCCAATTCATATTATACCCTATAGTTGTGCCCCCAATTCATACTATATCATATAGTTGTGCCCCAATTCATACTATACCCTATAGTTGTGCCCCCAATTCATACTATACCCTATAGTTGTGCCCCCAATTCATATTATGCCCCATAGCTGTGCCCTCAATTCATACTAAGCCCCATATCTCTGCTCCCAATTCATATTAAGCCCCATAGCTCTGCTCCCAATTCCTATTAAGCCCCATAGCTCTGCTCCCAATTCCTATTAAGCCCCATAGCTCTGCTCCCAATTCATATTAAGCCCCATAGCTGTGCCCATAGTTCAACTTCAAACTTGCTACTAATTACTATTTACCTTTTGAGTCAGCACACACGTCTGGGAGCTGCTTTACTAAAGCAACTGAAGATAACAGAAACAAAGCTGCTGCGCATGCGGAGCTCCGGCGTGCCATATAAAAGTGGTCTGCAAGCCACGTCTGGCACACGTGCCGGGGGTTGCCGAACACCGATATACACTATCCTCCTGTTTGAATAAGTCTCTCATAGTAGACAACTCTTATCAGAGTGTTTAGAGATAAAGACCCCTGCGATTTAGAGGCGTACCAAGAACTCTGAAATAGAAAAAGCTCCAAAAAAGTGTGTTTATAGCTCAATGTATAAAGGAAAATAAAATAATCACACAGTATAGCATATGTACAAAATCTATTTAATATAAAGTGGATATATGAACAAGCACAATATACCGGTTCTAACTGTAGGCACAGGTGTTATTACGTATATCCTAAATAACCTTGAAGAAAGCATGGCTTGTATCACCAGACCTGGCAGTTCTTTATCACACTTTTCAGTGTTTTAATACAGTCCGTACTTTTGTCCTTTAATGCAACAGACAGGATTATTGGCTTGTTCTTAGACTCCTGCGATACAAAGCTCACCAAATTCTTCGCACAAACATGAATAAGAGGCTGTGGAAAAAAAATATACACAAGTTATCAGGCCAGAACAATCAAACGCCAAATGATGTGCAATAATGATGATATGGATGATTAAAGCCAAGTTTCAGAATAGTAACAATCACAGATGTAGATAAAGGTTTAGAATCTTGTCAGATCATATGATGCATGTTCCAAGGTAAAATTAACTCTATAAGTTGTATGTTAAAAACTGGTTTTGAAAAAGTGAAGATGTTGCCTATAGCAACCAATCAGATTCTAGATGTAATTTTGTAGAATGTACTAAATAAGTGAAGGCTAGAATCTGATTGGTTGCTATAGGCAACAGCTGCACTCTTTCAAACCCGCAGCTTAATCAATTTACCCCTTAAAGCGATCAGCTGGATTTTTTCAGAACGCAACTTCGGGATTCCCCCAATGTATAATGTAGTTCTATCATACATCCTCAGCCTGATGCAGACCATCATAGGAAAATTTAAAATAAATATAAAGTGCCTAAAGTTCTCCTTTGTTCTTTTTATTTCAGCCAAGGCAGATAGCTATCTCTCAGTCAGACTTTCCAGGTCCTTCTGTAATGCTGAGCACTTTAGAATTCCTGCTTAGATATGATCAAAAATTATCTTTAAGATTTATAAATGTCTTAACAAGTTGACCAAACCATGATTAACTAATTTAAATGGACGAGTGATATGATATCTTGCACTTAAGCAACGGCAAGAAGCCTTGAATCATTGCCCCTCCTCAAATATAGTTCAAAGAGTTTGTTTAATGCAACCAAGACACCTAGATGTGGCTTATTATGTTTCCCATAGATTTATAACTATTCTTAAGGTATATGACTCCAATATCCAACAGTACACAGATTCTAACAAGTCCCTGAAATGTTTGTGTAGATCAGACCAGACTAACCTATGGTGTTGTGAAACTACAAGTCCCAGCATGCTTTGCAAGTAGCTAGACGATACATGGCAAGGTATGCAGGGTATCCAGGTATCACAACACCTGGAGAGCCACAGGTTGGCCAGGCCTGGTGTAGATGATTATAGCAGATCTCTCAGCTTCTAGATTCTAATAGAATTGCAAGGTAATAATTATTATTCAAGGTCAATGAGCACCATGGTCAGTACATTATTGCATGCTCACCTCATCACATCCTAGAAGGACTTTGGTGGTCAATGCAGGATTTCCAAGCTCACCAGACACCACGTTGGGGGTGACAGACACCAGCGTTCCCATCTTCCCATACTGTGTCACTACAACCAGGATGTGATCGCTGAACGCAGAGCAGACTACCTGGGTGGCTATGCCATTGATCACCTCCTCCGCTTGCTTGGAAACTACTGCAGGTTTAACGGCCATAGCTGGTATGTTCATTCTATTTCACGAGAAGACTATAGAAGGAAACACGATTCAATCCTGTTTAAGTCCAAAGGTACTGGATTTGATAGGCTGACAGGAGCCTGAAAAAAAAAACCAAAGAATACCAACCTAAGGCCTTGAAGAGTTAGGGGTTATGAGCTGCACAATACATATGTGGCTTGTACAAGTCGTCATGCAAATATAGTCCATGTGCTTACAGCCCTATATTAAGCCTGTCAGCTCCTTTGCATGGGTTTATTTAGACAGCAGCCCTATTTGTTTAGATACTTGACTACCATGAACTTACTCTCTTAACGATAAACATAAAAATGATTATTATTTTTTAAATTACCTTATGTTATGCCTATACATGCAGTATATAGGGGACATCTGGTAAAGTATCAGACAGCTTTAGGATGTGTACACACTACAGAAAATTTTTCCTGATACGATATAGTTAACTATTTTACCAACGACTGGAAAAAAGTCCCGATCAGGATGCCGACTCCTGTGTACACAGTAAACATGTTTTACACAGTTTACCGACAGATCTGTGCTCTTCATCTGTCATAACCATCAGTTGAAAAGACCATGACCCTGCACACTCCATAGAGATCTATGGACACTGCCGGTCCTGAGTGCATACACACTGCAGGATTGGAACAATATTGTTCCAACGTTGAATGAGATTTTTAGTTCAGTTTAAAAATCAAATAAAACGATACGATGGGCTTTGGAACAATAATTGTTCATTGTTGCAGTGTACACACTAATGTGATATTGAACAGTCGTTTATCGTGTGATTGGCCCGATAATCAGCTGAAAACCCTGTAGTGTGTTCCCAGCCTTATTGTAATAGTGCCATAAGGTAACATCAAACAGGATCGCAGGGATTAGTGCTATCCTTTCCCTAAAGGAAATTTAAAGGAAAGGTAGCCTGAAAATGCTTCTCTCTCATTTTCACCTTGCTCCCTTATGGGGGTGTAGGTAAAGTTCAGAGAATGTAAAGCATCTATGCAATTATCGTGCAGATCTCACAATTCACGACCGTTTGTTCAGATACTGCAAGACTGTGACCACTCCCACGATCATGTTTTATCACACCAAAACACATCACGTCCCAACCATGAAACAATGTCAGGCAAACGTGGAAGTGTGTACGCACTCACGGCCAGCAGTGTAGGCAAACCTTTTAGTAGATGGTTATGAGAGATGAAGATCACAGATCTGAAGGAAAACTATCTAGATGTGTATACATGAATCAGCATGCACATCCGGACTTTCAATAGTTGGTGAAATCGTTGAGATATTGCATCTGAAGTAGGATTGTACCCAGCTTAACAGACATGCATACCATAAGGAGGAGGCAAAAGTATAGTTCCTGATGACAATATATAGCCCATAAGATACCAGTGCACAAATACACTACAGCATTTAAAAATCACGTGAATACATGTTTCTATGAAGCACTTCTAAAACATTCACTTTTTAACTGCATTCAGGTGTTACTGAGCAGGAACGGCTGTGAAATGACAGATTCTTGTTCACATGGAAGTTTTGACAAACAATGTGAAACCTGACCTGGAAATGCAGCTGGATCATGAATGTCTTGATTTTTAATGGGAATCTCAGTTACCATGTAACACAAGAAGCACTCCAGCTACTATAATGCAGCATTCAGCATTTTCAAAAAGTTTCATAAATGTTTAGGTGAGAGCGGGCACGAGTGCTTTTCAGTATATAGGCATGAGCATTTCTCAGTGTATAGGCGTGAGTGCTTCTCCGTGTATAGGCGTGAGCAGCCGTGAGTGCTTCTCAGTGTATAGGCGTGAGCAGCCGTGAGTGCTTCTCAGTGTATAGGCGTGAGCAGCCGTGAGTGCTTCTCAGTGTATAGGCGTGAGCAGCCGTGAGTGTTTCTCAGTGTATAGGCGTGAGCAGCCGTGAGTGCTTCTCAGTGTATAGGCGTGAGCAGCCGTGAGTGCTTCTCAGTGTATAGGCGTGAGCAGCCGTGAGTGCTTCTCAGTGTATAGGCGTGAGCAGCCGTGAGTGCTTCTCAGTGTATAGGCGTGAGCAGCCGTGAGTGCTTCTCAGTGTATAGGCGTGAGCAGGCATGAGTGTGTTAAATATGATTTTTTGTTAAGGCCTATGTTCCGTCATTTATTGTAACTTGCATAGAAATATTATTTGCTAAAAGAGCTTATTCATTTTTCTGCTGATTTCCAGTTTTACAAGATGTAAAACCTTGAAATCAACCTTGAGGTTAAGCTGACATAGAGAACACCTTGAGAGTGTATCAAGATATAAAAACAATAAGTAGTTTCATGTTCAGCTCTCGTAGTGTGGGAGCTGTGCCCTTGTTGTTGGACTTAGCATACCTCCAGCTCACCTTGAGATAAAAATAATAGGCTCATCTTAAAAGGGGGAGAAAGTAAACACCCGAAAAATACGTGAGAAATTTAATCAGTAGCGCTTCTCATAGACGAATGGTATAAACTATTCTATGCTTATGACGTAGGATTCATTTATTCAGTAGGCTATAAAAACTTATATCTTTGTATCAATAAATCAGAGAATATTCCTTGTATAAAGAATTTGGTCTGTGTCAATTCTCTCCAGCTGATTGAAGCGCTTGACACCACAGGCAGACTTGGGTCAGAACTCTAGATCTAACAAGTGCTTCTTAATGATGACTGCAACAGCTGCAGTCATCTCTTAGCTCTGTACCTTAGCATGATTTCAGGATATCCCTAGAGACATTTAGCACCAAGTAAATAAGTGCCTAGTTAACCCAGGTACGGACTCTTAGCAGTCCATGTAGAGTGTTGGAAACAAACTGAATGAACTAGTTCAGAGGTGCAGAACATTTGGCTACGAACCACAGAATCTGGAGCCTCATAGTCAGGTGACTACACAAGGACTATGAATACTTTTTAATCTCCTGTCCAATTTAATATTTTTAGCCACACATTTTTCACATCAACATGTAATGTGACTGGTCAAATAATGGCAATGCCTTACAGTATAATTGGTACACACATAATAATAATAATACATTGCATATAAAGTGCAATAACTCAGAGAATCCCATGCAATTAATTAAACGCAGCCCTTATGTCTTCTACTGTCATTAGCAGCACGCACAGCAGGGGGGACAAAGCAGAAGTATTACAGAGACTCTGCAGCTCATGTGACAGGGCATGCTTGGACGTGTAGTCTATAAGGGCTGGAGATCCAGGGGTTAAATTACAGAGACATAAAGGTTGCCTGAAAGAAATGATGATGTGTAAAGTAAACACACCCACGTGGTCTGACTACTATAACCAGGCCTGGCCTCTTACAGGGCCACAGAAGGCTGATGAGAGTAACCGAGCTCATCTCACTGCTCTATCACCTGTCCTCTCCACATCCACCGACCCCCGCTCACCGGTCTGAGGGGCTACTCCACTTACAGCCCCGCACCTCACTCCACTCAGCAGGTAAGACGGAAGAACTACGATTCCCAGAGGCCCTCGCGTCAAACCTTCAACACTCGCTAACTTTATTGACAAGCAGCGCAAAGAGCAGCTTGTGTCACTATGCAATGTATCTAGAGGCGAAAGAAACGTGTAGCACTATGCTGCCCTCTGCTGGTAGAGACAGACTAGGTTCAAGCTGTAGCTCTCCTGTGGGTCACTGTGTGGATTAGGAGGGAACCAGAGCTTCTGTACAGATTAGTTGAAGATGTCATTTGCTGCATCACCTCCATCCTTATAGTTTTAGTGTTAATCACAGTCAGACAGGTAAGGGTAAATTTATCAAACTGTGGGTTTGAAAAAGTGGAGATGTTGCTGATAGTAACCATGCAGATTCTGTATTAAATAAATAACTAGAATCTGATTGGTTGCTATAGGCAACATCTCCACTTTTGTGATTCTGGTAAGTATAAGAGCTGCAAAAAATAAAGGGTTCAGATTAACAGCTGTTATCACCATATGTACTTATGGAAGGCAGGTGTAATTGAGTTTGCTCAGTGATGTTCTCCTGGATAAATAGAGAATTTGCTTGATTTTGCAGCAAGAATGGTATAGTCAGGGCTGGAACACAGCCAATATTGCTGGGCCCCCCTCCACCCAGCCCTATAGCAGTTGTACCCCCTGGAGTGGCAGTAGTTTCACCACTAGATACACTTAATAAGGAAACCAGGTGGGGTGTGCACATATTGGCAATAAAGACAGTTGCATCTGATGCACATAATATTTATTTTGCCATAATGTACATATTAAATATTTACATGTTTGCTGTATATATTTTTTTTTACCTTACTGTACATGCTAAGGATTCACATCTGTGTTCCAATAAGTAAGTGTTTTTCACAGAGCCCAGCATGTCAGACATTTTCATTTAAACTGTGATAGCATGCTAATGTAACATTCCGGCGGCTTGCTTCACATGCCATACCACTTTAGATAATTAATTTCATTATTTTTGTCAAGTTCAGTGCACTACATATATCATTTTTGCTCTAACAACACGCTCATTTAACTATCTTTCTCTCATTTGATACATTAATTTTGCAGCATTCAGTGCTGTCACCATGCCTAGGAAGAGGAGCTGCAGAAAGGGAAGAATGGATTAGAGAAGAACACCTAGCAGTGTTAGGCGGGTGTATTCATCTGTATGCCACTGTCTTTGTATTTGTCCACTATAGTTCCGTGAGTATGTCCAAGAGCTACGTGATTGGACATTACAATTTTCCACATTTTAAAATAAAATAATTATACAGTGACCAACAAAATGTTTTAAAAAATCAAAACTATCTTATATTTTAGATTTTTAAAAGCAGCCAACCTTTGCTTGGCACACTCTTGGCATCATCACCATTTATTTATATAGCGCCACTAATTCCGCAGCACTGTACAGAGAACCCACTCACATCAGTCCCCGCCCCATTGGAGCTTACAGTCTACATTCCCTAACACACACACAGACACACACACACACACTAAGGTCAACTTGTTAGCAGCCAATTAACCTACCAGTATGTTTTTTGGAGTGTGGGAGGAAACCAGAGCACCCGGAGGAAACCCACGCAAACACAGGGTGAACATACAAACTCCACACAGATAAGGCCATGGTCGGGTATCGAACTCATGGCCCCAGTGCTGTAAGGCAGAAGCGCTAACCACTTAGCCACCGTGCTGCCCTTGGCACGCTCTTAACCAGCTTCATGACCCCTGGGATGATTTTCCAACAGTCTTGAAGGATTTCCCTTATATACTGAGCAGTTGTTGGCTGCTTTTCTGTCCAAGTCATCCAAACCATCTGTATTGGGTTTAGGTCAGTTGACTATGGAGGCCTGGTCCTCTAATGCAGCACGCCATCGTTCTCCTTCTTTGTCAAATAGTTCTTGTACAACCTGGAAGTATGATTTGGGTCATTGTCCTTTTGGAAAAAAAAGTAATTTAATTTTGTCTGGGGGAAGTTCATGTTATGATGTGGCTACTAATGTAATGTGCGGTTGCTGGGGGATATTAATATATTTTAGGGGCTATTCATGCAATAACTGGTGTCTGTATTACATGTGTATGCTATTAATTTGATGTAAGGACTGGCAATAACAAATAGGAGAGAGCAGCACTGTTTAACAACTGTACTGATTTTGGTCGGACAGTCTTGATTTTGGGGGACTGTCACCGATCTGTAAGGACTGTGCTTGCAGTATGTCACTTTTCATTCCCCCAAACCCCATTCCATAAATACGCCCCTATATTGTCACATGCACAGTGGCTGGTGCGCCTGGTGGATATACCTCATTCTTGTCAGCTGAGCTAAAAGTGCTGACTAGCGGGATGACAGGACGTACATCTGTTTTATTTGCATAAAATTCGCATTTCCGTACTGCGCATGCAGACGAAATAACCGTATGCATATGTCCCAATGCATACTTTATATATGGAATGAGCGACTTTTGCATTTATTAATAAACTGTCTAGCCACTGTTCTCTTTTGTGTATATTACACTTCATTACATTATTATATTGTGAACAAATAGGGTAATGCAACCTTAGTCTATACTATCTCTACGCTATCGTGGGGCTAAGTTTTCGCACTTGTTACTCCCGACCTAAACCTGGCACAACTGCATTTTGTCAAATGCATCCGACCGAACACGTAAATGCACTTTTTCAGAGTCCACTCCAAAGTTAATATTTTTTTCTGCAGAGGATACGGGTCAAGTGTTGCATTTTTTTATTTCCAGGTCCATTTTCTATCATACAGTCTACCTTATATTCCATAAATAAAAATCATAATTCCTTGTAATGTGGTTCATGTTCAACCCTCTCCTTGAACTATTGATTTGCTTAGTGAGCCAAACAATGGTACATGATAAACGATCCAGTTTTATTCAGCACAGCCACTAAACTGTTCAGATAGTATTGAATGTTACATCAATGTGTATGTTGAAAATTAAACGCCTAATCAAAGTAAACTGCCTTTGTGGAGTCTAATACTGGAAATCATAAACTTACTAGCTTATCACTCAAGGGAGGTCTAATAAAAGATTGCGTTGAAACGACATGTACTTGTCTAGATGAATTTTTGTCCTTACTTTGTATTTCGTGTTTTTTTTAAACTACAAGAAAGCATACTTGATCTGTTTTTCTTGTCTTGCTTCCATGCAGTTATAATGGCAAATAAGATGGAAGAGACAGCCAAGTCTAAACCTAACTTGGGGAAGAAAAGATTGTGTGCTATTAAAATAAAAATTTGGGATTATGGCCTTAATTGGTGGTTAAATGATTATTACACTTTCAAACAAATAGACTCCGTTAAATATTATAGTCCCAAAAATATATTACATTGTATCCTGAGTTTAGAAGAACCAGTGCTGACTAGCCTCCTGTATTATCGTCATCATCACCATTTATTTATATAGTGCCACTGATTCCGCAGCACTGTACAGAGAACTCATTCACATCAGTCCCTGCCCCATTGGAGCTTACAGTCTAAATTCCCTAACATACACACACAGACTAGGGTCAATTTTGATAGCAGCCAATTAACCTACTAGTATGTTATTGGAATGTGGGAGGAAACCGGAGCACCTGGAGGAAAACCACGCAAACACGGGAGAACATACAAACTCCACACAGATAACGCCATGGACGGGAATTGAACTCATGACCCCAGCACTGTGAGGCAGAAGTGCTAACCACTAAGCCACCGTGCCTAGTAATATAGTTGAATTTGGGTACTGTGGGTAACATACACTGTTATACATCCTTGGGACTATCTGGCCAGCGCTCTCCTACTTTCAGCTCAGTTTTGTGTTACATTCTCTGCAGGTGTTAGCTTTCAGGATTCAAACACTAGTTGATGCAAATATGCTGCAGGAAGTTTGTTGATTATGTCACAGTGGAGAAGCAGTTAGGGCATTATTGCCCTTTGATAAACCATGTTCATGAAGGCACACAAAATAAACGTAAATCAAATAACTTAGTAACAAGTTTGTGTATATATATATATTTATTTTGCAAGCAATAGAAAAGATACACAATGGCGCGTAACTCAATAATGATTAATTGTCCCAATTGTCCATCATTTGTAAACAATTGCCAATCTACAGGCAGCTGCCAATTCCCAATAATACCAGATGGTAGTTCTGGAAAATATCTGAAAACAAAGGAAAATGGATAGGGCGCCAACATAGTGTAGTATTGTTAAAAATAACAGTACTTAGTAAATCGAATATGCGTACCAAAAGATAGAATAATATACATATAGCAAATATTCTCAGAATATTCTAGCTAGTGCTTGTATCATATCCACCGCACCCATCCATAAGTATATATGTGCACCAGAAGTATAAACTTTATAGTTTCTGTTTGTAGTCATGGAATCTTCATATATGCACTGTTGCTCTTGAATGGAAAATATCAGATAAAAGCCAACATAGTGTAGTATTTTTAGTACTTGGGTTAATTATTCATAAAAACATATGGCTATCACACTCACATTTAATATAAAAAAAGAAAGCTTATCTGGAGTATTTCCCTGTGTGTAGGATCCTGGCAAA
This sequence comes from Mixophyes fleayi, assembly GCF_038048845.1. Taxonomy (NCBI): domain Eukaryota; kingdom Metazoa; phylum Chordata; class Amphibia; order Anura; family Limnodynastidae; genus Mixophyes; species Mixophyes fleayi. The sequence continues at coordinate 31,077,197 of NC_134408.1, read as the reverse complement.
GATGAAAATAATACCTATTTTCTCTTGATGAAGTCTAATTTGTGATAGACCATGTTTGGGACTCTGTCTGGGACTTATGTGTATTAAGCTGTGATGTGACTGGTATACCCGGGATTCATCTTTGCCAGGATCCTACATTATAGGTTCCTAATTCCTGCAAGTGTAGGATCCTAAGTCCAGGATCCTACTCTATGTTAGGATCAGTAGACTGCAGGACTGGGGCAAAGTGAGACGGCAAAGGACAAAACCAACGGGTGAGAGTTGGAAGCGGTCTTTAAGCTTACACGCTTATAAATTGATGGCACTAGCCAGCTGCCTGTCACTCTTACATCATTAATTTATTTCATACTATCCAAAAAGGCTTTTCAGGCATTGTTTCCACTTAGCATCAGATATTCAAAATAATAAATCTTAAATATAAACAGAGATATTTTTTCCCTCTTCAACTCTCTGAAGATAAAGGCTATATAGCAAATGTAAATACTACATATGTACTACATATGAATTATATATTGTTTTTCTTGACTACAGAGCATTACATTGAAGAAGGAAAGACTACAAAATGGGCACTTCGTTCTTAAAAACCATTTGCAGGAGGCTTTCTGCATAATGACATCCACAACCCATTGAGTCCAGACAAAGTATACAAAATACATGGGCTACTCTGACGATGAAGGAAAGTTTAGAAACAGATAGCCCATGTAGAGTTGGACGTACATCTGTTTTATTTGCTGGGCATGCGGACCAAAGAAATGTACACATAATTCTATATGCAGATTTTCTTCTCAACTGACCCTTATGATTGGAGAGGTGGAAGAGAAGGGATGGGCAAGCATAGGCCACGTATATTAAGGGTGTTTTCGCGCAATTGTGATTGGGGTAGACCTGGATGCAGAAGCATATACACCTGGTAGGAGGCCTATCTCTTGTGGGTGCTGGAGAGCTAGCGCAACAAGACACTGTGATAATGATATTGATCAGCAATGCTAGCTAGCTGCTTCTGATTGGCTAACTGTGTCTTGACCTCTCCAGCTGATAGTACATAAACCATTAGAAGGTAACTATATTATATGAAGTTGCGGCCATCTATTTGCATTACTTAATATTTCCATTTGGACCTCGGCAGGAAAAAAGAGTCCCATTACATTTTAAGAGGGCAAAACAACAGATGTTTGTATTTTATCTCATTTGTGTTTTGTATATGTGTTTAATTATTTTTTATATAGTAAATGTGACTTTCACATTTATTAATAACAAAGTCAGGACACTATTCATTGCATTATTATATTGTGTACAGATAGAATAATGCGGCTCTACTAACTGTCACCCTGCATATCTTCCCTATCAATGGGCATAAATATACTCAAATGTTACATCTGGAGCATATGCTATGAATGACTCAATGTTCTCTGTAAAGGGCTGCGTAATATGGTGGCAATATACAAATATACAATAATAATAATATTCTACAGCAATGACTGCTTTCTTCATGCAATGACCACATGAGAAGGATCATGGTGACGTATATCATGTCTGAAAAGACTCAAACATTGGCAACACAAGGAAGCGCTCAGTGATAAGTACCACTGTTGTCTTAGCCATATAGACATGGAGTATGGTGGTACAGGGGATGGAGAAGAAGTATGTAAGGGCTGGGAGGTGAGAACCTTAATATTACGTGAATGATTTTAATAGTGTTTGTCGGATTGATAAGAAAATGTTTAATTTGATTGTAGATAGTCAATCTACCACAAGATGGCAGTATAGCATCATGAGAGAAATTCAGACCTACAGTACATTTCAGCCTAGGGTGTGATCTGGATTTAATCAATAGTCTCACAGAGTCCTAGGTTACAAGCAGGTAGATAATGTTAGTGGGAGCACTTACTATCCGACCTTATCTGTTTCTTAATATAAAGCTGTGAAGACATGGTGATATTCATTTGGTCATGGACCTTTAAGCCTTAGCTGCATTTTTGTCATAAAGTGAATGATGCATAAGTGTAATTTGAAATGGGGATTTTTAATCCCTATTTCAGACATGTCTATAGTACACATGACATTCATAGTGATCCCTAGGATGGACCATGAATGCAAGAAAAGAAGCATGCTCCCATTATTCACTAAGGACTCTTTGTACTGTGGATATATTCTCAGCAGGGAATTAATTACCCCTATTCCAAATGTTAAAGGTTATTCCACTCTCACTGTGTAAATCCTAATTGCTGTGTTTTACAGGAAACTGTCTGGGAGATTTTAAATGATGGGAAAATGCAGGAATGACATCTTGGGAGGAGGCAGTAATTGATTAGACCAAATCTGCAGCCACTATCATGTGCCACTTATTCCACCTGATGGCATGCATCCCTTTTTAAAGTCTCCTGTTGGCTCAATCATTGTCAATAGATTTGCATCTAAGTCAGATCTTAGACAGCAAAAGAGATACATGGAAAGATATATGGAAAATTTAAATTGATGATGTAAATGGGAAAAAAATCATTCATTTGCAAAGTGCAAAATTGTTAAATACATCATTATCTTTTATTGTAGGATCCCGCAATACCCTGCAGCTCCTGATAGTGGAGAAGACAGAGCATACATAAAGTACAGACTAGGAGCACTGTGAAGCTGCATGGTGGCACAGTGGTAAGCATTATATATACAGTGGTTGGTACTGCTGTCTCACAGATCTGGGGTCATGAGTTTGATTCATAGTTGCCAACTTTCTATTGGTAGGGGGTGGGGCCAGGGGAGTACTTTCATTTTGTCCCCGCCCCCTCGGCAAAAAGCGACATATTGTCATGGGGGTGGGGCCAAAATGATGCGATTCACCGTGAATTGCGTCATTTAAGCTCCCGACGGGCAGGTTGAATTGCCTACTTTCCCGGAAGTCTGGAAGACCTACCCAGAATTTGGGAGACTTTCCGGGAGAGTGGGCAAGCATGGTTTGATTCCCAACCAGGGTCCTATTTGTGCTTAGTTTGTATGTACTCCCAGTGTTTGCCTGGGTTTCCTCCAATTGCTTTGGTTCTCTTTCACACTCCAAAAACATAACCGAACTGATTTGAAAGCTGTATAATATGTTTCCCTGAGTATAACACAGGAATTCCCATGACTGATAGATGTCTCATTCAAATAATTGCTCAAGCAGATATTTTGCTGTATTATAAACTGTGATATAAAAACCAGTTCTAACTAGGGCTTATTTCATCATCATCATCATCATTTATTTATATAGCGCCAACATATTCCGTAGCGCTTTACAATTGGGGACAAACATAGTAAACTAATAAACAAACTGGGTAAAACAAACAAAGAGGTAAGAAGGTCCTGCTCGCAAGCTTACAATCTATTGGACAATGGGAGTTTGACACATGAGGTTAAGTCTACATTTGCAGTTGGCCCAGCCAGACTGCAAAGGTAAAAGTGACTCATAAGCTAAATGATCCTGTCACACAACAATGTTGGTCAAGGGGTATTTGTATAACGGGTGGTAATAGGGTAATGTAGTGAGGTTAAGAGGGTGGTTGAGGAATATTATAAGCTTGTCTGAAGAGGTGGGTTTTCAGAGAACGCTTGAAAGCTTGTAGACCAGAGGAGAGTCTTATTGTGCGAGGGAGAGAATTCCATAGAGTGGGTGCAGCCCGAAAAAAGTCCTGTAACCGGGAATGGGAGGATGTAATGAGTGTGAATGAGAGACGCAGATCTTGTGTAGAACGGAGTTGCCGAGTTGGGAGATATTTTGAGACAAGAGAGGAGATGTATGCTGGTGCAGCTTTGTTGATGGCCTTATAGGTTAGTAAAAGTATTTTATATTGGATTCGGTAGAAGACAGGCAACCAGTGTAGAGACATGCAGAGTGATTCAACAGAGGAATAACGATTTGCAAGAAAAATCAATCTTGCTGCAGCGTGCAAAATAGATTGTAGGGGGTTGAGTCTGTTTTTGGGAAGACCAGTAAGGAAGGAATTGCAATAGTCAAACTATACTACAGTATATGATCCTAAACTAAATTATCAACCTCTGGCCATACGGTGCTTCATCTGGCAAGATAGAACACCAGGCCAACATTGTAACATGTGGACAACATTAGGACCAAAGTCAGCTGGACTGTGTCCGTGGGGGTTTTGTCTAAGTGCTTCATCTTATCCTGCTTCATTTTCATACCTCAAAGTGTCATTAAAAACTCATTTAAATTTTGTTTTCATTTTAAGTTGGCTTAATTATTATTAATACAATTCACTGTCTTGTGCAATTTGTACTAAAAGTAAAAGTCCTACTAAAAGTAAAAGTCCTACGAGTTCAGAGATCTAGGGGTAAATGTATTAACCTCCTGTTTCTTCAACTCCCGCGAGTTCGGCGTCTTCGCCGCTTAAATTTAAAGCGGCGCTGCCTTGTAAAGGGAAGTTTCCCTTTACAAGGCAGCGCCGCTTTAAATTTAAGCGGCGAAGACGCCGAACTCGCGGGTGTTGAAGAACCCGCATGTTAATACATTTACCCCCTGGAGTCACTTTGTTGTGGGGTGTGAAGTGTGTCCAAGTAGTGGGTCATAAATCCAGGTGTTAGATTGAGCCCTTGAGTCAATGACTGGAATGTTCTTATCAGCTTAAATTCCCAGATTTTTCTCTCCCTGTCATTTTTAAAAAGACCTTTCAGTATTAGGACTTTTAAAGATTCTTGGGGAAGATTGTTATATATTTGAGGACCGAACCTGATATTCAAGGACATCTTCATGTTTTGACATTTTGACCTTTACATAATAGGGATTGAAACATAATGATGTATAAATGGTTGTGAAAACAGTCATTTCTTTACGGTCCTAGAGACGCCAATGATTGCTATGCTAATGAAGGGCAGACCAGTCACTAGATACTTTCTCTGTTCTATTTTTTTGATGAACACAGATGCACTAATCCAGCTGGAAACAATATTGAAATATAGGCAATTATGCTGTAGTAGTTTCTTCTACCATAGTTATCTTGATGTTCATTCCATATCTGATTGGTATGGTCAGGTGATCTGATTGCCTTTGTTGATACCTCTTCATGATCAAGTCTCTGGAGCTCATTGATGAAGTGTGAAGCAGCTACTGTGCAGAGCAAAGGCTGCTTTGGGCCCGCTGTGTTTCTGATTTTCACCAGTGCACCTGTTTATGGCGCAAGAAGGCCCCATTTGCAGTGGTTCACACAAGCAGAGGGGGAATTTGGGTGGAGGGAAGGTGTTTCTAATTAAGAGTATCTCACCGGGTTTTGGGAGCAGTGCAGAAATGAGATTTGAGTTTGTGGATTGAAATAAAATAAAGAAGTGGAGCGGGCACAATGTTAGGGGTGTTCCTTGTCGCGCAGACGGACACACGGCCATTTTCACACTGCAAAGGAATTACAGGAATTACAATTTGTGCATTTTACACCAGTTTGGCGCTTAACGCCTCCATGTTGCACTTAGGTGGAGTATTTGTGTGCCACATGATAAAAACAGCCAGTATTTAACTTCTGTGCAAAATAATAAACTAATTTGCACCCCTTGCATTGTAACATGGTTTTTTCAGGAGAAAACTTACTCATTTTTTTTGCCTTACTTTCCTTAATGAATCAGGCCCCTAGTTTGCAGAGGAGAGTGCGCATAGCATTTCCCCCATTCATCGGCAGCGCCAGGCTGCTGGTAAATAGTACAAAGAGTTGGTGCTGGATGGGGGCCTTCACTGAGGCTTCCTGAGCACCTCTAGCATGTTAAAGTACAGCGGTGCTTCATTTGCCGTCACTGCGATTTACAGCAATGCATAATAATTGTCATCGCACTGTTTTAATAATCAGACCCCAAAGTGACATGTTCAAAGTCCACATGAGATGACACCAGGATTTGAACATGGGTCTCCGGCAAGTCTTTCAATGTCAACGCTATATAAATAAATGTTAATAATAGTAATAATAATAACTGCTTTACAGCCAGAGGTTCCAAGCGTCGGTTCTTAGATAAGTGAACTATAATCCATCTTCTGAAATGAGATGCTAAATGCCACTGGCTACCTATTCCTGACACAGACAAAGAATGTTCAGTGCAAATTGTATTTGATTAATTCTGGTTCATCTAAAAGGGTAACATTACCTTAGGGATTTGGATTGTGGTCTTGTTAATTGTCCAAGCTGGTCCTTGACGGCTATGATTGTACCAGACGATCAATCACTGCATATTTCAGCAACTAAATTATTTCCTGGACTCTAAACACTTATTAGAGTTGGACTTATATCTGGGTTTTATCTGCATAAAATACACGTTTTTGCACTATGCATGTGCACAAAAAACATTGGTGTCAAGATTTTTTTGTGTGTATCTTCATAATACGCCTGGAGATGTAGTACGTGGGAGGGAAGAGCTGAGCAAATGTACACCATGGGGGTATGTTTACTAAACGGCGGATTTGAAAAAGTGGAGATGTTGCCTATAGCAACCAATCAGGTTCTAGCTATCATTTTGTAAAATGCACTTCATAAATGAGTGCTAGAATCTGATTGGTTGCTATAGGCAACATCTCCACTTTTTCCAACCCGCAGCTTAGTAAATATTCCCCCATGTATCTGTGTCTCAGTTAGACATGGACGTGCACACAGAGGGCTGGTGCCATGATTTGCAATGATGATCAGTAGCACTATCCATCCTCTTCTGATTGGCTGATTGTGGACTGACCTCCAGCTGATAGTACTTCATTCATTAGCATCATGCCTATATTAGATCAATTCATTAAATAAATTAGCAGCCGTCTGTTTGGATCATTTATCATTCCCATAAGGACTGCTGTGGGAAAGACAATTCCCGTCTATTTTTAGAAGGGAAAAACAATGGACGTGGAGGTCTTGTGTTTAATTCTTTATATATATGGGAAATGCTGCTTTTGTTTTTATTAATAAGACATTATTCTCTCTCGTGTATATGAGTGAATGACCCTATCAGGCACAACTTAATAATGTATTGACACGTTTTTGCTAGATTATTAGGTAGTGTAGAAATTTGGTACAATGCGTTGAGTATTATTTATTATTATCTTATATTTGTAAGGTCCCGCAAGGTATCTGCAGCGCTGTACATAGGGGGATGGACACAGTACACATTTTTAAATTAAGCAATGAATACATTATACAATGAATGAACAGCTAGGAATGAACACAGTACGTCCATATACATCTAACAGGGGCGTATCCTACGCTTCCGTCAGGCGGACATACACACACTGGTAATCCTGGTGGAGGTACTACTCCTTTTGAATTGTTTGCATCGCAAGACACGTCTGACTCATCTTTTTCATGAGTCTGTATTTTCCTACTTGAGCCAAAGTCACATATGCTGCCACCTCTAAATGAGCCCCTTAGGGCCACTGTGCCACAGAAGATTATACAAATTGTAGAACCAATATCTGTCCTGTGCGGCCAGGCCTTACTTAGACCTGCCCCAGCGGTAGAGAAGATCTACTGCTTGGATCATTACTAGAGATGCTCACTGACCCCCGTGTTTTGGTTTTGGTTTTGGATCTGGATTACTGTCGTGTTTTGGTTTTGGTTTTGCAAAACCACCATTGCGTGTTTTGGTTTTGGTTTTGTTTGGTTTTGCTTTGCTATTTTGTTGGAAAATGAATGTTTTTGGGCATAAAATAACCAAATTTAGTGCTCCACCTGTTTCTTGGATAAGTAATGTAATTGTAAAGCTAATAAATTATCAAAAAAACAGTTTAATTCCTGGTAGGCCTTCATTAATTCTACACACAAACCAGATTGTCTTCCTCTCCATCTATGCATATTGGCAATGCAGCCATCGTCTTTGGATGTATATTACACCCTACACTTATAGTTAAATATGTAAAGAAATGGACAAAGGCAGTTTGGTTTCTGTCTCTATAAGCCCCTCTCCACTTGTCGAAAATACCCAAAAATTCAGCCGTACAGTCTGTCTCTCTAGGCCCCCCCTATAACGGCTGAATTTTTTTGTATTTTCGACAAGTGGAGGGGGGCCTATAGAGACAGAAACCAAACTGGCTTTCTCCATTTCAATTAATATTGTCCAAAATACAAAACAATTCAGCCGTTATAGACTGTACAATATTAATTGAAATGGAGAAAGCCAGTTTGGTTTCTGTCTCTCTAGGCCCCCCTCCACTTGTATAAAATACAAAAAAATTCAGCCGTTATAGACTGTACAATATTAATAGAAATGGACAAAGCCATTTTGGGATCACTGTGTGTATGACACCCTACCCTTAAGGATAAATTGCCCAAAGAGCAGCCTTTCAAGACGGTACGTGATATGGAAATGCCCCAAGTCCCTTTCCTCTTTGGGGGCAGATTGCACCCTAGGCTTAAATAGAAAGTTTTAAAAAGATGTTATCGTCATCATCTGGAGCTTCATCCTCACCCTCATCAGTGTGTACGTCATCATCACAGACTATCAATTCATCGCCGCTTGAATCCGCCATTAGAGAACAGTCAGTGCTTGGATGTCTTTGATGGTGAAGGCCTTCCACGTGAAAAATGTAGTTCATTTTTATAAACATCATTTTCTCCACATTTTATGGAAGTAATCTTCTACGGCGATCACTGACTAAGTTCTCGGCTGTACTGAACACTCGTTCAGAGTACACACTGGAGGGTCGGCAGCTTAGGTATTGCAAAGCAAGTTTGTACATGGGTTTCCAAATGGCCTGCTTTTCATCCCAGTAAGGAAAGGGACTGTCTGACATTTCCATATCAATTACCTCTTGAAAATAATCCTCCACCATCCTTTGCATGTTTATACTCATATTGGATGGAGTTATGGGCAAGGTGACACATTTTTTTGAAAAATCCTTCAAACCAGCCCAGGGGGTAAATGTATTAATATGCGGGTTCTTCAACACCCGCGAGTTCAGCGTCTTCGGCGATTAAATTTAAAGCAGCGCTGCATTGTAAAGGGAAGTTTTCCTTTGCAATGCAGCGCCATTTTAAATTTAATCGCCGAAGAAGCTGAACTCGCGGGTGTTGAAGAACCCGCATGTTAATACATTTACCCCCAGATGTTAAATTGTTCTGGTCTGCCCCCTGCGTCTTCCCTGCTTCTTTTTGGGAAATTTAATTTTTTACGAGCAGCAGCAGCTTGAGAAAGTGAAGGAGGACACGTCGTCAAGCCGAGGCCCAGTTCAGCGGCCAACTTGCTGAGCAATAGCTCCTTGCAAAAGTTGACATCTCGTTCATTTTGAAGCAAAGACTCAATGTAGGTCTTAAACCTTGGATCAAGCACAGTGGCCAAAACGTACTGATCCGAGTTCAAGATCTTAATAACTCGAGGATCATTGTGAAGCGAATGAAGTACTTGATCGACAAGGCCAACATACTTTGCGGAATTGCTTGATTTCATCTCCTCCTTCAGTTTCTCAAGCTGCTTTGCCAATAGTCTAAATAAAGGAATGACTTGGCTCAAACTAGCACAATCTGCACTCACTTCACACGTCTCAACTTCAAATGGTTTCAACACCTTGCACAGGACTGAAAGGATGTGCAAGAGTGAAATACATTCCCCCTCCTTTCCCAATGTCATGGCTTGTGCAATACGCCTGGATGGCTTTGCGCTGTTCCTCCATCCTCTGAAGCATGTACAGGGTGGAATTCCACCTAGTTACCAACTCCTGCTTAAGTTGGTGGCAGGGCAAGTTAAACTGCTCTTGGAGCTGCTGTAATCTCCTACATGCTGTGGCTGAATGCCTGAAATGGGCTGAAATCTTACGGGCCACCGAAAGCATCTCTTGCACCTCACTGTTATTTCGTAGGAAGCTCTGCACCACCAAGTTGATGGTGTGAGCAAAACAAGAAATGTGCTGGAAATCACCCAGCTGTAATGCTCGCACTAAATTGTTGGCGTTATCAGAAATTACATATCCTGGGGAGAGTCCAAGTGGTATAAGCCATGCATCAATCACATCTCTCAGATTGCGTAACAAATTGTAAGCTGTATGCCTGTTAGTGAAGCCGGTGATACAAAGAGTGGCCTGCCTGTGACAAATGTTACATAGTGGTGTACATGCTGCTGTTGTTCCTGCTGATGAAGGTGAATGACCAACCCAGTGGGCTGTCACAGTCATAAATTCTTTGGTTTGACCACTTCCACTTGTTCACATATCTGTGGTTAAGTGGACAGTGGGCAGAATGGCATTTTTCAGCGCAATCTCTACATTTGTACACACTTTTTGGTATAGTTGTGGAAAAGCTTTACGGGAAAAATGGTGTTTTGATGTAATTCTGTAACGCGGACACAAAACCTCAATTAACTGTGAAAAGCCAGCTGCGTTTATTGTAGATATTGGACGCAGATCTAACACTAACATGGCAGCCATGGCGTCTGTGATTCGCTTGGCGACTGGGTGACTAAAGTCATATTTGCCTCCCCTCGCAAATGATTGTTTCACAGTTAATTGTTGAAATGTAGGACTGCTCTTTTTCTGGGCCTTCCTCTGGGCTGACGATTCACCCCCAGCAGCAGCAACAGCAGCAGCAGTGGGACTAACGCTTTCTTCAGAGGAATCAATAATAGTGCAGGAGTCATCCAGCCTTAATAAGTGGGATGCAGGGCTAACTCCGAGCACTACTGAGGATATTGATGAGGATGGTGTGGTGGGTGTATTTTGTAGCCGTCGGGATGTCGGTGACCGGAGGGTCCTAGCTGATGATTGAGTGCTTGTAATTTTTTTGGAAGAACTTTCAGCTTTTCCCAACACTTTGCCATGAACTCTCGTCAAATGGCGTAACATAGACGAGGTTCCAAGATGGTTAAGGTCCCTCCCTCGACTGACTGTGTGTCCTCGATTTGGAATCCGAACGGGCGGGAGAGTACCGAGCCTGCTCGGCCCGGTACTCGGATTGGCAAAGTTCGGGTGGGTTCGGTTCTCGGGGAACCGAGCCCGCCCATCTCTAATCATTACACACACATCAGGGGACCCGCTGAATCTCCAGGAGGGCCACTATGTAAATCTTGGTATTTTAGTTTGAGTCACATTTATTAATTTTTAGCATTTTACTCTTCTTTACACAACACAAGTACAGAAAATGTTTGAGGTAAGAGCCCTTTAATTATCAAAGTTTGATCACATTTTGTGACTAAAAGAGGCATTTACATAATGTACAACACAATATTAACACAAACTACTACTGACACTAATTTGTAGAGATGGGCGGGTCCGGTTCTCCGAGAACCGAACCCACCCGAACTTTGGGTATCCGAGTACCGAGCTGAGCAGCTCGGTACTCTCCCGCCAATTCCGAATCCAAATCGAGGCCGAACGTCATTGTGACGTCGTCGGATCTCGGGACTCGGTTCTCGCGATACTTCAACTTTATAAATACACGCCTCCACAGCAATCCATCGCCATTTGACAGAGGGAGAGAGCAGGGTGTAGTCATAGGCTAATTAGAGCAGGGACAGAGAAAGAATACAATATTGTTCTTGCAATTGCTCTAACCAAAATCGCTAGTGCAGAGAGGAGGATAGAGGTTTATTATTTTTTCTTCATATTTGGCACTCCCCAGCGCTTTTGGGGTGTCCCCCATAATTGTGCATTAATATTTCTGGCTGTCAAAAGTCATATCTGTCAGCAGTATCTACTAAATAATTTGTAGCACACCTCAGTGTTTTTGGGGTGTCCTCCCTAATTGTGCATTAATATTTCTGGCTGTCAAAAGTCATATCTGTCAGCAGTATCTACTCAATAATTTTTAGCACTCCTCAGTGTTTTTGGGGTGTCCTCCCTAATTGTGCATTAATATTTCTGGCTGTCAAAAGTCATATCTGTCAGCAGTATCTACTCAATAAATGTTAGCACTCCTCAGTGTTTTTGGGGTGTCCTCTCTAATTGTGCATTAATATTTCTGGCTGTCAAAAGTCATATCTGTCAGCAGTATCTACTCAATAATTTTAAGCACTCCTCAGTGTTTTTGGGGTGTCCTCTCTAATTGTGCATTAATATTTCTGGCTGTCAAAAGTCATATCTGTCAGCAGTATCTACTCAATAAATTTTAGCACTCCTCTGTGTTTTTGGGGTGTCCTCCCTAATTGTGCATTAATATTTCTGGCTGTCAAAAGTCATATCTGTCAGCAGTATCTACTCAATAAATGTTAGCACTCCTCAGTGTTTTTGGGGTGTCCTCTCTAATTGTGCATTAATATTTCTGGCTGTCAAAAGTCATATCTGTCAGCAGTATCTACTCAATAAATTTTAGCACTCCTCAGTGTTTTTGGGGTGTCCTCCCTAATTGTGCATTAATATTTCTGGCTGTCAAAAGTCATATCTGTCAGCAGTATCTACGCAATGGATTCAAAGCAGTCCACATATGATCTAAATGAGCAACCAGGTTCTGTCACCAGTCCTGATGTTAGTGTTCCCAGTACGTCATCTGGCCAAGGCGATGTCAAACAACAGAGTGTTTTCAAATTAGTGCAAAAAACAAAAACCAAAAAAAAATTTACTGTATTGAAGCGAAAACGAAGTGTAACTGAGCAAAAGTTAAGTGACGATAAAAAAAAAATTGCAAGCATGCCATTCTACACACGCAGTGGCAAAGAGAGAATGAGGCCTTCACCTTTGGCTATTAGTGGCAGATCCCAAAAAGTTACCCAGCCTACAATTGGTGCACAACTACTGTTACGCGTCAAAGCCGAGCTGCAAGATAACAGTGAGGCATTACAGGAGAATATTTGCTCTGATTCACAAATGATAACAATCCCTGTGGAGAGTCCATCCAACAGTGGGATGTCTAATCGTGAGCCTTCTGCTGATGTGTGCCTTAATAGCCCGAGTGTAGCCGGTGATACCCAAATTGAGGATGCCACTTTGGAATTAGAAGAGGATGAGGGGGAGATTTGTGTAGGCGACGAGGGCGCTAATGATGATGTTGATGATTATGATGCAGACAGATACCAAATTGCCTTTCTCAATTTCTATTTATATTCTAGATTATATAACGGCTGAATAGTTTTCTATTTTACTCCTAGTGGAGAGAGGATCTGATGCAGACAGATACCAAACTGCCTTTGTCCATTTCAATTTATATTGTACAGTATATAATGGCTGAATTTTTTAGTATTTTATACAAGTGGAGGGGGGCCTAGAGAGACAGAAACCAAACTGGCTTTCTCCATGTCAATTAATATTGTACAGTCTATAATGGCTGAATTTTTTAGTATTTTATACAAGTGGAGGGGGGCCTAGAGAGACAGAAACCAAACTGGCTTTCTCCATGTCAATTAATATTGTACAGTCTATAATGGCTGAATTTTTGGGTATTTTATACAAGTGGAGGGGGGCCTTGAGAGACAGAAACCAAACTGGCTTTCTCCATGTCAATTAATATTGTACAGTCTATAATGGCTGAATTTTTTGGTATTTTATACAAGTGGAGGGGGGCCTTGAGAGACAGAAACCAAACTGGCTTTTTCCATTTCTTTACATATTTAACTATAAGTGTAGGGTGTAATATACATTCAAAGACGATGGCTGCCTTGCCAATATGCATAGATGGAGAGGAAGACAATCTGTTTTGTGTGTAGAATAGGCCTACCAACGAAGAATTAAACTGTTTTTTGGGATGATTTATTACCTCAACAATTAGATTACTTGTCTCTAAAACAGTTGGAGCACTAAATTGGGTTAATTTAGGCCCAAAAACATGGATTTTCCCAAAAAATAGCAAAACAAAACCAAACAAAACCAAAACCAAAACCAAAACACGCAATGGAGGTTTTGCAAAACCAAAACCAAAACCAAAACACGACGGTAATCCAGATCCAAAACCGAATCCAAAACCAAAACACGGGGGTCAGTGACCATCTCTACTAATTTGTTTGATTTGTTCTTGATAGGCTATTTTACATGCCCAGCAACAGTAAACACATCTCAACAAAACATACGAATATCAGGTGTAGTGGCAATACTAAAGGGATTATGTGCAAATTGTGCCAGTGCCCTATGTCAGCATCACTGCCCTTACTATATTCCTTTATAATATATATAGTATATATGTAATAAACTAAACCCCAACACCCAACACACGTGGACACTCTGACACTCTACACGTGTCTGCTACACTCTTCTCCTGTCATTAATCCTGTCCGCTCTCATATCGGTAATCTGCCTTCCTCTTTTTTGAAGAAGGAGCCACAGTAGCGTTTTCTACCACCAACCCCATTTTCTATCCCCCTGGAGGTCACTGCCTCCTGCAGCGAAGAGAGCTGGTGACGTTGGATTCTGGCACAGCCCTCACATAAGGATATCATTGTAACAGAAGTGGTGGTCTGTGATGTCACGTGGAGCCTTCCAGGCTAAATCCTGAACAGGTATAAGAAGATCTATATGCTAGAACCTTGGTGCTCATCCGTGGAGTGCAGCAAGTGGCAAGAACCATGTGGGGTGTCCTAGCATTCAGGTGTCACAGTCCAATCCCCCTTGGATGCAGCCAGGGCTCAGGACTGGTTGAGTTGCAACCTCTTTGACAGATATTGTTATGTCACGGTGCCCTGATCTGCTCCTGTTTCCATTCTCCCTTTGCTGCATCCAAGTGCATATAAAAGGTATACATCACAAGCATAAGACTCTATGGGGCATAGTCAATTGTCGGCGGAAACGCCGAAAATCTCGCCCTGAGCCGCGAGCTGAAATCCAGCTACCTATTACCGTATTAACTATGGGGAGAATTCAACTCCCCCCGAAGTAACGCAGTGTAAAAGCGTTAAAACTACCATAATAACGGTATTTACGCGCACTGTTACCGTAATAACAGAAATAGAGCGCAGGCCACATTACTTTTTCAAGTAACGCGGCCAATTGAATTCCCCACTAACTGTTTATGGCATGAAAAGTGCATTAGTGCACACATGCGATAACACAATTGCTTATATGGGTGTGCACCATTGCGCCATCCAATCTGACTCATTGTCACCACTGTCTGATTACAGTCTACAACTAAGGTGGGCTCCTGTGATTACAGTTACTTTATATGATTTCCTGTTGCTGAACTCAAGACCTAAAGGGGTATCTCCATGGGGTATATTTACTAAACTGCAGGTTTGAAAAAGTGGAGATGTTGCCTATAGCAACCAATCAGATTCTAGCTGTCATTTGGTAGAATGTACTAAATAAATGATAACTAGAATCTGACTGGTTGCTATAGGCAACATCTCCACTTTTTCTACTTTTTCAAACCTGCAGTTTAGTAAATCTAGCCCTATGTCTTACAGAATTTTCTGTCTGATATTCCATTATATTTATAAACTGATGTAATATAGAAATGTTGAAATGTATATTGAAATGTCTAAAGATGTTAGAAGTCCATGTTTGATTTGGCCCAAGATGTGAGGTAATTAGAAGCGGTGGCGGTTTTAGGTCAGCATTACCATCTTAAAACTTAATTTTGTTCTCTAGCTGTGGAGGAACATCAGGAGTGTTGTGTCTGTACTCACTCCTGTCAATAGACTTGGTATTGGTCAACACTCCATGCACCATTCTACAGCACCGGATAGTAAATCTGCTGAGTCTATTTTATATTATGGCAATTTTTAAAAACAACCCATTTTATGTGGAATATTTGTTTTTTTCTTCTACTCAGTGCTTCTCTGTCAGTGATGGAAGTGCATGCAGATGCTGCGCTTTGTTGGATTCATTCACGTCTGTGTGTGTGTGTAAGTTAGGGGATTTAAATTGTAAGCTCCAATGCGGCAGAGACTGATGTGAATAAATTCTCTGTACAGCGCTGCGGAATTAGTGACGCTATATAAATTACCGATGATGATAATAAAGTTTAACAACAAGGACCACTCAGCATTAGACAGAACAATCTTGTGGATACACGGAGAAGAAGAATGGACACAGTTTGCAATATTCGCAGTGATGTCTGCCCAGGACCGTACATACCATGTACATGGATCACTGGTCTATCACTGCTGCTGGTGTCCGCAGCATTCATCCCATATATCATGTGCACAGAACAGGAGATGGGGTGAGGGGTTCACACTAAATATTTGCAGCACTGCTGTGCAGTGACTGAACTGCACAGCGATATCACGATGATTGAGGCGTCTTTTTATTGAAGTGCGATCAGCCATAAAACAGAGAGATCAGCAGCTTTCTCTGTAAAATGGACATTGCATAATTTATTAAACGTTTCTTAACGCAGACCCCATATATGGGGAATGTGAAGTTCTCCAATTTATTAAGCTCAGTCTGTCGCAGGAAGGTAAAGCAATATCTGATTTTACCTCATACTTACCTACTTTTGACAGGCTCCCTCCGGGAGATCACTGAAGAGGGGTGTGAAGGGAGGGCAGAAAGGGGCAGGGCTTCACAATTCGCATAATTTTGACCCCGCCCCCTGTGATGTATGCTTGTTTGGGGTCTTTTTACAGTGGTAAAAAGACCCAAAAAGCAGGCATTACCTTTCTGGGGGCGGGGCCAAAATGATGCAAATCGTGATGGGCCGCCCCCCTTCCACCCATACACCCCTCCATGCAGGAAAATGCGGGAGAAATGCTAGCTCTCCCAGGTTTCCGGGAGACCTACCCGGAATATAGGAGTCTCCCAGACATTCCGGGAGAGTTGGCATGTATGCTTTACCTGTCATTTGTAATGGCACCCAGCTGAAGGCTCTCTGACTTCCCTGGATCCCTCACCTGCGGACGTGCTATGCGCATGCACATAACACTTCCTCCTTTCAACAAAGAGTTTGTGGAGGAGTCGGTGCTCACGGCTCCCAGAGCAGCCCCGGCATGGTAAATTGTAGCAGTGTTTCATTATACATCACTGCGATTGTATTGATGCGTAGTGACTGTCATCGCTTTATGTAAAGACCCTTTACACTGTGAACACCATCCGTCTGCCAATGTTGTGCAGGGGCAGAAAGTGAAGTAGGGGGCAGACACAGAGGGCACGGACCCAGGACACAGACCCTCAATGGATACTAAGGGGTATATTTACTAAATGGGATTGAAAAAGTGGAGATGTTGCCTATAGCAACCAATCAGATTCTAGCTATCATTTATTTAGTGCATTCTACAAAATGACAGCTAGAATCTGATTGGTTGCTTTAGGCAACATCTCCACTTTTTCAAACCCGCAGTTTAGTAACTCTAGCCCTGAAACCTTTCTCAGCACTGCAATTCTGAGAGCTTTCTCTTGTTTATAAAACACCAACATACAACACAATACTGTACAGAGGGGAGATGGGCATTGATTGTTCACCATATGTGAACATCACTAGAGATAATTGGTGCAAGGACCCTGCTTGAAAGAATTTGTAGTCTCTAGTAAAACTCGCCGCCCATGGCATACCACACGGATCAATGCTTTCATACCCAGTCTTACGTGTAGCGGAAAAATTCATCAGACATTTCGCTTCTGGCCATTGTTGAGTTACAAGATCCATCATCCCAGTAGGTGATAGGAATTGTAGTCCAACAATGGCTGGAGGGCTAAAGACAAAAGAAGATTAGAATGTGCTCACTGATCATATCCCCAGGCGTTGGATCAGTGTAGCAGAAGATATGAGCAGTGGATCAAATTCTGTACACGGGTAAAAAGAAAACATTGTGAAAAGCAAAGAACTTAATTCCCTGTAGCTCTATGTTAACGCCAGACCCCCCTCTTACATATATATGATGAATGACTATTTGTCTTGGGCTCTAGTTTTTTGCTTTTTTTTTTGCACAAAGCTTTATGCGAAGTATGACAATGCACAGAGAGATTTATTTTCATGTGACTGCATCAAAATTATACTTGCTAACCTTTGCATAGTTAATTCCGGGAGATCCCAGGCAGGGGGCATTGTTGAAGGGCAGGAAGGGACGGGGCGCATTTAATCGCGTAATTTTGGCCCCGTCCCGGACAAAAACATAATTTTGTCGTGGGGGGCGGGGCACATTTATGAAAATGGTGGTGACCTGTAGAACACTATTTAAAAAACAATAACAAGCGTTAGACTTTGATTGGTTGCTTTAAGTTAATCTTTTTCCTATGTACCAGTTTTCATAAATTAGGTGTTTTGAATAGAATTTAAATAAACTTTATATGTTGATAAGCAACATATGACCTATTGTATCAGTGTGCATGCTGGGACATGTAGTTCCACATACAGCAGCTGTGCCACCGTTTGCATGTCGGCATACGATTCTTGTGCCTTCTTGGCTAATGCAGACGACAGCCAGACAAATGTTAATTTACTGAAACAAATGATTGCTGTACATTTTCCTTCGTGCTTCAGTAAATGCATTTAAAAAAACTTTGCCAAATGAATGTTAAACATTCTCGCAGTGCACCTGGATATTGCAATGCTGGGTGTGTTACACAGCACTGAACCACTGGAGTTTGATTGGGTATTAGATTCCATCTGGCTGTCTCTCAGTTCGCTAGCTGACGTCTCCTTCTCCTTTCCTCTTCATAAAAGGCCCTTTTCCTCGCTGCGTGTAATTATACGCTTCATGCCTTATATCTGTAGGCTCTGCCGTCGCCTCTAATGCAAAATGATCCTTCTCTCTCAGGAACCAGAAGAGGCTTGGGATAGAATTTGGCCCGAGAGCAGACAGAGAGACACTGGGGATTAGGTTAAAACTTGTTATAAAGAATTAACCTTCCCGCCAAATGATCCTGGCCAGTTTCACCCTTCTTAATCTTGTTCAGGCCCCGGCATAATTTGTTTAGTTGTGTTGATCAGTTGGAGGTTAATTTAATTGGATGTGTGTCCTATATTTATGCCAGGATTTGCTAAGTGTCACTTCACAAGCATGGATCCTAAATTACTGTTTATGAAATAGTCTCCATCAGAGTGACGGTTTCTCCATACGGAGGGAGACTCCTTCCTCTGCGAGCTTCTGACGGAGTGAGATTTATCTGGGCAGTTACATACAGTGACCTTTCCTTCCTTCTGAATTTGAGTGGCTTGTTGATTGCAAATCAAAACAAAAAAAAAGCCTATTAACTGTTGTATTAACAGCGTGTCCTCGCAGATTAACAGAATAATTAGCTTATTTTCTGAAATCACTCCTATGAGAGCCCCACTTGGCCATAAATAAAAATCAGTGGGCCTCATAATTAGAGCTGAATTGATCACTGGCACCGCCTAAGCATTGTGAATCTGCACCCCACATGCTCATAAGCCTCTATCCAAAATATCCTCTTACATTATTTCTACCAGGAAAACATGGTGTGTGGTAAAGACCTAGTAGCTAATAAGTGAAATGGAAAACAAAGTAAATCAACATAAATCCATTTCTATGCAGCCTCCTGAAAAGACATATGCCCAGTCTGCAAATATGGTAAATGCATCCTTGATCATAGCAAATTGTTCATTGGGCCCCTACTACCTAATGCACTCGCTGCCTCTCCTGCATCACTAACCCCCTGTCACTGTGTGCAGTGTGGGTTGCATAAGTTAGGCAGTGCACCTCCTTCCCAAGCCCTGGCTAGCTGAGGGGCATGGCTGTAAATGACCAGGGGGTCCCTGCACATACAGGTGTTTCTTTGTAAGTAGTTGAACACAGGTGATGTCACTTTGTGGTACAGTGCAATAAACGTCAGAATAATTCGGGCACCAGACCATCTCTAAGAAAAACTGAACTCTTTATTTACATTTCTGCACAGTTCTTAATGTTATCTAGCTGTAATATAACATAGTTCACATGTCTCTTACACTCCAGTTCTCCATACTTCACTGCAGTTCTCCCTTCTCTGCAGGGGCATTCACATGGATGCTAACAGCCAGGCAGCTTCTCAATGGAGTTCTGACACACGCTGTGTAACTCTCACCTGCAGCTCACCCCTCCTCTGCGGGGATGATTTCTCTCTTGGGCTCTGACACTTCTCTCTGTGTGCTCTCAGCCCCTAGCTCTGACACTTCTCTCTGTGTTCTCTCAGTCCCTGGCTCTGACACAGCCGAAACACTGCGTCTTGCAGCAACCCTCACGCCAGGGTCTCTTCCATGCAAAATGTCCCCTCTCTCTCTTGGTGTTCTCTTTAGTGATATGGGATTAGGGATTCCTCCCCTCTGTATATGCAGCCACATTGCTGCATACAGCAACCGCCCCTTACTTAGGGAACAGTAGTGTTTTTCCCTAGTCGGCATCCGTCACTCACCAGCTCCTGGGCAATGCCGGGAAGCCTGGGACCCCAGCTGTCACATCACCTCTCCTTTTTCTCTGTCCCCCTTTCCCCCACTTTTCTGTCACTTAATCTTTTCCAATCCCCACCTTGCTGACAGTCCCTCCTTCAGGCTGGGCTGTGTTATCACAATAGCAACAAGCCTGTGTCACTTTTCACAAACACCTAACTCGCCCTCCCGATGACCCCTTCTGTAGTCACTGGAGGGTGTGGTTTACTAAAACGCCAATAGGGGGCGTTACACTAAAATCATACCTTCAGTATCCTAAAGCTACACACAACAGAGCAAGGCACTCACTTAATCTTAACCAATGTCACAGTCATACCTTCTGGCAATTCACAAGCACTCTGGCCACACCTCCTGAGGAAACCAATAATACTAAGACCACATTGGCCACACCCTCAATTTGCTATTGCTATAGTTACAAATGGGTTATTTTAGCTTGTTGCTGATATGTTCATAGTCTCGCAATGTTCAATTAGCCACGTAGCCATGATGTTCCTCAGAACAGTGTGGTAGGTGAGTTTCTTAACCATTCTGCTCTCGATTGTATCATTACAGTAATTGCAGTAATCTGCACAGAGACAACGTACAAGGCTGCTACAGAACCTCATCAGGTTAAATATATTTGTCTTTCTGTATCTGCGGAGTAAATGGTAAATGGCTAGGCCACTTATACCACCTAAAATAATTATTTGTTCTTTGCAGATCAAACATCTCATTAACTCAGTTGCTAAAATCCAACCTATGTTGATGTCTCTGCTTTTGATTATTAAAACAGAAATCCCACATTTTTCTTTAAATAGCAAGTTAAGTATGTTTTAAGCATGCATTTTTTCAGGTGTCCTCCTACAAATCATTCTCTTCTATTCAAAATCTCTCTGAAAGTTAGAAATGTATGCTTGTTAATCACACTCGCAAACTCATTGACTCTCCGTATGTCATGTGATGTCAGATGGGGAAGATTTTCCAGAGCAGACAGAGCTCAGAGGGCTGTTCCAAAGTCTCTCTGCTCACTACATAATGTGCCATGTTACTGTGGTTGACGTGGTAGTCACATAACAGTGTAAATTGTTTAAAACTATAAATCTTTAATAGCATATTAAAAAATAAACCAAGCCCATGAACAAACCAAGGAAAAATGGTATTTACAGGCTTCTTCTTATAGCTTTTAAGGCCTTTTCGATCACTTTATTCATTTGCCCATTTTGTCTTTAATAATCCTTCACATTTTCCAGAAATTGTCTTAGTCCTACAGATGCACTCAATGTCTACTGGAGTTGTCCAAAGGATTGAAAGCTTTGGTGTTGGTTATACAAAATAAGGATACACAAATTCCAGCTTTAGAGATTTAGTTAACTGAATTCTTAACCTTTTTCTCCTGTACTTTTAGAGCAGAGTACATGGTTATTACTTTCAGAAGTCAAATCAAACATGCAATTTTACATTATAGACCCCTCCTGCTTAATCTTTAATTGCTATTTATGGTTTGGATGTGGTTCGATATTCGTCAGATTCTTTTGGCTGCGTTCTAAAGTAAGTAATACTGATACAAAATTATATTCTCTATTCTTAACTTGTCTATTAAACCGTCCATAGGAATCCTATTGTACAAGAAAATAGACACAACAAAATGGGTTTGAACAAAAATGCATTACTTCTATATGCACAGCTAATAGGCAAAATGATTGAAAAACCTTTGATATCATTAGAATTTATCAAGGTAAAAAAATCAAGTTAATAAACAAGGAACTTACCGGTATTCTAACTCTGCTTTCTTTCTTGTCGTTGTATCTCTACTAGTCTAACAGTGGGTTCGTGGGTTCAGCATGCCAATGGACATTAGAGATAGTCTGGGATGGTGGAATCCCAGGATGGGGCATAAAGACCAGTCTCATCCAGGCTATAGATGGATGTATGAATGAAGTACACAAATATTTAATAAACGTGACACAGAAGTAAACCGTGAACCAATACAAATAAGAATATTAAATGAGCTAAACACAGAGCAAGGAGTTATTACTGAAGCACAAAGACTACAAATAGCCTGGATACACAATACACTGCAGGAGAAGAGCACATGATTCCAAACGTAAAATGTCAGATTAGTCTGGGCAAGGCAGACACTGTCCAGGAACACCAAAAAGAGAAGAGACTATGGTAAAGTCCAATTATCAGAATCCACACACAAGAAGGAGTTATCAGGATAGCGCCAAGAAATCTAAGCAGGAATAGTCAATGCAAGGTCCTGAACCGTCAGAAGGAGGGAATATATACATATACAGGTGCAAGGAACCAATCATTACCTTGATAAACAAGATACTGAGGGATATATTTACTAAACTGTGGGTTTGAAAAAGTGGAGATGTTGCCTATAGCAACCAATCAGATTCTAGTTATCATTTATTTAGTACATTCTACAAAATGACAGCTAGAATCTGATTGGTTGCTATAGGCAACATCTCCACTTTTTCAAACCTGCAGTTTAGTAAATATACCCCTGAATGTCAAAAGTCTGTCTCCACCTACAGGGCAGGTGGCAGAATGCAGGATCTGTATATCATAGTGTGTGGTAACAAATGTAGCCTTTGGACTGCTCCAATGATGTGAAAAAATAAATAAAAAATATATATATATATAAATATATATATACAAGTTAACCCGTGCATGATACTCATGCATTCTAGTCAAATCAAGCTACTTAAGGTGTTAAAAAGGTTCTTGTCATGCATTTGGGCCTAGCCCAGACCTCCTCAGGGGAAGAGCGTTACTTCCCGACGCAAGCGCCATTTTTTAACGTGGTTTTGTCCACATGTCACCACCTCATCATTTTTCTTCATCACCTCATCCTTCATCTTCATCGCCACATCCTTTATCAAGCTACTTAAGGTGTTAAAAACTCCCCACTGTCACCCCCGGCAACCACCAACCACTCCCAACTGTCACTTCTCCTTCAAGAAATATATAGGTTAGTGTATAACTCTGCCCAGCAGGTGGCGCTGCAGCTTGTTTTTTTTTTTCACACACGCCACTAGGCATTTATATAGTAGATATATTGTCTCACAAGAGACAAGTGTATATATATATATATATATATGTATGTATAGAAAAAAGTCTAGAAAATATCATCCATCTTCCAATTAAACATGTGTTTCATTATTTTCCATTCAAAAATGGCAAATGCCTCTGTATCTAACATACGATGGCTGGGATGGGAGAGGCAAATTAACGTTTGTGATTGAGCTGATACACTAGCGTTTGAATGGTTGACGTTGGATTATACAAATGTCACACAATATAACAAGTGACCTACATCAACAACAGCGTCCTCTCTCAGCTTGATACATTTACCCCCAGGTGTGACTTTTAGGAGCCATTTATGCAATGTCTGCTCTGCTCTTCATATCAGAGGTTTGTGATACAGAATCCTGTCCCATAAAACAGATATTCCTGAGGGACCCATAGAAAGGGGTGTGGATGCTTATGGGTAAACTTGGTTTGAGGCAGCAGATACATTTTTGTTGTATTGATCCCTAAATGTTTTATTTATGTGTAACCCTTTGTCACTGTGTCTGCGGCCCTGAGGTGCACAGGTGGGTAATGCACTTTCCTCTGCCCTGGCTCGTTCTCTGGCGTGGGTATAAATGGCCAGAGGGTCACCGCACATGCAGGTTTTCAGTCATGTCTCTATAAGGTGTTGGGACACAGATGAGGTAACTTGGGGTGCACTGCAAACAGATGTCTCAATGATTTGGGTGCCAGACCATCCGCGAGTTTCAAACAACACTAAAATATGTACAGCTCCTTTTCTCGCTCCAGCACTGTTTATCACCCTCTCCTATATGGGGGCCTTATCCCTTGGGCTATAACCCATGCTCGCTGTGCTCTCTGACCCTCCTGGGACTCTCAGTCACGTGAATTTGCACAGGCTCAATATCTGGCAGTAAGCTACAACTACCGGCATCCATTGCATGCATGCATCCATCCTCGGCACTAAACAGTATCTGTCTCTTCCCTGTAACATCCTCACCAAGCTTCCTGTTGCCTGTTGGACCACTTAGTGGTAGAATGCTATCTGCAGAGAGCTGACAGCTGCAGAGAAGATCACAAAGAGCGCTGTTTGTAGAAGGAGGAGACAGTCCCAAGGCTGCATGGTAGTCTGTTACGTAGAGCAACCTAATTAACCAAAATTATGAGGCCAGACGTTGCTGCATCTCCTAAACTATAGGTCAGAGGCACCATGGATCATATGTTTGCATACCTTACAATATTTAAATAAGGAAAATTTGGAACACAAATAAGCTTTTCCCACAAGCCTTTCACACCACATCTTGATCCAAACCGTGTCCATGCCCACTGAGCCATGCCCATCCAAACAACTCCCATACCACACCCACATTATCGCAATGACGCGTTCACTTCAGGGTCCACAAGTTGGGGCAGTGCCGTACATATAGGCACTGTTGGGAGGTATGTGTTTGGCCCCAATATATTTAATGAAAGTCACTTTGTCCTTTAATGTACATTTGTTTAATTTGTTATAGTTTACTTTTTTAAATAGTGATTAAAACAACGTTTTAAAAGAAAATTTTGGTAATAAATAATACTTCTCAAAGGACAACTTTGATCTGAATTCCAACATTTTTCAATGCGAACTTTCAAACAGTGAAACAGTAGCCATAAAACAACTGATATTTGTCGAAGAATGAATTTTCTCATCTCTACTCAGGAGAAGGTTACAACCAACGTCTCCATCATATCATGACAGTGTTAGCAGCTCATCCCTTTAATTATTGACTTAGTGGAAATTATAGATATGAAATCAATCAAATCTGAATACAGCACACATGCCTTAGATAGGTGACAGGTACCAGTGAAACAATACAAACATAGGCTCCGGCTCTTAAATATTTTCAGAAAAGGATTTGATTCGCTAATCTCTATGTTGATTTTAGGAATGTTTAAACAGTTATATTTTGACTCTATTACAGAGATTTCTGGATTTTGGACATTATTTCAAGGTTTATTTCAATTATTTAATATTATACACGTTTAGTGTGATTCAGAACAAATTCTTTCTATTGAAGAATTGTGATTGTAAACCATGATAAATATGTTACTTTTTTCCCAGCTTTTGTTGCAATAGAAGAAAGACATCACATTGGGCCTGATTCATTAAGGATCTTAACTTCAGAAACTTCTTATTTCAGTCTCCTGGACAAAACCATGTTACAATGCAAGGGGTGCAAATTAGTTTTCTGTTTTGCACATAAGTTAAATACTGACTGTTTTTTCATGTAGCACACAAATACTAGATAGGTTATTTGTACAGTGAAATTTAAAGTTGATATTTGTGTGCTACATGAAAAAACAGTCAGTATTTAACTTATGGGCAAAACAGGATACTAATTTGCACCCCTTGCATTGTAACATGGTTTTGTCCAGGAGACTTAAATAAGAAGTTTCTTAAGTTAAGATCCTTAATGAATCGGGCCCTTTGTACATAATTCATGGAGATTTCATAACTGGGATCTTCCGATGCCACAGAAAGACACAAGTTTAGCTAAGCTGGTTCTGTTTGTAGCTTTATATAATCGTTTTTCAATTGAATTAGCTCAATTCATAAGTGTACAATGTTATGGCAACTAACATAAATGGCTATTAACCAGTGATAATGACTTTCTCCATTTATCGGGCCCCAGTGAGTCACAGATATATTTCCTCTTCTCAGATCATGAATTCGGAGGCCTGTAGTCTCAAGACATGAATCATAAGAAAATGGTGTTAAAAATGTGTTAATAAAGTTACTGTTTTGATCAAAGACACGACTTGACACTTCAGGAGTAGCTGTTAACATAATTTCTGAGGTAAAATAAATAAAAATACCACTTTTAAGAAGCTTTAGAAATAAATCGTGAAAATGTACTGCTTTCAGCAGATTCACTGTTTGTTTGACTGAAAAACAACGTTGCTGAATCTTTTGTGTTGCACATAACACATAAAAATGCTTCTAAAGACTAATTAAGAACATCTTGGGCACAAGCCACAGTCGGGAGCAGAACCAAAATAGCCGTACCACCGGTCTTAAGTATTATATACGGTGTTCTTTTTAGGACATAGGGGCCAATTTCTCAAGGGAAAAAAACGTTTCAACCGGTGAACTAGTTTTCGTCAGCAATAAAGCTGTACATTAAAGGGTTACCACTGGAGATAACACTGCTTTCGCCGTGATAAATACCGCTGGTGGTAAGTGTCGTCAGATTTTGACTTCCCCGTATCTCTGCATGTGGAAGCATATTTAACAAAATCATGGCAGTCAGAGCCGTAACTTTAATTTTTAGCGCCCGGGACTAGAAGTAAAACTGATGCCCCCCTAGCCTTCATTTTTAACCAAATTCAACTAAAATATTCATAAACTGTGCCCCCCTTCAGCATTGCGCCCTGGGCACTTGCCCATCTTGCACAGCCCTAGTAACGGCCCTGATGGCAGTGCTTGTCCCACCATAACACATTTTCTGTTTTCGCCATCTCATGATAACAAACATGACATATTCCTTGGAGAAATCCGTTTTTTTTATGAATAAAGGTTTTCCAATATTTTTATAATAGGTTTAATCTAGAGATGTTTACTGACCCCCGTGTTCTGGTTTAGGTTTTGGATCTGGATTAACTTCGTGTTTTGGTTTTGGCAAAACCGCCCTTGCGTGTTTTGGTTTTGGATCCCTATTTTTTTCTAAAATCCCTATTTTTTGCTAAAATCATATAACTTTGCTCTTTTTTCCCTACATTTTTTTTAACCTCAATAACACTAATTTGAAGTTATTTGCAGTCAATTTTGACCATCTCACAGGTCACAATATTATATTCATACACTTTCGGACAAAGACTGCAGCGACCTGGCTGGATGCTAAGCGACAGAGCAATGGCACAAACACACGACAGTTCATAGCACATCTAGGAAACATTGCCACACAGCAGTGGCAGAAAAGAAAAGTGGTGCAAGATGGAATTGTCCTTGGGCCCTCCCAAACACCCTTATGTAAGATATTGAAAAGGACATGTACAGTTTAACAAATCAAACACTGAAATGACAAGCAGGGCCACTTTTGTGACTGAAGTGCTTGGTTTGTTTGGGCCCCCACAAAACAAGCTAACAATAGCTTAGCTGCCTTAAGCCTAACAGTGCTGTCAATGAACTCTACATTATTAAACCATGTCTGCTCGTGCTGCATCTTTAATCTCCTTCTCCTCTTTGGATGCCTCCCTCTCATCCCTGAAGAACTGCCAAACTTGTGTAGACACAGGAATAGATATTACAACTGGAGTGGCAATAGATCTGCTTCAGACAGACTGTGACATGGAACATGTGGGCAACATGGAATCTGTCATGTTGGAATACGCTGCATTGAACAGAGATTTAAACCAATATATAGACGCAGTTGAGGAGGCAGTACTTAAGTTAAAACGTGACCTACCGGATGAAATCCCGGATTTAGGAGAGCTTATACATGAGAGATACACTGCGCTTCAGAAGAATAATACAGAGCAGGCCGTGAGGCAGGACGATACATTTTAAAGTTTAAAGAACAGCTAAGAGACCCGAGAAAACAAATGGGTATGTCACTGGCCCCTGCAGACTAAGCTTTTAGTAAGATGATTACGAGGAGATCGCCGTCACCCTGAACACATGGCCAGTACAGTGAAACCGATAATGAACCATGAAATCAGTTATGGTTCATTTGATCCCTCCACCTGTTCCTTGGATAACTGTGGTAATTCTACAGCTAATACATGGACAGAGTGAAGCGGGCAGTCATGTACAAGGAGCACCTCAAAGGTGGGAAAGGGATCCCCGGATATCCCCACCATGCTGTGCCTTCCGTGTCTGCAACTGCATCCGCAGAACTCTAATTGAAAAGAACATTTGCTCTGCTGGGAAGTCCATGTCTCGCTTTTTCCTTCTGCCTCTTTGGAAGACCCTTGGTTGGGACAAGTGAAACAGCTCCTTCCCTTACAACTGGACTACACCTTGGTTATACCTGGATGTTGGATAATTTGTGAGGGAGCACCATCTGGAGAGACTTAAACCAGACTTGTGGAAGCCAAAAACTGTCCACAAGCTCATCAGAGCTAAAGACATTATGGAGTCTGCAAAAACTAACCACTTGTGGGAGAATGTGGGTGTCACGCACCGGACCGTGAGTGGCTCTTCTCCTGTTATTATGAACCGTGGCCATCCGCCATCCTGATGGTCTGCGCATGCGCAGCCTCTATGAACCCTTCAGACCTGTTGCTTTTAGTTAATTGGCTGATCAGGCAACACTCCCTATTTAAAGCACCTGTGGTCATTACCTCGTTGCCTGATCTTGGAGTCTCATTCCCTTTGAGTCTCTGAAGGTGTTCCTGTGTTTCTCCTCGTGTCTTCAGTTCCAGCTGATTCCTCTCTATTGCATTGCCGGTTTCCAGACCGCTTCAACTTGCCGGTTTCCAGACTGCTTCAACTCTGCTGTGTTTCATCGTGTCAACAGTCCCAGCTGAATTCTGACTATTGCATTGCCGGTTTCCAGACCGCTTCAACTCTCCTGTGTTTCTCCACGTGTCTTCAGTTCCAGCTGATCCCTGACTATTGCATTGCCGGTTTCCAGACCGCTTCAACTCTCTTGTGTTTCATCGTGTCTTCAGTCCCAGCTGATTCCTGACTATTGCATTGCCGTTTCCAGACCGCTTCAACTCTCCTGTGTTTCATTGTGTCTTCAGTCCCAGCTGATTCCTGACTATTGCATTGCCGTTTCCAGACCGCCTCTACTCTCCTGTGTTTCATCGTGTCTTCAGTTCCTGCTGATTTCTGCATGAATCATCATTGCTCCACTCGTGTCAAGTTCTCTGCCTGTGTGCTACACAGACACGGATTACCGCTACCACTCTCCTGTGGCCTCTCATCGTGTCGGCGTTCAGCCGCTCAGCTATCCGTGTGTTTCTCTCGTGACAGCCTGCTCAACTGAATCGCGGTATGCTTACCTTCTATTGACTTTACTAGTTTATTGCATATCCGCTTGGACTGTGTCCTGCTCATCTACGGAGTCCTTTATCTTCAGAAGATATAGATGCTATTGACTTTGTCTCATTTGACCTGGATCTCAGTAGTGACTTTGTATCTCTCAAGCAGCGCTTGTCATTTGCTATTGTATCGTGTATAGCATTTGGGATCAAGTTCCTTGTGCTCTCCGTGTTACCTTCTATGTTCCACTCATCTACACTAGTGCCTATCCTCACCTATAGTAGTGGTACATCTTGCTGAATGCAGACCACTGACTCCCAGTTTCCTATTGGCACCAGTTACAAGTTTCCTCTCTATAAGCAGTGGTACAACTTGCTGTACGCGGACCACTGACTTCACTACCTCCTATCTACTCCTGGACAACTCCTCTCACTATAGCAGTGGTACAACTTGCTGTACGCAGACCACTGACTTTCCTCACGTCTTCATGTCCATCAAGATCCTCGTGTTCATATTGTCTAATCCATAACCAGTTGCTGCTAGTCATAGACTTTCCTTTAGCATCCTCTCACCATCTGCTGATTCTCCTGTTCCGCTAGTCACCCTGCTATCAGAGGACCGCTGTGTGTATACACTACTCTGGTAAGACTACATCTGGTGATATCCTGGGCAAAGACTCCTAGTGCCTGTGACAGTGGGCTCTAAGAGGCTGATAGACATAAAGACATTACATGGATGGCTATCTAGGGGGTCTACCTCTCAGGGCATTCATGCACTCCCGGAACCATTACCGATATGTCCACTGTCCCTTCTGCATCACCAGAAGGGAAACAGCATAGCGTATTTTTTGGGACTGCCCCACAGCACATGCACTGCTGGATGCCTTGGAACATGAACTTAAGGACAGTGTGCCCAGAACTTGCCTTTCATACCATTCAGTATTTTATGGATTATTTCCTGAGACCCACACCATTGAGGCAATCCAGGAGGCCTGGCACCTTATGAACTGCTTTAAGGATGGTATTTGGCTTGCCAGGAATCGCCTCATCTTGAAAAGGGAGAAGACCATCCAAGAATGTCGCAGGCTGATCCACAGCCTGCTAAGAAACTAACACCATTGACAGTCCTGAAGAAGAGGAAGATGACTAATTTTCTGTCTCCCTATTCTCCTTTTCCCCCTATGTGTTTGTTTATTCAATAAAGCCTTGGGCTTGTGTCCCCCCCCCCTTACCCCCTCCAACCCATTCCCCATCACTGTTTGAAGTTTTGTTGAATGCCTTGCCTTAATTTATGCACCTTTCCCTATACTTGTGTCTCTCTCAATAAAGCTTCGGTCTTCTGTGCACTGCTGTGAATCCATTTTGATAACACAGTACAATGTGGCTGCAGATTTAGATCAAGCCTGCCAGCCCTATTATTTGTATTTCAGCAATGACAATTAGCAAAGCATCTCTCCTGTTTATGTGTTACCTATATAACACAGTACAATGTGATTGCAGATTTAGAAGACTAAACCTGCCAGCCTGATTATTTCTATTTCAGCAAGACAATTAGCAGTGGAGCAATGGTGTTCTTCTCTTTATGTGTTACCTATATAACACCGTACAATGTGACTGCAGATTTAGACCAAGACTGCCAGCCCTACTATTTGTATTTCAGCAATGACAATTAGCAATGCAGCTCTCCTGTTTATGTGTTACCTATATAACACAGTACAATGTGATTGCAGATTTAGAAGACCAAACCTGCCAGCCCAATTATTTCTATTTCACCAATGACAATTAGCAATGGAGCCCTTCTGTGTCCCTTTGTGAAATGGCGCTGGATTGCCGTGGAGGGTAGTACTTAAAGAATCCAAGACTCGCGAGATCCGACGATGTAACAATGATGTTTTGTCTTGATTTCAATTCCGAGGGCGCGCAAAAGTACCGAGCCACTCGGATCTGCTATGTTTGGGTGTGTTCGATTCTCGGGGAACCGAGCCTGAGCACCTCTAGTTTAATCTATATCTAAACTTTTATATTACATTAGTGCAATGGTAAGCCCGAATCGGGGCTTTCAATTCCATCACGAATCTGTCAGCTGACAATAAACCCTTAATGCTTCTGACCAGCATCACCCTGGCAGATAAGTATCAGCTACGTCAGCTACGCCAGCCATAATGTTTTGTTAAATTGCTGCAATAAGTTATTTTTTAATCGCCATCGTTAAACGGACAGGGGACATTTAGTCTGAAATAGAGATAGTGTAATTAACAGGGGCTGGCTGGCAAATTTTTAGCACAGACCATAAGCAACGGTCAACCCTTAAAAGGCGGATTTAGGTGTAGAGGACAAGGGCTGATTTATCAAAGGGCGAAATGCCCTTTTTCTCGAACAAATGGGAGTTTTGACCTGTAAAATGGCTTTTTTTTCAATTTTACTCTCTCTCTATATATGCATCAAAGGGGTGACCTGATAACTCCCTTTGTTCCGGTAAATGCCATACCCAAAAGGTATTTGGGTGTAGAGGTATTCTAGTGTTAATTTAATATGATACTTTCACCCACTTAATTTGTTATTATATTGATCTATGTTGGCATTAGAACATATTGGTGTATAAAAGGGGTGGAGCAACGCCCATGGATGAAGGAGATGTACCTGCCGTGTAAACGTCTTATTTCTTGCATATATAAGACCATCAATCATACTCCACTTGTTAACCCAGTCTTTCATTCGCTTGCCAGCTCTGTCTACACTTTCTGCAGGAACTTGATTCCCTGCAGGATTGTCCTTATTATATATCCCCCTTCCCTCCAACCTCTTCTTCCTGTCCGTCTCTCATCTTCATAATTTTTCATTTGCTCCACACGCTCTCAAAAGGTTTTGTGTCATTTGGGGTTCCAGTAATTGTCCATTTTAAAGAGGATGGTAATGAAAAGCACATAGAGCAGGGCTGGGTTAATATACGTATATAGTATAACCAGCATTCTATGGTGTTCACCACAAGTTCCCCTAACATGAATCCTCATTTCATTAAATTGATGGCCTTGCTTCTTTCCTGAAATGTTATATACATCAGAGGAAGTGTTTCCTAACAAATTATTAAAACTATTACAAATAACAGCGGTGTAAAAGTAATTAGTGGTGTATTTCCCTATAGAAAAAAGAAATGTCTTAAATGCAAAAGGCACATTAAGTGGGAAAGAACTGATTTGAAAGCTGTATAATATGTTTCCCTGAGTATAACACAGGAATTCCCATGACTGATAGATGTCTCATTCAAATAATTGCTCAAGCAGATATTTTGCTGTTTTATAAACTGTGATATAAACCAGTTCTAACTAGGGCTGATTTCATCATCATCATCATCATCATCATTTTTTTTTATATAGCACCAACATATTCCATAGCGCTTACAAGGGGGAGATTCAATCTGGCGCGAGGTGCCGGAACGTGTCTCCGGAAGAGTCCATGAAGACACGTCGCCTTGATGTATTTAATAAAATCTCTGCTCATTTTTCTTTGCGTCCCGCGAATGGAGACTGGTTGCCGCAGTGACCGGCAATGTGCGCATGTCCGACGGCACCTTGCGGCCAATTGAATCTGCCCCAAAGTGTAACCTTTGCCCAATCACCGTGGAAGCACTGCAAATGTCGATTTTTTTTTTTATTTACCTGTGGCGATGTCATGCTATTTATTCATGATTGTTCCTCATGGCACCATGACAGCGACCGTTGCAGAATTCTGCTCCTGATTGGAGGAGCCAGGTGGATGAAGACATTCATTGCGGATACTATGATATTCCAAACTGCCCAAATGCAGAAAAGAGATTTGCAGAAAATGATCTGGCAATTTGCTTATCCAGTAACACCCCTTACATTCATATTTTCCACTCCTTAAAATAGGCACAAAATGATAATTAGCACTTAAGAACACACAGCATTATAATGTAGTGTCCACCCACAATAATGTATTTACTCTTTAGGTAAACTAAGCAATTTCTTTAAAGGCAATGCAATAATGAAACATAAGAGGTGATGCAGCACTTTCTCTTAGCTGTCCTCTGTGTCACGGGCACTAGGAGTCTTTACCCAGGGATCACCAGATGGTAGGCTTACCAGAGCAATGTAGATGGTAATAGGGTACTCTGGTAGCTGGGTGATCACGGAACATGAAATGATGACCGATGAGATGCTCAGGAAAGTCTATGACTAGCAACACTGGTAATACTGAGGTAATGATACACAAGGAACTGTATGGACAAGGACACGTGAAGGTAGTCAGTGGTCTGCGATAGCAAGTTGTACCACTGCTATAGTGAGGAGGAATGTCCAACAGAAACAAGGAGGTGATGAGAGTCAGCGGTCTGCGGGTAGCAAGTTGTACCGCTGTCTGAGTGAAGGAATGGAATCCAAGTGGAGGTATCCAGGTAGTCAGTGGTCTGCGGTAGCAAGTTGTACCACTGCTATGTGAGAGGATAATGGAACAGGTGATACCGGAAACAGGGATCAGTGGTCTGACATCAGCAAGTTGTACCACTGCATATATATGTGAGGAGGTGCACGGGGGAAGACTGCAACACAGGATATACACAGGCACCTTATACACGATCCACAGTAATATGCACAATATAGGTATATATATATGTAAATGACTGATCAGGTCTGCAATCTAGAAAGTCTCTTGAAGTAGTCCAGCACAATGATAACACAGTCAATGATGGCAATAGACTCAGCGGATAGCAGACTCCAGAGAGAACCAAACACAGTCCAGCAAGATATGCAATACACAGCACAGTCAATGAGAAGTATGCATACCGTGGTTCAGCAGTAGCAGTCAGATGGGATTGCAGCGGTACCTGAGCGGCTGGAGGCCGACTGGATAGGAAGTCCCTGGATAGGAGAAGCAGCGGTCTAGCAGGTGCAGCGCACAGGTGAGTAGACCGACAGGGACACGAATCCACAGGAGTCAGCAACACGTGGAACTGGACTCATAGGAAACCCAGGAGAATGGAGATGATCCAGCAGAGGGTAGTAGAAGAGATACAAATCCAATGCTGACAGGAGGGTAGAGGCCAGTGGAACACGTGAAGGCGTGGAGAGTGGATCAGCAGGAGATGGACGATAGCGCTGACCACAGCGGCAGGACTCAGCGGCACACGGAGGTAACCAGTAGCAACCACAGGAACCAACAGCGATGGGAAACAGGAGTGCAGCGCAGGGCAGGAGCTGTAGATCACGAAGTGTAGCAGATGGTAATGAAAAGCGGCAGTCTCGAGGAAGACACAGCAAAGATGAGATGAGAGTGTAGTGCACGGAGGCAGCGGATAGTAATCAGCTGGCAGTCACGATGTTGAACACAGGCGAGTTGCAAGCAGGAGACGGTAGTGCACAGAGGCAGCGGATAGTAGTCAGCTGGCAGTCACGATGTTGAACACAGGCGAGTTGCAAGCAGGAGACTGTAGTGCACAGAGGCAGCGGATAGCAGTCAGCTGGCAGTCACGATGTTGAACACAGGCGAGTTGCAAGCAGGAGACTGTAGTGCACAGAGGCAGCGGATAGTAGTCAGCTGGCAGTCACGATGTTGAACACAGGCGAGTTGCAAGCAGGAGACTGTAGTGCACGGAGGCAGCGGATAGAAATCAGCAAACAGACTTGATGAGAAGCAGGTGAGTGAGGTAAAAGCTGGAGTGCACGGAGGCAGCGGATAGCAATGAGTAAACAGTCACATAGATATAAAATAACGTTGAAGTGGTGTAGAAGACTGTAGTGCACGGAGGCAGCGGATAGGAATCAGCAAACAGTCATGATGACACAGTTGATGGTAGAAGTGGTATGGAACCACAGTAGTAGAAGTGGTTTGGAAACCACAGGAATCAGCAGCACTGAATACACAAGTAATACAGGAACACCTTCAGAGACTCATGAGGAATGAGACTCCAAGATCAGGCAACGTGGTAGTGACCACAGGTGCTTAATATAGGGAGGTTGCCTGATCTGCCAATTAAGTTAAAGGGGTATACACTGAAGTATAGAAAAGGGCTGCGCATGCGCAGACCCTCAGGATGGTGGACGGCCACGGTTCCTAAATGTCCGGGAAGAGGCACTCACGGTCCGGTGAGTGACAGTACCCCCCCTTTTAAAGGTGGGCACAGAACGCCTGGAACCGGGCTTGTCCGGATTTTTGGAGTAAAACTTCTTCAAAAGGGCAGGAGCATTAAGATCTTCAGCTTTGATCCAAGAGCGCTCCTCAGGACCAAAGCCCTTCCAATGAACGAGGAAGTGGAGGACTCCTCGCGAAATTTTTGCATCTAGTACCTCGGTAATCTCAAAATCCTCCTCCTGATGGACTTGAACTGGCTGCGGAGCTGAGGGAGGAGTTGAAAAACGGTTGATAATAAGAGGTTTGAGCAAAGATACATGGAAGGCATTAGAAATCCGAAGACTCTTAGGAAGAAGGAGTTTCACACATACTGGATTGATAACTTGAATGATCCTATATGGACCAATAAAACGAGGGGCGAATTTCATGGATGGAACCTTCAAACGAATATTTTTTGTGGATAACCAGACACGATCTCCAATTTTTAGTGGTGGAATAGCCCGCCTCTTCTTATCAGCGAAAGATTTATATTTGACAGATGTCTTCTTTAAACAGGTTCTAACCTGAGACCAGATATTTTTAAAGGTCTGACAAACAGTCTCCACCGCAGGAACTTGGGTGGGCGGGAGGGCAGGAAATTCCGGAAAAGACGGATGGTGACCGTAAACCACAAAGAATGGAGTTTTGGATGATGACTCATGGTACATGTTGTTATGGGCGAACTCAGCCCAAGGGAGTAACTCTACCCAGTTGTCTTGATTGGCTGATGAAAATATCCTTATAAAAGTCTCAAGATCTTGATTGACACGTTCGGTTTGTCCATTGGATTGTGGATGGTAAGAAGATGAGAGTGCTAATCGTATGCCCAAGGTTTTACAAAGGGCTCGCCAGAATCTGGACACGAATTGTACTCCTCTATCAGACACAATCTCAGATGGACATCCATGGATACGGAAGATCTCTTTAATGAAATGTTCAGCCAGGATAGACGAGGAAGGCAAACCAGACAGAGGGATGAAATGAGCCATCTTCGAAAATCTGTCCACTACCACCCAAATAGTGTTATGGTTCTTACTAGGTGGTAAGTCAGTAACGAAATCCATACTAATATGGGTCCATGGTTTGGACGGAATGGGTAGTGGTCGCAGCAACCCTGCTGGGGTTCTGCTGGAGGATTTGAATTGCGAACATAATTCACAGGAAGCAATGAACTCTTTGACGTCTCTCCTCATTGAAGGCCACCAGTAACTTCGAGAGAGGATCTCAAAAGTCTTGTGTTCACCGGCGTGTCCAGAAAAACGAGAGGCATGGAACCACGAAAGGATTTTCCTCCTTAGAGTAGAAGGCACGAGGGTCTTCCCAAATGGTAGCGTTTTGGTGGATGAAGCAGCCAGTGAGATACATTTGGGGTCTAGAATGGTATGGTTGGAAACCTCTTCTATATCAGAGGACGTAGCAAAGGCTCTAGATAAGGCATCAGCTTTTTTGTTCTTGGCAGCTGGTTTGAAGGTAATTATTAATTCAAAACGGGAAAAGAAAAGAGACCATCTTGCTTGACGAGGGTTCAAGCATTGGGCAGACTGGAGATATGACAAGTTCTTATGATCCGTGAAGATCGTCACCGGATGGCGAGCTCCCTCCAACAAGTATCTCCATTCCTCTAATGCGGCTTTGATAGCCAGTAATTCCTTGTCTCCGATGGTATAATTCTTCTCTGCGGGTAGGAGACCCCGAGAATAGAAGGCACAAGGGTGGAATTTTTGCTGTTCCGAGCGTTGGGAGAGAATAGCTCCTAAGCCCACATTAGAGGCATCTACTTCTAGGAAAAAAGGGAGTGTCACATCAGGCTGACGAAGGATTGGAGCCGAAGAGAAGGACTCTTTTAATGTTTGAAAGGCTTGAATAGCCTCAGTAGACCATTGCTTAGGATTAGCCCCTTTACGAGTCAGGGCCACAATAGGAGATGCAATGGAAGAAAAATCTTGAATGAAGCGTCTATAGTAATTGGCAAAACCTAAAAAACGCTGGATGGCACGAAGAGTAGTTGGCTGGGGCCAATGTAGTACAGCATTTACTTTGTCAGGATCCATCTTCAGACCAACTCCGGAAACAATATACCCCAAGAATGGAATCTGGGGTAATTCGAATGAACATTTTTCTAATTTACAGAACAATGAATTTTTCCGTAGCCTGGAGAGGACTTCTGCCACATGTTGGTGGTGAGAAGGCAGGTCCTGTGAAAAAATCAATATGTCGTCCAGGTAGACGACGACACATACATATAATAAGTCCCGAAAAATCTCATTAATGAAGCCCTGAAAAACAGCGGGGGCATTACATAGCCCGAAAGGCATTACCAGATATTCGTAATGCCCGTCTCTGGTGTTAAACGCCGTCTTCCATTCGTCACCGGAACGGATTCTGATTAAATTGTAAGCACCACGAAGATCCAACTTAGTAAAAATACGGGCTCCCTTGATGCGG
Organism: Mixophyes fleayi; assembly: GCF_038048845.1. Classification (NCBI taxonomy): domain Eukaryota; kingdom Metazoa; phylum Chordata; class Amphibia; order Anura; family Limnodynastidae; genus Mixophyes; species Mixophyes fleayi. The sequence continues at coordinate 31,039,482 of NC_134408.1, read as the reverse complement.
TCAAATAGCTCAGTGATCAACGGAATGGGATACCGGTTCTTGATAGTAATGGCATTGAGTCCACGAAAATCTATACAAGGGCGTAATGATCCATCCTTCTTTTTGACAAAGAAGAACCCAGCTCCAGCGGGCGAGGTGGAAGGTCGAATGAACCCACGCTGGAGGTTCTCCCGTATATATTCAGATGTAGCTTGAAATTCAGGTAACGAGAGTGGATAGACCCGGCCTCTGGGAGGAGTCTTGCCAGGAAGAAGATCAATCGGACAATCCCAAGAACGATGAGGAGGAAGACGTTCAGACTGAGCTTTATCAAAAACATCGGTAAATGAAGCATATTGAGGAGGGAGTCCCGGTGAAATAGCTGAAATGGAAGCTTGCTGTACCTTGAGAGGAATGACTTGGGAAAGGCAATGATGGTGACATTCAGGCCCCCAAGACGTGACTTGAGGGGTGCGCCAGTCAATCTGGGGAGAGTGACACTGAAGCCATGGAAGGCCTAGGACAATCGGACTTGTCGTAACAGGAAGAATTAAAAACGATATCTCTTCATGATGCAGAGCACCAATCTGAAGGGTTACTGGAGACGTACTCTGGGTGAGGAGACCGTTGATGAGACGTGATCCATCGATAGCCGTCACAGTAATGGGAGTTTTTAAGGTAATCATTGGTAGAGACCATTGATTAACTAACGATTTGGAAATAAAATTTCCTGCTGCTCCGGAATCAATCAATGCCTGTGACTCAAAGGTCTTGGTAGCAAAGGAAATAGTCACATCAAAAGCGCAGACTTTAGATTTCATAGACGATGGAGAGGACTCCAGGGACCCTAACTTCACCTCTCCAGAACTAGTTAGGGCCTGGCATTTCCCGATCTCTTAGGGCAGGAGCTGAGGACATGAGTGGAATCAGCACAATAGATACAGAGTCTATTCTTGACTCTTCGTTTCCTCTCCTCAGAAGATAACTTGGAACGTCCAATCTCCATGGGAATCACAGCGGGTGACACTGGACGAAATTGAGGGTTAGAGCGAAAAGGTGCTTTAGCAGAAGTCGTTTTCTCAGCCTCTCTTTCACGAAATCTCATATCAACACGATGGCATAGAGAGATCAAATCTTCAAGTGACGAAGGAAGCTCTTGGGTAGTCAGTGCATCTTTAATTTTATCGGAAAGCCCCTGCCAGAAGGCGGCAACTAGGGCTTCAGTGTTCCACTGAAGTTCAGAGGCTAAGATCCTAAATTGAATGACGTACTGGCCTACAGTATGAGATCCTTGTCGCAGACGGAGGATGCTGGAAGCAGCGGAGGTCACACGACCTGGTTCATCGAACACACTTCGGAATGTAGAAATGAATTTGGCACTATCTTGTAATATTGGATCGTTCCTCTCCCACAGAGGGGAGGCCCAAGCCAGGGCTTGTCCTGAAAACAAAGAGATAAGATAGGCCACTCTGGAACGATGGGTAGAAAAATTTTGAGGTTGGAGCTCAAAATGGACTGAACATTGGTTAAGGAAACCCCTACAAGTTTTGGGGTCTCCATCGTACTTTGACGGAGTAGGCAGGTGAAGCGTGGAAGCTATAGACACCTGGGATGGCAATGGGGAAACGGAGGAAAGCACAGGAGCTTCAGTAGTAGCTGTCACAGTCTGTCCAGATGTTCCTTGGGAGGTTAATGACTGATAACACTGAAGTAACAGCTGTTGGCGGGCATCCTGTTGCTCCACACGGCTAACCAGATGTTGCAGCATCTCTTTGGCGGTAGGTTCCACATCTGGGTCTGTCATGGCCTGATCTTACTGTCACGGGCACTAGGAGTCTTTACCCAGGGATCACCAGATGGTAGGCTTACCAGAGCAATGTAGATGGTAATAGGGTACTCTGGTAGCTGGGTGATCACGGAACATGAAATGATGACCGATGAGATGCTCAGGAAAGTCTATGACTAGCAACACTGGTAATACTGAGGTAATGATACACAAGGAACTGTATGGACCAGGACACGTGAAGGTAGTCAGTGGTCTGCGATAGCAAGTTGTACCACTGCTATAGTGAGGAGGAATGTCCAACAGAAACAAGGAGGTGATGAGAGTCAGCGGTCTGCGGGTAGCAAGTTGTACCGCTGTCTGAGTGAAGGAATGGAATCCAAGTGGAGGTATCCAGGTAGTCAGTGGTCTGCGGTAGCAAGTTGTACCACTGCTATGTGAGAGGATAATGGAACAGGTGATACCGGAAACAGGGATCAGTGGTCTGACATCAGCAAGTTGTACCACTGCATATATATGTGAGGAGGTGCACGGGGGAAGACTGCAACACAGGATATACACAGGCACCTTATACACGATCCACAGTAATATGCACAATATAGGTATATATATATGTAAATGACTGATCAGGTCTGCAATCTAGAAGGTCTCTTGAAGTAGTCCAGCACAATGATAACACAGTCAATGATGGCAATAGACTCAGCGGATAGCAGACTCCAGAGAGAACCAAACACAGTCCAGCAAGATATGCAATACACAGCACAGTCAATGAGAAGTATGCATACCGTGGTTCAGCAGTAGCAGTCAGATGGGATTGCAGCGGTACCTGAGCGGCTGGAGGCCGACTGGATAGGAAGTCCCTGGATAGGAGAAGCAGCGGTCTAGCAGGTGCAGCGCACAGGTGAGTAGACCGACAGGGACACGAATCCACAGGAGTCAGCAACACGTGGAACTGGACTCATAGGAAACCCAGGAGAATGGAGATGATCCAGCAGAGGGTAGTAGAAGAGATACAAATCCAATGCTGACAGGAGGGTAGAGGCCAGTGGAACACGTGAAGGCGTGGAGAGTGGATCAGCAGGAGATGGACGATAGCGCTGACCACAGCGGCAGGACTCAGCGGCACACGGAGGTAACCAGTAGCAACCACAGGAACCAACAGCGATGGGAAACAGGAGTGCAGCGCAGGGCAGGAGCTGTAGATCACGAAGTGTAGCAGATGGTAATGAAAAGCGGCAGTCTCGAGGAAGACACAGCAAAGATGAGATGAGAGTGTAGTGCACGGAGGCAGCGGATAGTAATCAGCTGGCAGTCACGATGTTGAACACAGGCGAGTTGCAAGCAGGAGACGGTAGTGCACAGAGGCAGCGGATAGTAGTCAGCTGGCAGTCACGATGTTGAACACAGGCGAGTTGCAAGCAGGAGACTGTAGTGCACAGAGGCAGCGGATAGCAGTCAGCTGGCAGTCACGATGTTGAACACAGGCGAGTTGCAAGCAGGAGACTGTAGTGCACAGAGGCAGCGGATAGTAGTCAGCTGGCAGTCACGATGTTGAACACAGGCGAGTTGCAAGCAGGAGACTGTAGTGCACGGAGGCAGCGGATAGAAATCAGCAAACAGACTTGATGAGAAGCAGGTGAGTGAGGTAAAAGCTGGAGTGCACGGAGGCAGCGGATAGCAATGAGTAAACAGTCACATAGATATAAAATAACGTTGAAGTGGTGTAGAAGACTGTAGTGCACGGAGGCAGCGGATAGGAATCAGCAAACAGTCATGATGACACAGTTGATGGTAGAAGTGGTATGGAACCACAGTAGTAGAAGTGGTTTGGAAACCACAGGAATCAGCAGCACTGAATACACAAGTAATACAGGAACACCTTCAGAGACTCATGAGGAATGAGACTCCAAGATCAGGCAACGTGGTAGTGACCACAGGTGCTTAATATAGGGAGGTTGCCTGATCTGCCAATTAAGTTAAAGGGGTATACACTGAAGTATAGAAAAGGGCTGCGCATGCGCAGACCCTCAGGATGGTGGACGGCCACGGTTCCTAAATGTCCGGGAAGAGGCACTCACGGTCCGGTGAGTGACACTCTGCAACTAGCACCAGTGACACGTATAGGGGTATATTCAATTAGGATTCGCACCCACAATTATGTGCGGCTGCACGGGTGCCGGTACCGCAACATCGCAGATATCCGTGTGCACCCTATGGGCTGCGAACAGAAATCCATGATGTTGCGCTACGTAATGACACTCTACACGTGCAGGTGCGAATCCTAATTGAATATGTCCCATAATGTCCAACAATCCTGATTTCAAAGTCAGGACACATTAGGCCACGCACTTCACACACACAGATGATACCACAAATCATCCAAACAGTCCTCTAATCTCAGCCATTCCCCAAATCCATCCTATGTACCCAAACCACAAGGACACACGGTGCCAGATTAAGGGCCCCAGAGGCCTGCAGCTATGTGATTGCTAGTGGCCCCATGCTCCCAGAGAAGGGTGGGCTGAGCTGTGGGGCTGTAACCAGCATCATGGCTAGCTCCTAACAAATGCTGCTTGACCTCCAACCTCTAAGACCACCCCAGTTTCTTACTTTGGAATTGGGACTAGGACACTCTTAGCCTGATTTGGACGTAAGTCCCGTTGCGCCATATCCTGGTTGAAATTGCTCTGCAGGGCCGGATTAAGGGAATGGAGGCCCCTGGGCTAAGAGGGCCTCCATTCCCCAATGAGGCCCCCCCGGTGAACCGCCCGTCCCTGAGTTGCCCCTCCTGGCACTGTAGTCCTCCCGCACCAATCAATACTGCTGCTGAGCACTTTCAAGGGCTCCATGGATGCCCGAGGCCCCTGGGCTGTAGCCCAGTTAGACCTCGGGTTAATCCGGCCCTGTGCGCGTGCTCAGAAGATGTGTTTGCAAGTAAGAGAAACTACAAAAGTGCATTGTATGGGCAGTATGCGTTAAGAACATCCTGATGTATGTATTTCATGTAAAAAAAGAAAATAAAAATGTCTTTATAAATATATTTCTATTAATGATTATAGTTTAAAGAGTTGTTTATGTATTTAATACTTTCTTTCCATGCATGCTGATATATTGCACACATGTTTGTGCTTTTCCTGCAGTATATTCTGTCTGTCTGCATACGACAAGTAACATATAGCCGCTACTGCTGAAGCACACGCGAACAACTTCTTCCTTTTTATGTAGTTTTATTGTTAGGATGGTAAATGTTTTGACACCGTACAGATTTCACAGCAATTCTTGGAGACCCTAAACGCTAGCTAGACATAGCTCAGCTTTCTCAAGAACAGCCAGCTTCCCCAGCGTTGGTCTCAGTGCACAAATGATACAAACAAGCTTTTATACCTGATACTCCTACCCCAGCCTTAGCTTGATGAACAGGTGACACACCCACCTTCTCTTTAAAAGGAAACGTCCATCACTGGCTCTGTTTGCACTAACAGACACACCCTGTCTGTTTGCTGAGAGGAAGGAGTTCAAATCATGTAAGTTAACCAAACTTAAACTATTGCTTTTCATACATAAGTCTTTACATTCAATCTAGGTGCATTACTGCACAAATGTTTTACTCTACTTCCCTGCTTTCTCTGCATATTGCCAGCTAAATGCCTCCTTTTGTTACAGTACGTATATCCGAAATCAAATGCAGACGTTTCTTGAGACCCACTTGTTCTTGAACATGGCCGTACGTGTGCGCAAATTACGTCCGACTTTAAAAACCGCGAATTGCGTTCACATTGCGTCTTATGATGTATCGAGTGCTTTGCCTCCTCCTGCACTCTGCTGAGATTTATATCTATAAATCGCTTATTGCTTTCTCTGCAAGTAAATTAGACTCTGCACATAAAACAGTCAGACAACATAAACTGGCCCCTTTCCCCCACATACTTCCCTGCACCAAACATTAAACCTATATGATTTCTACTGATTTTGTAGTGTGTCAGCTGTTTATTGAAATCCATACATAATAATTATTTTAATGGATTAATAAACTTAAATATTAATGTAGTTGTTAAATGACATTAATAAATTAACAATACATCCTTTATAATATAATATAGCATACCAACCAGTGATAACAATACAACACTTGTAATAACTTTATACCACAGATTCATTTCTTCCACGCACAAAACCTCTCAACAGGCATCGTCACAAATCTCTTATTCTCTAATGAAATAAAACAAACTGACAACTTCTAGTTTGGCTAAATTAGGTCACACAGTGTATTAATGATAATATATAAACTTGGTGGTGGCGAGGGGTGGGGTACGGCTCGCCGATGATGGTCACACCAACCCAGAGGACACCTACAATAATAGAACGATTCAAGGAAAAAACGACAGGTACAATGACAGACTTACTTGAAAAACGACTCTGCAGATTTCCGATGCCAGCAGAAGGATAACAGCACCTCCTTCTGATTGTCCAGGTCTCCGACAGCCAGGGCCGGATTAACCATAGGGCTAACTGGGCTACAGCCCAGGGGCCTATGGCATCCAGGAAGCCCTTGAAAGTGCTCAGCAGCAATATTGATCGGTCGGGGGGGGGAAGTTCTGCTGAGCACTTTCACTGCGGTCCTTCCCCGGTGAGCTGTAGTCTCCTTACTAAGGAGATCTCGTGAGTCTCACTCTCACGAGATCTCCTCAGTAAAGAGTGTACAGCGCGCCGGAGAAGGAGGTAAGTGGTGGGGGGGTCGGGCAACTCGGATCACGGGGGGGGAGGTGCCCTAACGGGGGAATGGAGGCCCCCTTAGCCCAGGGGCCTCCATTCCCTTAATCCGGCCCTGCCGACAGCACTGTGTGATGTCAGCACGCCCTTCATGCCTTTACATTTAAACCGGCAATGTGAAGACCCCGCAGGGGCAGGGACTGAAGTGAATGAGTTCTCTGTACAGCGCTGCGGAATTAGTGGCGCTATATAAATAAATGGTGATGATGTTGATGATGATTATTAGTAATAATAATAATAATAATAATAATAATAATAATAATTCATGCTCCCTTCTCTCCTCTGTCACTGACCAATGAAATGCAGTCAGCATTTAGCTTTGGTCAATCTAATGCAAGTTAGAGGATGAAAGTAAATAAGTTATTGGTTACTGTACATTTGTACTTTATTATTAGTTTGGGGCAGCATGATGGCACTGTAGTCAGTATTGCTGCCTCAGACCACTGGAGCCATGCTTTTAATTCCAATCAAGGTCCTACGTGTGTGGAGTTTGTATGTTTCTCCAACACAGTCCCAAAACACACTGCTGGGTTAATTGAGTGTTTACATCATTAAATCCTAGTGCATACCTCTCAGCTGTCCCGATTTCAGTGGGACAGTCCCGGATTTAGGGCTCTGTCCCGCTGTCTCGCCTGAGGATATGTTTGTCCCATGGGTGGGAATGTTGGAGGGAAGGGAGATATCTAATGGGCAGCCTTCTGGAGGCGTGGTCATGCTCCTACCACCGTGATGTGACCACACCCCCATCGTGATGTGGCCACGCCCTCTGTCCCATTGCTGGGAACTTGCATATTGGGAGGTCTGCTAGTGTGTATGTGTTTGTGTAGAAAAAAAATTAGACTGTAAGCTCCAATGGTGGCATATAATATGATGGCTCCCTATAATTAACTGGAAATGAAGGAGAATAACTAAATATCCCCCTTCACATTATGTATTTACTTTTGCCTAGTCCTATCACACATTATCAACTATATACAAATATATTATTTTCCCCTGAATTCTCTGCCTTGCAATTCTCTGCTCAGACATCTCGCCAGTTGAATGCTTAAATTACTGGCCCCCTGGAGTGAAAATATTCAGGTTCCTTCCACAAATAAGAGACGCTTCTTTTGAGCGGCGCAAATCACATTCTAGAATCACTATAGCATCCAGCTTTTCATTACCAAGGCAAACATTTTCACCGTCTAATTCCACTCTCTCGCTCTGCGGTGAGTCACCAGTGTAAAGACTGTACCGATTGACTGTTCTTTGTTAGAAAATATAGCATGTTTAGAAACATATAGAGGAACGTACTAGCCTTTTCATTATTGGACTTAATATAAATAATTTCTTGATTTCATTTACTATAGAAAAAAAGAAATGCGTAAAACAAATGGGCGCCCAAAAATATATAACTGTATACTAGTGCTGACTGTTATAGTCAAAATGCTGTAAAAAACAAACAAACACCCCATACTATTAGACGACAAGTGGATTGAAAAGCAGATCAGACATTGTGAACTCGCACTGCAAATGTTAGAAAAACATTCCAGCGCTGGAAGACAATTTCTAAGGCAATCACAGATATATCGTTGAAAGTAGATAGTTTATGAAAAACAAAATTGAATCCGTTTGATTGGCCATGTGTGAAAAGCTGTAACTGCCTTCTCCCCATCGAGTTATGGTGGATTGCAGCCTGCTGCTGCAGACGGTGTACATAATCTGGTTATAATACACAAGTGATGTTAATATGTGAGTAAATGCCTGTAAATAATAGCTGTAGAAGCAGTGAATTCTGATGCCATTGCTTATAATGTCTGAGCTGTGAGGTCATCACTTCAGTGTTCATTAGGGAAACTGGTGTATTATAAGGAATAATTCACCCCCCACTGTAAATTAGAAGAGATAATAATAGTCACCTCGGTTTCTGTGACATGTATATAAAATACTACATAAACCACCTGTGATGTCATTTTAAATTGTTGAGATATAATCTTATTATCCTTACAAATCATGGCTCAGTGTGCAGTTCATGTCACTTTATATTTAGGTTGCATTTAGCTCATTCAGTGACATTATTATTTATCTATATATAAAGTTGAAAAAAATAGCTTTATTTTTCAAGAAAGACCTTCAGAAATCATGTCACGATACTATGGAAACTACAAGGTAGAATAACCATGTGTTCTGGTCCATCTGATGCAAATTGACATTTGAGGCGGTATGTTGAATTAATCAAACCTTAGATAATCATATATTTCAGGGAAGATAAACTTTACTTATACTTACGATACTTCTATTTGTATTATTTGTCTAATTTTCACCTTAATTGGGGCTACCCTCCTAGAACTCAAGTTTTAATTCATACTGGGACTTCCAGTCATTATTGTTATGACTGCCTTTGTTTTGTATCTGGCAGCAGTACCTATAATCCATCAGAGGTGCTGCTGCTGTCCTGCTCCTGAACTCTGCAACATGCCTGAAGGAGTTAATCTCCTTGTCTGATGCTAATTAGAACTGCACCTGTTGCACTGCTTTAAGTACCTTCCTCTAGCTGTGCTCTGAGCAGTTCACCCGTTGTTCCTGGCTGCTGCTAACCTGCTCCTGTGCTATTTGGTATATACCTGCTGGACTGAACTTCTGTCTATGACCCCTGCCTGTACCTTGGACCTTGTCTGCTTGCCTGAGACCCTGAATCATTTGCCTGTACCTTGGACCTTGCCTGCTTGCCTGAGACCCCGAATCATTTGCCTGTACCTTGGACCACGCTGTTTTGCCTGTTGCCCTGACCTTTTGGACAGACTTCTGGACCTCGCCTATTTGCTTGATCTCTGCCTGGCTATTTGGATTTGTTTGTCTGGTCTCTATTTGATCCCTGGACTCTGCCTGCTTTTCTGGACAGCCTTGTGCCTTCTGGACTGGGGTAAACTTATTATACTTGTTCCTGCCATTTTACTATACAGTCTCTTTTGGAACCTGTTATCCGTGGATTTAAGTTATCTTTGTTAATATATTTACCTGAATAAAGACACTTTGCCTTACACTTCCGTTGCACTTTGTGAATGCAGTGGGATTCATAACATGATGAACTGCCCTACAATCTGGGCCTGCTGATTGCACGCCCTCTGCCTTAGTCCTGGAATTCCTAGTGTTGTTGCATTGAACTCTGTGTTTGGCTATTAGACATGTCTGTAAATCCACAATTACAAATGCTGCAAATGTACATTGTTCAGCTCCGTTACCAAATCATACAACTATTCACTTTACTCCAAGAACTGCGTAAAACTCTTCCTGCTGCTGTGATAAGTAATTTCAACACTAATTCGGATTTTAAAGCAACAAACTCCTCTAATGAAAGCATTCAGACTGCAGAGATTGGTGCTGCATCTATGGTATTGCCAGCGGTCCCTACCATTAGGGATTCTAAACGACCAAGCTACCTGCGTCCCCCTCTCACTGAAGAGGAACGATGGTGCAGAAGGATTGGTAAACTATGCCTCTACTGCGCCAGTGGCGAACACTTCTTACAAAGTTGTCCGCTCCGCAGACCACAACATCCTATGGAGCAGCCTTCAGTGTGCTCCTCTCCAGACCCTGGATTGTTCTGCACGTCACCTCCTGTTACTTTACTTCAGCCTAATCTGCCAGTTCCAGTTGCCGCCTGTCCTGCGGTGCCGGTTCCAGTTGCCGCCTGTCCTGCGGTGCCAGTTCCAGCTACTGCCTGTCCTGTGATGCCAGTTCCAGCTACCGCCAGCACTGAGTCTCCCGCCATTGCCTCCTGTTCCGAGGTGCCAGCCTCTGCCTTCAGTCCTGAGTCCGCTGTGTCCGGTCCTGAGTCCGCTGCCTCTACTCCCGGGTCTTCAGCCACTGCCTCTACTCCCGGGTCTTCAGCCACTGCCTCTACTCCCGAGTCTTCAGCTCCAGAGGGGGCGCTGCCCTTAAAGTCTGCTCCAGAGGGGGCGCTGCCCTTACAGTCTGTGAATGCACTGGGATTCATAACAATTATAGGCCTGATTCATTAAGGATCTTAACTTAAGAAACTTTTTATTTCAGTCTCCTGGACAAAACCATGTTGCAATGCAAGGGGTGCAAATTAGTATTCTGTTTTGCACATAAGTTAAATACTGACTGTTTTTTCATGTAGCACACAAATATCAACTTTAAATTTCAATGTACAAATAAGCTATCAAGTATTTGTGTGCTACATGAAAAAACAGTCAGTATTTAACTTATGTGCAAAACAGAATACTAATTTGCACCCCTTGCATTGTAAGATGGGACTGAAATAAGAAGTTTCTTAAGTTAAGATCCTTAATGAATCAGGCCCTATATGTGTTTAAGAGCATCAGTCCCAAAATGGAATGTTACTTATGTTTTTTTCTTTTAATTTTATTTGATTCTATCTCAGTGTGGCTTTTACATTTTAAATGTATTTATTTAGGCTTCTGGAGTGGATGATGTTATTTATACTGCAAACAGATCAGAAGAGGTGCTTTGTGTAATTAATAGTTTTTCTTATCTAGTAAATAAACAGGAAAATTAAACTACATAGATGGGAAAAAACAGCTAACACCTTATAATCCTCTACAGGAATTCATGTATATGAATTATGCTGTTATGGAATATTTGCCTTAAGTCTAATTCTCTATTTTGCAAAATATTTGCTGTACATGCTAATCCTGTCTAGTAATCGGGATAAAACTGAGAGCAAAACGGTGTTCAATGTTGGGACCTTTGAGGGACCCACATCCCAGAAAAGTAGAATTCTTTATTTTACAATACTTTAACGAACCTAACCCCAAAAACGTAGTTTAATATTGCATGAATTTTAATGTTATACTGTGTCCATGACTTGCGCCTTATATATGTTGAGACTTTGAGGTCAATAGCAGTTTTCGCACCTCTATACTACAAATATGTAAAATATTCTATAGTGCAAGGTATATACTCCAAAGCTGTTGTCTGGTCCACAGGAAGAACCAATAACTTGACACCAAAAACCTTAATTAGTCCTACATATAAAAGAATTAGTAAAAAGTGTGGCGCTGTTCTGAAAGAACATGAATAATAACAAAATAGCAAAATCAAATCAAAATCTCAAGTTCATATGAAAAAGTTTTATTTAACTGTTATATGAAGATGTTCATCTTCCTCCTCTCTTAAATGCTCCATGTTAATGTGTAAACAAAAGAAAATCAACATATATAGATCATCAACATAAAAAAATAGCACCCTGGTGCACAATTCAGGAAAGGATTTAGGAACTTGAACAAATTGTGAATAGCAATTATTTATTTCTCCATTTCCAATAGAAAAGATGATTTATATAGGGCTCTAGATGAAGATTCTACAGATCCCTCCTTTGTTTATTCACTTAAGCTGGGTACACACTACAGAAATTTCCACCAACTTTTTATGCCGATCGATTTTACATGCGATCGATGTTCCGATCGCTCGGTCCATGGACTGCATACACACTAGCCTTGTTTAGGATGATAAAGGGAGGAGCGGACGTCCCTTTAGCAACTTTTTGCAGCCATGTTGTCGTGAGCAATGACTGTAATTTCATACTCACTGTTGTGGATCGGTCGGAAGTTTATACACACTAGACAGCGGAAACGAGATTGGAATGAAAATATTAAACAGTAGACCAACCAAATGAGGCAACAATCGCCCATTTGGGCAGACTTTCGACCATTGTGTCACTGCACACACACTGACCCGACTTTTGAACGAGCGGTCGTATGTCGGCTGATTTAGCCGATTATTGGATGAAAACTGTGTAGTGTGTACCTAGCTTTACTCTGTAGTGCTTAAGGTAAAGCATGACAAACAAATACTCTATAGGGGTTCAAACTTCCTTCTGATTTACTGTTATATGCAAGAAAAATCCTGTTGTAATAATTTGTGGAGAAAAAGAAGGTGCAAATATAGCGTGATATCTTCTTAAAAATTATTTATTAAAATCGAAACAATAGTCCCATAAAACAATTTTGTATACATTTGTACCAGAAGAAGCAGTTTTACAAATCGGAAAGGACTCCTGTTTGGTCCTAATCCTACAGCCTCCTTTGGCAATGATGTCAAATCTCTGGATTGAGTTATCAACTCCAGGGCCTACCAACGCATTTCGATGTGTATCGTCTTCATCATGGGAGACAAGGGAGTTTTTCTGATCCAAATATTTATGTACCCGTCAACCAATCATATCTCTCCAGGGTGGATACGTAAATCGGAAAGGACTCCTGGGTGGTCCTAATCCTACAGCCTCCTTTGGCAATGATGTCAAATCTCCGGATTGAGTTATCAACTCCAGAGCCTACCAACGCATTTCGTTGTGTATCGTTTTTATCATGGTAGAAAAGGGAGTTTTTCTGATCCAAGTATTTATGTACCCGTCAACCAATCATATCTCTCCAGGGTGGATCCGTAACAGTTCCTTTTGATGTGGGCTAGTTTCACGTTCAACATAATGTTCTATAATTGCGTTCCATCAGAATGTATATTCTGTGTCTGCGTTCTATCACACAGGAAGTTCAGATGGAAAATGAGTATATATCTTAACTGTTACCTATGCACAATGAAAGCAACCATTTAATGAGCTGAACCAATATTCATTTTTGGAACTAGTGACATTACTAAAATATAAACAAGGCTCCATTGTGTCCCAGTTTTCACAGCACAGTCCCACTTTTTCACTCAAAATATTTTACTCACAATAATTATTCTACTATATTCTTATCTTCCAATGAATCCAAATGAAAAGATTTTGAGAATAAGCTTCTATAACGGTTTTATCTTTTTTGGGACCTTAACTAAAGTATGGGATGAGCAAACATCAGGTCACATAGATGGACTGATTTCTTATTTCAAAACTAAGGGGACCATAGCCATGAAGACTCAGCGATGTCCCTAGCTCATAGTGAATGGACGGGCAGAATATTGGTTCAGTCCACAATATGGCTACTTATGTAGGTGCTTGGTCTACTCTAATATCGATAAATGCTTCTCATTAGTTATGAGCACCGTTGTTTATTTTCAGGCATTACTTTAATAAGTAAGATTAACTGTGACACATTATAACTGCAGACACAGAACATTTTAATTCATATAGAGTTCTTTGACCCTAAGCAAATATCACACAATAGATTTTTCAGCCTTTGTGAAATTCTATCTTGCAATGAGTCACGGTTCCACCAGAGAGACAACTTACCTCTAATTAGTGTAGTAATATCTGGTCTGCCAGTTTGATGAAGGTTGTACTGCTGTAACATGTCGTATCACCTTTGTTTCAAAGGGAACAAAAGTCATTCTGTGACTGGTTACTTAAAACTCTGGAATGACCCTTCGTTTGCAGATAAGAGCTACTTTGCTTGTATTTATATAAAAAAATAAAAATAAATTCCCATTAACAATTAATTGTATTCATTTACCTAAACATTCCACTGGTATAATATTGATTTTTTAAATTTATTTCAGCTCTGCTTTGTTTCACAAGATTAAAGAGTTTAATAGACAAAAGGAAAATGAAAAAAATAGTCAAACAGACAAAGACCAAAGTAATAGGAAACATACTTTAATTTGTGTTCGGTAGAGTAGTATATAGCACACATGTCACATTTTAAAGGCGGTATAATACTGACGTTTAACTGAGTGTCTTCCTTTACTTTTCATCTCACTCTCCATTCCTCCATTTTGACTTGGCAAATAGTAGCATCTACATGTAATAACCCTCAGACTAACCACCAGTTATAGGTTGCGCCATGTAGTTGAGAGGATATATTGTACTACCTTGGGGAAGAAATTGTGAGTAAGTGGCAGGACTGGAGGCTTTGAAACATGGCCCTGGCCAATCCCATATGGTAGTGTTTTGTTGTACAGTGCGAGGAGATTAGTCAAGAGTGTGTGACCCTCAAAGCTAGAGATAGACGTATAGAGGTTCAAGTTTAAGTAATTTAACGCCCTACCCTGACAAAGTTCTCTGCAATCTGTGCAAGTATAACTAATGTCCGAGTCGAAAACAAGTTCAAACTAGAGATGTTCACTGACTCCTGTGTTCTGGTTTTGGTTTTGGGTCTGGATTATCTTCGTGTTTTGGTTTTGGTTTTGGATCCCAATTTTTTCTAAAATGCCTATTGTTTTTTGCTAAAATCACATATTTTTGCTCCCCCCTACATTATTATTAACCTCAATAACACTAATTTCAAGCCATTTGCAGTCAATTTTGAACACACTCACAGGTCACAATATTATTTTCATACACTTTCGGACAAATACTGCAGCGACCTGGCTGGATGCTAAGTGACAGAGCAATGGCACAAACACACGGCAGTTCCTAGCACATCTAGGAAACATTCCCACACAGCAGTGGCAGAAAAGAAAAGTGGTGCAAGATGGAATTGACCTTGGAGCATGAAATTAGTTATGGTTCATTTGATCGCTCCATCATTTCCTTGGATAAGTGAGGTAATTCTACAGCTAATACATGGCGACGAGCGCAGACCCCCACCGGGATGTGTGCTTTTATCAGACCCAAACCAATCCAGGGTGCCAGACAATGCACTAAAAAGAGCCATTGTAATTCACAGCAAAAAAGCAAGTTCATCAGTGAGCTTCGAATCACGTCACATCCGTGCTTACATTACCTCTGCAATCGGCGTTGTTCTTTGTTAATAAAACTGTTGTCTTTATACCGTTCAAATTTTTTTTAAATAATCCTCCACCATTCTTTGGATGTTGATAGTTGATAGTAGGATCAGGTGGAGTTGCAGCAGAGGTGTCACTAATTCTGGTCAATTCTTTTACAGTAGACAAGATCAGATGTCAAAATGCTGTGCTGAGTCATCAGCATCATCAATGGATGTCTAAGATTTTTGCAAAGCACACAACAGTATATAGCATATGTAGGTAACATTGGCACACAGCGGTAGCTGAAAGTAAAAGTGGTGGAAGACGGAATTGTCCTTGGGCCCTCCCACCCACACTTATGTTGGATCTTAAAAAGGACATGCACAAACCAGACACTTCAGCGACAAGGAGTGCCACTTTTGAGGCTGATTAGCTTGGTTTGTTTGGGCTGTGCTGAAAACTCTTTTTGAGTACTCACTGGATGTTGTACAGAGTCATCTGCATCATCCCTTTGTCTCTTGGGAAAGCTAAGTTTTTTCCTAGCAGCAGTTGACTGAGAAACTGAAGGAGGAGACACCGTCCTGTCACGTAACACTTCAGCTATCATCTTGCTCACCAGGAGCTTCTTTATGGGTACACTATCAGAAAGGTCAGGATTACACATAGCACTTGTGGATGGACTCTCCTCAGGGATTTGTGTCATTTCTGAATATGAACATACATTTTCCTTTAATGCCTTAATGTTTTCTTCCAGCTTGGCTTTTACGCATAAAAGTATTTGGACACCACTTTTGGATTTTGAATGACAAGGTCTTGCTTGGTCATGACTGACCTTACAAAAAGATGCCTCAGTGACAGTTGCAGAACTTGCACTCATAGAGAAAGGCGAAGGCCTCATTCTTTCCTTGCCACTGCGTGTGTAGAATGGCATGTTGGCAATTTTATTTTTTTCTCCAGATAACTTTGCCTGGATTACAGGTCTTTTTTTCTTGACCAAGGTAAAATGTGTTTTTTTACATTTTTGTTTCCCTGAACACTATGCACTTTAACATAAGCCTTAGCAGATGATTTAGAGGGATTACTATCATCATGACTGGTGCCAGCAGCTGCTTGGTGCTCCTGGTCTTCTGTGTACTGCTGTGAATCCATTTTGATAACACAGTACAATGTGACTGCAGATTTAGAAGACCAAGCCTGCCAGCCCTTTCATTTCTATTTCAGCAATGACGATCAGCAATGGAGCAATGGCGCTCTCCTCTTTGTGTGTTACCTATATAACACAGTACAATGTGACTGCAGATTTAGAAGACCAAGCCTGCCAGACCTATTATTTGTATTTCAGCAATGACAATTAGCAATGGAGCAATGGAGCTCTCCTGAATGTCACTGGAGACTTTGAAGAACACTGCTACCCCTCCTCTTTCTTTTCTACCTATGACGCTGCCCAACTGCACTAGAGAGTGACAAGAACTGTGTTACCCCTTCTGTGTCCCTCTGTGAAATAGCGCTGGATCACCGTGGAGGGCGGTACTTATAGAATCTAAAACTTGCAAGATCCGACGATGAAACAATGGCGTTTTGCCTTGTTTTCAATTCCGAGGGCATGCAAAAGTACAGAGCCGAGCCGGCTCGTTACTCGGATCTGCTAAGTTCGGGTGTGTTCGGTTCTTGGGAAACTGAGCCTGAGCATCTCTAGTTCAAACCCATCATTATGGCTTTGACCTTGTCTAGTAAGGGGTAGTGAGCGGAAGGCTAGCAAGGTCCATGCAAAGCTGCAAAGACATCAAGTATGTTTACAGACATACTGGGACTTAAATTGTGCAAAGCCTATAACTGTTGATTCAATCCAGTATACTAATAGAACCTGGGCACTTGTAACCTGTGTGATGCCCGTGTTTAGAGACAAAGGGACAGGGGATACTTAAGTGATGTGGAAGCATGCTGATAATGGGAGAGTAAAGCTGCAGCAGAAGACAATGTAGAAGTTGGAGAGTAATTATTATGGTCAGGAAGTTCTTTTCTTCTGTTAAATGCAGTGCACAAAACACTATGGCCCACCAGGAAATGGGTGTGGTCTTGTATAAAATGTGTATAGGGTCGGCATGGGTGAATAGTCCAAATAGCAGTTGATGATGCTGCTGCATTAAAACATTTAGTACTATGCTAACAGAATATAAATAAAAGATTTATTTACAAGTTGACAGTTGTCTTCCTTGAAATTAAAAAAACTGCTGTCAAATTTTATACACAGTTATATAACAAGTATACAACTGAGTAGTGTACCTGTAGTGTATACTACACAGGGTTCTATCACTGGAAGGAATGAACAGTGGGTATTTGATTCCTCATATACACATACATAAAATATATATATATAAATATATATATACACATATATATACACATATAGATATATATATATACATACATATACAGACATATATATATGCATACATATACATGTATACATATATTCCTCCTGATGAAGTTCTCTGTTTGAATGAAACGCGTTGAGGCCTTTATTACTACACTATCCTGGTATACACCACCACACTCTGGGAGCTATAGATCCTATCCTACACTGAGCTTTTGTATGGAGCCTATGGAGGGACGTCTATAAGTACCAACAGGAGATGTGACAATTTACCAGCAATCCTGCCTATATATTACAGATAAGCTTTTATATTTTATCTGCATTGTGAGTTTGCATTTTATAAATTTATCTGTTTATTAAATTTTCTATAAAATACTACACCATATGGCTTTTTCATATATTCTTTCCTAATGACAAGCGGATGAGATTGGTGTTGCGGCTGTGTTTATTATTAGAACATACTATATATATTTCCATATTACTGTGGCTGTGGGAGACATGATGGAGCATCATATGTCAGGATGACCTAGGAGCCACGATACAGATAAGCGTTTTTTATATTTCTATCTGGTACGCACACCATCTTAATACTTACTGTATGATGTTTCAGTTGTTACAGGCTGATTAAGTACCGATTTTCGGCCTATTGGTATATGAAGACCTTTGCGGTGTTCTATATAGACATTTATTGGATATATTGTCTGGACTGTTCTGTGCTTATTGTGCATTGTACACCTATTTGTCATTTATATTCTGTATACACCTGAAGGCGCCGTCCTTCTTTACCCATTGTACTATATATATATATATATATATATATATATATATATATATATATATATATATATATATATATATATATATATATATATCAAAAGATAGCAGGATTTACGGCAAGCCATGCTGAAAATTAAAAATATAACAATAAACAGTAGTTTGTATTCAGGAAGATTAATTATATAGATTTAACATTGGCACAAGAGCTTGCTTATATGTAGTTTGAATTAACATAAACAGTGATGACATCACAAATATGCACCGATAACACCAAGAGAGGTCTTCATTGGTCCAGGGCTAACAATGTTCCTGTTGTCTGTTGGTCAAAGGTCAGTTCATTTGATCTATTCCAAGGGTGGGGGGCAACTCATTCCAACTATTGCCTACGTGTCTTCCTGCCAAATAACCAGTTTAAACTGACCCATAAACAAAGTACTTTTGAGTATTAATCTCATATTGCTCATAACTTGCGATCGCTACTCTGTCGAAACCGGGTTAATTCTGGTGAAATAAGCTTTAATATTACCAAACTCTTTACCTTTCAGACGCCCTGTACCATAAATACCTTAACTTTAATATTATCTCTGTATAATTTATCTCTAATAAATTTTACTAATAAACATATTTGGATTGGAACTTTAATAATTGTGTACTATTTACAAGTGTAAGTGCGAATGTAAATGTGTGTGTTTGTAATCTGTCCGACTGCGTCATTACACGTGGGGTACTAATCGCAATCACAGGGTAAAACAATATTAATCAATTTAGCTTACTTCATCCAATTATTTGACTTCCACAATCTATATAAAGTATCACTAAAATCACATATATTGCCAAACAGTGTCATTAAAACATGTTAGATAAATAACATAAAAACACACACAGATATGCATTGGCATATAAGAAATAGACACAAAAGCATTTTTCTGTTCCATGAGATATCGGAACTTCAGAGAAAGAAAAATATAACCTCATGGACGACTTTCAGTTCTGAATAATATTAATCCCAGTCTTACAATTCTGGAACTGAAGAGGAAAATTTTTATTACTATCATCATCTGCGGCGGGCACCCAGGGGGCTAGACGTGACATCAATGCATGTTAATCCCCCTGTTCTCAAAGAATAGCTGTGAACATTTCTAAGGGTGGAATGGACGCTGCACGGGGAGATAAAACAGGGACTGATCGGAAGGAGAAGGAAAACAGAGTGGGATCATTGTCAAACCTGTAAAGGACAAACCTAATAAGCTGTAAGGGAGAGAAAGCTGGATAAAGTGCCAGCGGCAGATGGGAAATTGCCATGTAGAGTAGACTAAAGGTGCGGGTAAGTGAGAGGACGCAGTGTGGTGCCCTTTATAGCTGATAATCCTGCTTTATTTTTGGCTTTCTGTTTTTTTTTCGTGTTTGACATTTTGTTTAAGATACATGTATCAAGGTTCAGCCAGTTAGAAAATATATATCTATACCGTAATATACAAGTTCTGTACCCATGTAGTATAACGAAGTATGCCCGGGTAGATTATACTGTGCCCTTGTTGGCATGCTGGGCACAATTGCATGCTGTGTGCTCTGTGTACCATCACAGTCTCTTAAATGATACATAGTTATAAAAGTCACAAATTCCTCCCGTCATTTCTATCATGTTTTAATAACACTGTTTCTCCAGGTAAAGCCAATACAAACTCCATTGAAATACCCCTTGGATAACCACAGCTATACAATCCTTATGTGACTTAGTTACCTAACTATCTTTTCTTGCCTTTTCTGACACTTTTCTGAGCAAACTTTAAATCCCCTCAACAAACTTTTCTTAATATTTACAAGTGAGGAGCATTTTTCAATCTGCCCTATACTATAACTAATAGACCTTTGGCATCCTGCAAGACCTTGGAGTAAATGTATGAATCTCCGGATTCTTCATCTCCGCGTGTTCAGCCGTCTTCAGCCCTTAAATTTAAAGCGGCGCTGCATTGTAAAGGGAATTTAAATTTAAGCGCTGAAGAGGCTGAACACGCCGGAGATGAAGAATCCGGAGATTCATACATTTACCCCCTTGTGTCATTATGTCATAGACTGGCCTTGACAGGGGGCCTAATTTCTAATACATAGCCAGATTTAGTTATCCCTAACACAACCACTAAGGACTCGCACAAAACCAATTTTAAAGAAACCCGTGTTGGGATAGACCAGACAGAAATATGGAATAACCTAGCGTCTTGTCCCGTCATTTCCTTACACTTTAGATAGATATCCTGCTCACATTGCTACATATTTGTTGGGCCTAAACTAAGAGACTTCTGGTCAACAATTAATAATCTTATCTTTACAGTTTCCCAGATTGATATTCCGTTCTCCCCAAAATACTTTTTGCTACCTCTGTCTGTTCCTAGAGCTACCCAACATCGGAATAAACTTATTAGATACTGTACATAGTGGTATAATTGCTAAACTGTGGGTTTGAAAAAGTGGAGATGTTGCCTATAGCAACCAATCAGATTCTAGCTGTCATTTTGTAAAATGCACTAAATAAATGCTCACTATAATCTGATTGGTTGCTGTAGGCAGCATCTCCACTTTTTGAAACCCGCAGTTTAGTAAATTTATCCCATTAACCATTTGTCAGCTATGCCTCCGAGTGCAAATCTCCCTCCCCTCCCTCCAATCAAATATATTATAGTGGGTCTGATTCATCAAGTGAAGTGAAATGAACGCAGTTTTCATTTTTTAAAATTGGATGGAAACTGCACTCACGCACAACCGTGTTCAACAAGAAGAGGATCTGAAGAAACATTTCTAGTTGAATACAGATAAATTAAATACATAAAAATTGTTAATAATATAATCATGAATGAAAATACATTAAATAAAATTGTTATAACTTTTAATACGTTAAATACATTTATCAGGATGTTAGTAAAGCCCACTGTACATAAAATGCATTTTTAGAGTTACCCCTGATTGCAACACATGTTCTAGCATGAATACACGATCCTCATCACTAACAACCGGCACTCACACTGTCCTCTAGCTGGTGCAAGTGATTCTCAGAGATGCCCCAAGCGTGAATCAGACTGATATGCGTGCGCTCAACCATTACACGCTCTTACTGTACATTGACTACGTGCATATGCTTCTTCCGTCCCCCTTCCCTTTGCCCTTGAATTCGCAGGCAGACCGAAGTGCCCTTTGACACGGTCGAAGATGAATCCTTCACTGACGTATAGTCCTTTCCTGAGCATTTTTTTGCAAAATGCAGCATTTACGTTTCTTAAAGAATCAGGCTCAGTATATTTATTGCATAGAATATATAACTTGTATTATGAAAGTCACAAATGTTTAGCAAAGTATGGAAACCTTGACTTTAATTTGACTTTTTCCTTCCAATAATATTTTGCAATGGACTACTGAACCAGATCTTTTAATTAAAATCCTCTGCTTGACTCAACAATCTTCAATAACATGGTATTTCTTTCCCCGTTCTCCTCCTCTCCTCTCCTTCAATTACTTGTTATCCATCTTCTTTACCCTAGCTTCCCCCTTTCTTAATCCTACCTATCCTTTAAAACAGGTTAAATTCATTTTTTGCTATTTACTAAACAATTCAAAATATTGTATATTCCCTCAATGATAAGCACAGGTTTAAAAAAATCCTTTGTGACTCCAAAAGCGGAGATCTGGGCTGTAAGTGGTAATTATTGGTCCCTAAGGAAGGTTTCAGGATGTACTTTTCCCCTGTTACCTCTTAAACCATAACTACCTACCTTTGCTCAGCCGGGTGCCCCAGTGTGCACCAACAGTGAGCAGTTTTGAAACTAATAGCTGTGTCATCAATGACCTTTTTATTGAACTTCCGATTCGGAACAAAAACTCCTCTGCCTAACATATCTTTTCTTCTCATAGTGAACTCTACCCCAAATTAGCTATTTCGTTTTGGGTAGAATCCGTCTTAAATTTGAGCAGTCTGGAAATGATAGTGTTAAAAACTAAATTTGTTAGGAAATATCTAGTGTTTCACCGAACAGCAAATTTTCAATGCAACCGCTCAGAGTTTCTCAATAGATTAAGCTTTGAACATTTTAAGAGCTCTCAGTCCAGAGGGAACACTGTCATTGTTGCTTTTTGTGAGCACCCAGTTTTACTCCACTGCTAAAGTTACATACTGCTATTGGGATATGTTGCCTCTCTTCTGCAATCAGGCTCTCTCCCCCAACATTCCACTGAAACTGCTCTCACAAAAGGTATCAATGGTCTGCTTACTGCAAAGCCTAAGGGTCATTTCTCCATACTCATTCTGCTGGACCTCTTTGCTGCTTTTGACACTGTTGATCACCCTTTACTGCAGTGGCCTTCGTGAGACAGTTCTTTCCTAGTTCACTTCCTACCTATCGAACTATTCCTTTAGTGTTTCTACCTCTCCTACCTTCTACCCACATTATCTGTTGGGGTCCCACAAGGCTCTGTTCTTGCCCCTTTACTTTTTTCATTGTACACTTCTTCTCTTGGGGCACTTATTCATTCATTCGGCCTCCAATACCACCTCTACGCTGATGACACCCAAATATATATATCTTCCCCTGTCCTCTCTCCTTCTGTGGTATCTTATGTAACCAACTGTCTTTCTGCTATCTCCACATGGATGTCCCAATGCTACCTAAAGCTCAACATGTCCAAAACAGAGCTTATTAACTTCCCTCCTGCTAGAGTCACCACCTCCCCTCAAATCTACCTCACTGTCAATAACACCACAATTTCCTCAGTCTCCCAAGCCCACTGCCTTGGTGTCACACTTGACACTCTGCTTTATTCCTCACATCTAGACGCTCTTCCAGTCCTTTCGACTCCACCTTAAAAACATTGACAGAATACACCCTTTTCTTACTCAACATTCTACCAAAACTGTTATCCATTCTCTCATCATCTCCTGTCTTGACTATAGCAACCTCCTGCTGCAAGACTGATCTTCGTCTCTCACTGCTCCACATCTGCTGCACCACTTTGCAAATCCATACACTGGCTCCTTATGTCCTCCAGAATGAAATTGAAATGACTCATCCTTCCCTACGAAGCCCTCAACAACACTACCACCTGTATATATCTCAAATTTCATATCAAAATACTCTCTCTCCCGCCCTCTTAGATCCACCTCTGACCTGCGCATTGTCTCGTCTCTGGTAACCACCTCTCACTCCAGCCTACAAGACCTCTCCCGTGCTGCTCCCCACTTATGGAATTCCCTACCATGCCCATTCAAACTTTCCTAAAGCCTTCAAATCTTTAGACACTCTTTGAAAACCCATCTCTTTTTTAGAGGTGACCTTATCCCTGATAACACTATTCACACTAATGTACCCTCACAACTGCCCCAATCTCCACTCTGAACCACATTCTCACCTCTTGTTTCAGCTGTGCCCTCTTCCACTTAGAATGTAAACTCTCCTATGAGCAGGGTCCACCATACCCTTTGTTTCCATATCTGCATTTATTTTGTCTGCCTTGTAAGCCCCTGCTTTATGTATGCACTGTTTTCCCTACTGTACGGCGCTGCAGAGCACTGTGGAGTCTTACAAATCTACAATAGTAATAATAATAATCTCCAGTAACCAACACTGCTACATACTAGTTAAGTCTTTATTAACCTGTCACAAGTGCTTAAACATTTATTTTATTCTAAATAGCCGCCAAATTCAATTGCTACCTTGTAAAGCAATATGTCAATCCTGGTTGCATGTTATATTTTTCTCCAGGTTCCTACACTGCTAGGTCATAAAGCAACCACATGGAATGCTGTGGCTATTGTTAAACTCTTGGCAGCAATGAGACTTGACTAAGGTAATCTGAATACCTTTATGTTCTGAAAATGAATATAAAGACATTTCTTAAATATATCCATTGCTTTAGCCAACAACACCTCTATAGTTAGCACAATATATTTTTACTGCTTCTGTTATAATACAACCTCTATCATGTTGGTGATTCAACCTCCTTTTTTCTAACCTCCAGGAATGTCTGCAGGTAATAATGCAAATTATTATTCAGATAAAAGTAATAGTCTTGAAGTGTGTGATTTAGATTTATTTGCATCGAACCCCTTGTAAATAAAATAGCGCAAGAAAACCTGTTAAAAAGTATCTAACCCAAAGGTAGCAATGCTGGTACAGCCATCGGCCATGGGTGAGGTCTGGTGTGTACCAGCATATTCTCAAACCGCTATTCTCTTTCATTTCTGCTGCTAAAAGGCTGCCAAATGTTCCTGTGATGCCAATATATGACCCAAATAGTGGAGTGTTTAGCTCATAGGAATACCAGCAGTGTCAGACCTCCATACAATCCAAGCTTGGCAAGTTTGTATTACTCACAGAACTTTGTTGTGGTGGCCATCTGTAATGAGCAGCTTCCAGGTAAGTTTCCCTTTACTATCTGAAATAGTAAAGGGAAACTTTCAAGCACATCTGCGCTACTCCTTCGGGAAACCCAATAAGATAATCCAGTTGCTGTAATGCCGGTGGAGCGCTTGCGATGTCCGTACTTTGAATCTGAAACAGCTGACGCGTTTCGTGGCAAAAGTGGAATTGTCAATATATGACTAAGACTGTTTATTGCCTGACCTACACTCTGATACCAAAGGCTACTCTCATGTGAATTCCTTTGGCCTTGACATCTAGCATACCTGCACTTGCTGTCAAAAGTCAGCCACTAATCTACTCTGCAGCTTCCTAGGTATACCATGAAAGGCAAACTGCAAGATACACATACATAGACAGACGTGGCCACCTTGAATTTTTTCTACACCTTCTATCGGACATCTGATAGAACCCAATGTTGATGTTGATTGATGGATGTTTTGTGACAATAGAGATTTATTTCAAATTAGGTCTAAAACTGACTTGTTCAAAAACTAAAAAGAGTTTTTTAAAATTAAAGAAATAATTGATCACTGGAATTGCAGCGTGGGGGACCACATTTATAAATTGCAATCACCTGATTCATACGAGTTTATCACCCAAGACTTCATTATATCCTGAGCTGGACTGCTTAGTTGTCTCTCCAATAAAGCTTGATTTGTATATAGCACGGGCAGTATGTTATTCCCAGGCCCTCATTGCTCAAAGTGTGTTCTCACTGGGGAATACTGCGGATCCTCTGATTAAAACACAACATCGCACCTTGACAAATTTCTTCAATAACCTTTATGAACATAGAAGGCTATGTATCAAGATAATGCAATTTTCTCCAGGTGCAGTGTGTATCTAAAGCGCCTGTATATTGATGAGGTCCAAAGATGTCTAATCTCTTAATCACCTGGTGGGAGTAATGGCTCTTTAATGTTCCTATAATTGGTTACAACATTCACACATCTCCTTTCATTATTGATACAGATTCTTCATCAGGGTAACGTAACATCCCAAACGGGCTAAATGCACTCTAATATTGTTACTGCCATACAAAGTGTGGTAGGGTTAACACAGGTTATGTTTATGACAAATTACTCTATATTTATTCAGTTGGTCTGCTAAACTGACCGTGATAAATCCATTCAGAAACAGTTATCTTTATAGCCTACAAGCAACACAATAAATCTGTATTAATAACATTAATGTCATACTGCCCTCTACACTGTTCTTTGTCCACATTTCCCTGCATATGACTCTCAGTGCTGTTGCTTTTCACACAATGATTAGTGAGTGCTTCCGTGTGTCTCCCAAGGCAATCCTACTGTTTCACCCGTAGAATGTGTTTCATTTTATGACACCTACACATTCGCGATCGTTGATTATGACGAAATGATCTAATTGCCAATCACATCAGTTGCCTTCCAACGTCACCACACATGGTAGATATTTTGTTCATATTACTATTGGAAATTAACAAGTCTGTACAAGATTGTAAGATATCCCACACACGTGTGACTGTATTTTACTTTGGTAAAATTTAATAAAACTGTAACACATTGTACAATCAGATTGTAATGCATGGATACTATTTTGTGCTGTTTTTTTTCCAGAATTCAGATATGCTGGATTAAAAGGATACTTAGGAACAGGTTTTTAGAACAGTTTATTTTCACCCAAACACATTATAGATTTTTGTGGCCTGATAACACATCAGGTCATGTGACTGTTCTGATTTTACATGCCAAATTTATGGGAGCCATAAAAACATTATAATAATAAATGTGTCTCACTATCCAAACAGATGGATTCTAGATGCTAAAGTAACAACAATTGTCAAAGCCAAGGCTTGTCCTGATTAAAACCATGTAATATCTGTGGCTCACTGCAAATGAGAGATATTACTAACCTGTTCTAGTAGAGGTACAACAAAAGCCCACAAATCATATCTGCCTACACTCCCACAAACTCTGGGAGACTCCAGAAATTCGAAGGGGGTCCTCTTGGACTCCCGGAAGATAAGACCATCTTCCCACCTGCTTCCCTAGAGAAGCGTGCAGGGTCATGACGAAAGGATTCGCTGCCAGTCCCGCCATCATGGTTTTGCCCCATGTTGTGTGATGATGTGAATGGTGGCATTTCACAGAGGGTGGGACCTGATGACATGAATAAAGACGCCCACCCCCCTCATTTTCCACTTGGACCTCCCATGCACTTGGTCCCAGTATGTTACTTTATATAGAACACCCACTAGATTCTTTTCTTAACATCATCTAGTGACATAAAACAACACAGTGCCGGATGTAATGTAACGACCCAGAATATAGACTTATAAGTAATGGAGAACGATACAGCTTTAAGTATTAAAGCACACACAGCACACGGCTGGGCACCTGGGGCAAATATGCAGCATGAGAGTTGGCGAGAGCACGGTATGGCTGGTAAACATTGAACTCTGTGCCAACCTCATTAATGGGGAGAGCACATACCAGAGCTAGGAAGTCCAGTATGTTATTTCAGGAAAGGCGGAACCCTGGACCACAACATATTCCACCTCCATGCAAATGAACTCTGTACAATATAGCTGACAGTAGTAGTGTTTGTGAACATGGTCTCCTTACAACATGAACCACATTGGACTCTGTGGCTGACCATGAGCGTGTGCCTGTCAATGATACTGGGCAAGGATCATGGGGCAGCACGGTGGTTAAGTGGTTAGCACTTCTGCCTCACAGCACTGGGGTCATGAGTTCAATTCCCGACCATGGTCTTATCTGTGTGGAGTTTTTCTCCCCGCGTTTGCGTGGGTTTCCTCTGGGTGCTCCGGTTTCCACCCACACTCCAAAAACATACTGTTAGGTTAATTGGCTGCTATCAAAATTGACCATAGTCTGTGTGTGTGTATATTAGGGAATTTAGACTGTAAGCTCCAATGGGGTAGGGACTGATGTGAATGAGTTCTCTGTACAACGCTGCGGAATTAGTGACGCTATATAAATAAACAGTGATGATGATGATGATGATCATGTCTCCTCTGCTAGTATATATATAACCTTGACCCACAATTGTCAGATATTTCACATGTATAAATGACACGAGGGAAGCTAGCTCATACAACGACATAAATATCACCAGGAGATCTCCCGCCACCTCAAAAAAAATCAGACTGGTTACATCTTTATTAATTCCAAAAATGTAATCAGTACATAATTAAAGGCATTTAAATAATCATGGAATTAATTAATTCAATGCATTGCAATTATTTATAGAATAAGACATCTTATTTCCAGGGGGTATAGGAGTCCTCACGTGCTATGAAAGTATAATGACATGTTATACATGGGAAAGGATGGCAATGTCTCTGGTTTGAAGTAACTCTTTGGTGACAGCATCCTGTGCAGATACAGAGGATAATGTCAGAAACTTTCATGGGGTGAACGTCACCTCAAGAAACATTCACACCTTTAAAACAGATGCATGTGTTACCGCCCTCAGCACCAAGTATTGAAGAAGCGGCCATTTTTCATTTTCTGACAGAATATGTAGCGCGATTACCACACAACAAACACATTTTTACCTATATTTACCTTAAATTCCCTTTTATCCTGCTCGTTCTCTGTAACTGAACACTGGGAAATAATTTAATAATAACAAATGTTGTTCAATATTACCGGATATAGGTAGAAATGGAAAGCATGTCATACATAACTTTATTTTTCCTGCAATTGTTTATATAGGTTAATTGAGTTTTTAATAGGCTCTATATACTAATGTATAGAGAGCCGAATGATCTATAATAACGTATATAGAGTACAGTGCTCCGTTTTGTGAAACAGAGCTTTGTCATATTGTAGTATTTAGGTTAAATGCAAACGCCGCACTTTCAGTAGTAGTCCACTTGATATGATATATGCACGATGCTAATGAATGAAATACTCTCAGCTGGAGCTGTCAATAGGCGAAGAGCCAATCAGAAGCGGCTACACTGTGCGGCAGGCTTCATCATCAACGGACCTCCAGTACCCGCAAATAACACGCCTCCTAAGAAGCGTATCTGTGGGCGCACTTACATCGGATTATGTCATGTCTCCGGGAGTGGGGGGGGGGGGGGTTCTACACTTATGTAACCATGATCTTACTATACTCCACAAACACCCACACTTGTTTCACTTCTCCACAAGTTGAAGGCACACACAAATCTAGATACGGATACATTTTATTGAGCATGCGCATTACAGAAATGCGTATATTTGTGTCACAAAAATTGATATATGTCCAATTCTAAATGAGGCCTAATGTACACATTGTACACTGGGTGCTTTTACCTGGCTTCACATCATTCTAAGTGGTAGACACAGCTCTGCTTTTTCTTACACTGATACTGAAATAAATAAAATAGCCATTTGAATGCCTGTGGCCAAACAGGAACTAAAGCACAAGTATTTATTATAAGAATAATCAAGTGTGGGTTACATGAAGAGAGCTTGCTGTGCCTTCCACCTATAGATGCTAGTTGCAGTAACCATATTGTTTACTGGTTTACACCAATCAGCCGCAACATTAAAACCACCTGCTTAATATTGTGTAGTTCCCTCTCATGCTGCTAAAACAGCTCTGACCCGTCGAGACATGGACTTCACAAGACCTCTGTAGGTGTCCTGTGGTATCTGGCACCAAGCCGTTAACAGCAGCTCCTTTAAGTCCTGTAAGTTGCAAGGTGGGGCCTCCATGGCTGAGACTTGTTTTTCCAGCACATGCCACTGATGTTCGATCAGATTAAGATCTTGGAAATTTGGAGGCCAAAGTCGACACCTTAAACGCTTTGTTATGTTCCTCAAACCATTCCTGAATAATTCTTGCAGAGTGGTAGGGCGCATTATCCTGCTGAAAGAGGCCACTGCCATCAGGGAATAACGCTGTCATGAAGGGATGTACTTTGTCTGCAATGATATTTAGGTAGATGGTACGTGTCACAGTAACATCCACATGAACGCCAGGACCCAAGGTTTCCCGGCAGAACATTGCCCAAAGCATCACACTGCCTCCGCACACTTACCTTCTTTCCATAGTGCATCCTGGTGCCATCTCTTCCCCAGGTAAATGATGCACACGCACCACTTTAGCTAGGTACTAACCACTGCATACCTGGAGCACCTCACAAGACCTGCCGTTTTGGAGATACTCTGAATCAGTCATCTAGCCAACACAATTTGGCCGTTGATAAAATCGCTCAGATCCTTACGCTGGTCCATCTTTCCTGCTTCCAACACATCAACTTCTTGAACTAACCGTTCGCTTGCTGCCTAATATAACCCACCCCTTGACAGGTGCCATTGTAACAAGATAATCAATGTTATTCACTTCACTTGTCAGTGGTTTTAATATTGTTAGTGTGAAAACTGGCAGCCCCTGGAGAAATTGGGGCACAGATGAAAACAAATTTTCTTTCTTTATTGTGCAATCATGTGGCTAGGTTTGCTTTGTTGTGACTGTTTTTATGGAAAAGAACAATGATTACCACAACCATTTAGCACTTACTGTGGAAGAAGGATTTTTTTTTTGTCCGTTTCAGGTGATGTGCTCTCCTGGCCAGATGGAAGCAGTACTTGAAATGCAGGATAGTTGGTAAAGTGTGCATGGGTTTTGTGCAAAAAGGATTTTTTTTCGTTTTCTGGGAAGGGTGATGATAGAGAAATGGTCTGAGACAAACATTCAAAATTGCAGGGCGAACAAGATTTGGCTCTGGAGATACTTAAAGTATCAAGGCATTATTTGCAAATTGTGATCTAATGTGCCTTATGCTGCTTCAAATGCACAAATTAAATTTCATGTTACAGGAAAAGATATTTAAATGGGTAAACTACAAGGAGTGGAGAATGCACACCATTAATACTTGCAATAGGACACATTTTTTGCACAATCCAGGTGCACTCAAAGCAGGAACATGTACTTATTTGTGCACAAAGTCCAATGTAAGTAAAACCTTTAACTGTACTGTTATGCACGTCTAGTTGCTATCTAATAACGATTGTCGATTGCCAATGTGTGGTTCCAAAGCACAAAGTAATTTAATAGCCAATAGTAGCAGAACAACAAGTGAGAATAAAATAAATACAGACGTTACTTATCACAGGCGCTCTGGATCCAGTGAACAGTCATTCAGGTCTGAAGGCTGTGGTCAAGAAGACTGGTCACTAGGTCCAGAGCCCCTGCTTATATACAGTCAGAGAATACAGTAAAACAATGCAGATGGTGTGGCTTGCTTCTATTGGTCCAGGCTTTAGGAAGGTCCAGTGTACTGCAGGTCATAGGTCAGTGCAAATCAAAATATCCAAAGGTGGGGGTCAGCTCTCCAGGGGATGCACTACGATTTTCCCGCCAAGAATCCAGTTCCAACTAGTCTATTTGTATTATACAGTCAGTATCACTTTAAACATTTATTCCCTAACATCGCTAAACTAGAGTATGCAATGTGCGATCTCTTCGGCGAATGAACCGGACGACTCCTGATGAATAGGGGATCAAAATGATACTAAACATGACATAGTTCCTGCAACCTGAACCTTTGGTTTCACTAACATGTATATAACTTATAATACTAAACATAAATACTGCTATATTTTGACATAAATAACTATGTGTTGCAACTACAATTAATGTGTACTAATTAAAAAATGTGTATGTTCGTGTGAATGAGTGTAAAAGTGTAAAACCTGTTATTGCCACATGTTGCGGCTGGATACGCCCCTTCACACCGTAGTAATTTCAGACAAAGACAACCAAGTTTGCTCTATATTAATTGAAATTACTTTATCCAATTTGCTGACTTCGGCAGTACAAAAGAGGAACATGTAACATAAACTAAAGATGATTGTGTTGTCCCCTTACACTTATTTATTTACAACATAAATAAAGCTTTAATGAGCAATATTTTATGAATGTCCTACACATCCTTGAAATATTAACTTCCATATTGAAATTGCTCACGGAAATCCTGTTCCTGGATCCATTTCCTCACGTAAGTATCTCACTGTTCTTTATTTTTCTGCTATTTCGTTATTGTTGCTGTTGTGTAGCTGTTCTCCAGGATTTGCTGAGGTCCC
Source organism: Mixophyes fleayi (assembly GCF_038048845.1). NCBI lineage: Eukaryota > Metazoa > Chordata > Amphibia > Anura > Limnodynastidae > Mixophyes > Mixophyes fleayi. The sequence continues at coordinate 31,007,700 of NC_134408.1, read as the reverse complement.
CAGAGTCCTCTGCTGATTGGGAGGGCTACATTTATAGATCCGGCTGACCAAGTCTTCAGGATTTGACAGAAACTGACTATGAATAGACAAGGTTTTGGTGCAAACAAATGTAGGGTCCAGTGCATCCCCACTAAATAAACCATATTAGAGTAATCATCAGTGACTCGCATCCAATATTTTTTAAAAGGTCAAATTTATTTGTGCATTATAGCAAGAAACTGTCAGCGTATTATAACTAATCATGAACTTGGACTAGCGATATCGTTTTCATTTGGACAGACCTCCCTCCTGCCCCCATAGTATGCATGTCCAGCATAGAAGACCTGGACATCTTTTTGACATGCCCTTGGCTCAGTTCCAATAAATGACTGTATACTTTGAGAACTAACAAAATACCTTAACCATAGCGTGAGCGGCTGTGAAAAGCCTATAAGTAGATCTTTGGACCCCTGGACACAGCAGCAATGTAAGAGCTGTGCAGTGCAGGGCTGAGCTGATTTGATGATTATTCTGAACATTTTGGCAATGCTGGATATATTATTTTTCATTTAGCCAGATATTCTAGTTATGTTATATTTTCAATGTACGTGTTTGCGGTATGTATGCTGTGTTTATACTGTATCTATCTATCTGTCTGTCTGTCTGTCTGTCTGTCTGTCTGTCTATCTATCTATCTATATATACAGTTGTTGAAGTGGGGGTGTATATGGTGTTATGTCATACCGCCACTTCTCCTACTGCCTTTCATTAGGAAACTTTCAAATTCCATTCACTTAAATCCCCACTACATTTTTCATACCCCCATTTCTGAATTTCCATAGTGCCACTTATAGATTTACGTTTTGACCACTGTATATATATATATATATATATATATACAAGGTAAGCCGTGCATGATACTCATGCATTCTAGTCAAATCAAGCTACTTAAGGTGCTAAAAAGGTTCTTGTCATGCATTTGGGCCATAGCCCAGGCCTCAACCACCAACCACTCCCCACTGTCACCCCCGGCAACCACCAACCACTCCCAAATGTCACTTCTCCTTCAAGAAATATATATATATTTTTTTTAAATCTTTATAAACACTTTTAACAATTAACAAATTAAATTAACAAATTAAAAACATCTTAGTATACCAAATTTCACTAAGAATTTAGTAGGTCAGTGTATAACTCCACCCAGCAGGTGGCGCTGCAGCTTGGTTTTATTTTTTCCACACACACACAGACAGACTAACACACGCCACTAGACATTTATATTATAAATCCTCCCTCCCCAAAATGTTTAGCTGCTAAATGCAGTAAAACCATAATAGGATCCTATCCCCGCTATTTTACATATTTGGTTGCATGGGGAGTTTGAATGATAGGAAATTAAACATTATGAGTTAAATATTTTCATGCCTCCAATTAGCCAATCCACGCCCTTAACTGACCGAGCCTCTGCTTTGCCTTTTGGGCAAACAAATTTGGGAAAGTTAACCACAATGGGAACTATTGAGAGGTTTGTGCCAGGATCTTTTATCCTTAGACCTAGACTAACACAGTTCCGCCAAACTGACAAATAACCACAGGAGTGCCGTGAACCACGAAAGCCACAAACGCTTCTAGAAGCATCAGATAAAGGTCGCACAGTTATGATAAATGGTGGAGGGTATTTATGTTTTTTGTTATTATTATGTTTGTTGTTATGTTTCCCCCGCCTCGTTCCCTCATAGAAATCGGAAGCTGCATTAAGTGTCCTTTGCATATGAAGATGAATTGAACGTTGCTGTGTTTAATTGCGTATAGTCTGATTTTGGGCATGCACAGATTTAATTTGCGAATTATACGCACAAAATCCTATTTTATGTTCCGGTTTCTCATTTAGGCTGGATCCTGAGGATCAGCGTTTGCAATTCTTGTATACTAGCAACTAATGCACTAGCCATGTTTTAATTTTATTATTTTGTATACTATAAATTTCATTTTGTAAAGATAAACTACTTAATTTGTAGAACAGTAAAGTAATTAAATATGTAGTTATTGTCTTAGGAGTCTTCAATGGGAAAGTGGTCATACCGTAGAGGTTGTAACCACAGAAGGGTGGCACGTCTATTAAAATACTGACTGCGTTCCTTACAATGAATGGCATATGTGGTTATAATTAGTAGAGGACATCATGTGGATAATAAATAAATTATTCAGATTTTTTGGAATCCGCCATAATGTGTAATTGACAACTGCCTCATCGGAGGCCTCATTTTGCTTTCCCCTGGATCAACACAATTAGAAAGTATGGAAAGTTGAATTAAATGGACCAACCAGACATTTGGGTAGTCTACACCCAGTGCCTGTCATACAAGCTTTGTATTCCCTATGGAGAATCTACCAGCAGGAATCTCTGAAAGCAGTGCTTGCTGTTTGTGGCTTCCCTAGAACAATTATATCAGTAATAGTGGTAAGCTTGAGATCACCTATATGGCTCAGTGCTTTGATATTAAGAAAAGAAGTGGAGTCTGTATGTTCTCCCCTTGTTTGCGTGGGATTTCTACGGGTGTTCCCGTTTCTTCCCACACTCCAAAAACATACTGATAGGTTAATTGGCTGCTATCAAATTGACCCTAGTCTGTGTATGTATGTATGTTAGGGAATTTATACTGTAAGCTCCAATGGGGCAGGGACTGATGTGAGTGAGTTCTCTGTACAGCGCTGCGGAATTAGTGGCGCTATATATATAGCTCATGATTATGATGATGATGAAAAGAAAAATGGTTGCACGTTCATTTTTTTGCAGAGGAACTAGCACTGGCACAATATGTGTATGTGACAGTGTGCATGTGATAGCAAGTATAAACATTTAGTAAATGTCAAAGATGGATTTCCCATTAAATTCTTGCCTCTGACCTTATTGCTTTTTGAACCAGTTATAAAATTGCAGTTTGTCTGACATAGTAACCTGTATAGGTTCCCCTCTCTTCTGTTTTCTCTGCTGCAACTCTCTTATCACGTCTTCCATCACCTTCAGCCCTCTTCTTTCTATTCTTCCTTCCCGAGAGCTGCTCTCCCTTCTTTCCCCTCTGGGTTCTCCTATTCCGTCTCCTCTCTCTGTATTGTTCCCAGCTCCCTATCTGCTATAAGGTAGATAAAAGATGCATTTCACTCCTCTGGGTCAGACAGAAGCAGTGTAATCATCTGAGCACGACAAACCAATTTATAAGAAGAGTACAGTGGAGATATAGCTCTTGAAATATGGTCGCATTTTGTGTCCCTGGCGTTTTCTCCTTAAATATCTCTCGCCTCTCCGTGCTTGTCACTCACTGTCTACCTGACGTGTGACAGGACAGCCCAGGAGTCAGAAAGTAGAATCAGTTCACTGTCCTTTGCAAAATACTTGGCAAAGATTTGCTGTATCGTAAACTCTATCACTAAGCGAGAGCTGGATTATTTTTCAGGATCTGTTGACGTGTTGCTAAGCTGCCTGATAGGAACAGATATCTGAAATTGGGAGAAACAAATTAAATGGAAACTATCAGGATTTTGTGAGTAATGTTGTTTGCATTGTAACACATTGCCCACTAACACAGAGCAATTTTCTGTTTAAAATTGGAGCCACTGTATATTTATTTGTTCATGTTGTTAAATTAAAGTTCCAAATACCATAAGAGTTACAACAGTTTCTTTATTCATTTTATTTGTCCAGTTATCTCGACAAGTGCAGAATATTACAGAACAAGGATATAAACAAAGTGACAGAGTATAAATAACTTTTATTTACATTTTCGTGAATTTATAGAAATGGAAAATATGGCATTATATTTACATCTTAAATAACAAGAAATGAGTTTGGCAGACAAATAAGCACATTTGCCCACATAAAGAAGCATTGCGGGGCAGCAATTTGTCTTGACTAAAAGCCTGATAAACTTGCTTTGTATAATTACACAGTGTGGACTGGTTGATTGATTCATACCTAGATGCCAGTGATGTCATAGGTACTTAGTCTCAGCTTTTTCACCTGTGTCATGACCCATCAGGACATGTTCTAAAGCAGTGTTGACTAACCTGTGACACTCCAGGTGTTGTGAAACTACAAGTCCCAGCATACCCTTCCAGCAATAAGTTGCTATATATTGGCAAAGCATGCTGGGACTTGTAGTTGCACAACACCTGGAGTGTCACAGGTTAGCCAACACTGTTCTAAAGCATCCTATTTAAGTGGGACAGTCCCCATTCCGGAGGACTGTTCTGCAGCCCAGGCAGCTAGGATGCTTGTCCCGACTTGTTGGGACTGTTGAGAGGTTAGTACTATTCATCCCAGCTCTACACAACATCAATAAAGAGCTGGCTCCAGGGCAGGGTAATCGCGTCTACCACCTTCAAAGAGTTAGACACAGCTCCATGGGTGTGGCCATGCCCCATTGAGCCAACTGCTTCCTCTAGGGTGGAATGGCCACACCCCCTCTCCTGAGGGACAAAGCCATATCCTGATTTTCAAAAATTAAATGTTGGTATGATGTGGTAGGAGCTTCTGCCGTCTGTAACAGAGTGAGGAGGTTATATTGTACTTTACAATACAACTGCTGTAGTATGTCAGGGTAACAATGTATTCTACCTTCATACTTCATATATCAAAATGACAATTTTGGAGTTTAGTGGTCCTTTAATAAAATAGGGATAAACTGAAGTTGAAATGACTGTTATTTAACAATATGAATACCAATTAAGTATGCGATGGTTTAACCCAGGGTAAAATATGACTAAAGAAAAACATGTGAAAAGTTATTTTCCTTCCCACTGTCTTATAGGACTCTGATAAGACACAACAAGGCCCCAGACACATCTCCATACATTGCTAATTGCCTGCACAGAGGGATAGCATAAGACCTAACAGTGACTTCAATATACAAAACTATTCTCAGTGGTAGGTGGGAGCCGCCTGGTCAGGGGGACAGTATGGTGACCAAATTGGCTCAATAAATAACCACATTTCCACATAAATTATACAATTCTTGTACCAGAACCAAATTGTTAAATCAATGACTAGCAAAAGTCTATAGAAAGTGACTTGTTAATACATATTCCTCACAATATTACTTCACTGTCCCAGCAAATGAATATTGGCAAGAGGTTTTAGAGATGTGACTAATAACACTGTGGCCAGAAGGGACAATATGTTTATATTTACACAAATAAGTAGAATTTATGTTTGTCATAAGGACGGCTGGGATCAATGCTGAGTTCAATTGTAAGCTAATCAGGTAAATATTCTTTATTGCAATGTCATAGTCAGCCCTGCTTTCACGCTTTCGGCATTAAAGGCAAAAATAAATGTAATATGGTTAGAGAAGGATGAGACTTGACTCAGGATCTATATAACAAAGTACTGGGGAAACTTTTCTATGCACTGATTCCAACGGCAAAAAAACATAACTCTTTCAGCAATGAGATAGGAAACAAACCTTTTCTGTCCTCGTCTAAATTATTTGTCAGAGCTGAACTGGGAGTGAAAGCAAAAAGCGTAAAGCAACTTTTCAACTGAGAAAATGGAAAATGTATTTCACTGAGACATGTTTCCTTTTCTATCCTTTCGGCATAACTGCAGTACATTTTAAACAGGTACATTTTTCAATTGGATTTTTTGTTTTGTTTTGGTAGTATTATGCATTTGCAAATATTTTTTTTTTAGAAAAGTTTATTTATAAAAGGTCACAAGAAACCGGCATAAATTGTGCGTAGATATAAAACATAGTAAAAAAACAGCAGCAAAAAAAGGCAGTTGGAGAGAGAACGTGATACCGGACAGGCAAAACATATGGCTGAGTAAAATTACCCAATTTTCGAGGGATGCAGAGGGAAGAGGAAGGGGACCAAAAAGGAGGGGGGAGAGTCAGCGTGGCTAGTACAGAAAAAATAAAGGAAGAAAAAAAAAAGGGGGGGGTAGAAGAGGGACAGTGTCAGGCGCCATCTCCGCATCCTTCATAGGTCCTGGAGATGGTCGCCTTCTGTGTGCCTCTCCCGTGCCGTTGCCTAGCAATGGAACGTGCTTCTGCCCACCGGACCTAGCGGCGCGCACATGCGCAGTACACTGCAACCGTTGCCCTAGCAACAGGACGCCAGCCGACAATCAGCTGTGTCTGATCGCTGGAAACTCTCTCTCCAGCACTTCCGTTCCTAGAGTATTTAAACCTCACTCTGGCACCATTAGGGTGCCAGAGTATTGGTTCTCACCTCTCTAGCTTCCCTGTGTTCGTTGTTGACTACTGATTTCTGAAACTTGGCTTGTCTTGACTTCCTGGATTACCCTCTGTACCTTGCTGTCCGTACTGGATTTGACCCTTGGACCATTCCTGACTATTCTCTCTCCTATCTCCATGGTACTGCGCTTCCTAGGTTCCGATCGGCCTGTCTGACTACTCTTTTCTCGCTGCACTGGTGTCTGGGAGAACCGCGACCTGCGCACCTAACGCAACGAAGTCCATACCTCCTTACAGAGGTCCCTGGTGAACACTGGGGGTGCGTTAGACTCCGTGCCTCCCAGTTTAGTAGCGCCAACACCAGTCAGTGGTAATTCCTGTGAAATGCGTGACAAACAGAAGTAAGGGAGAAAGGTTGAGCAGAATTGAAAGATTGTCAGCTATAGATCCCAAACCGTGGTAAACGATTTAGAGGAATTAATGAGAAATTCTGGTTGTGATTTCCATGTGATGCACACATCATACACTCTTAATTATACCCTGAGGTGATAGGGGAGAATACTGCCGCCAATAGGCTGCCAGAAGAATGTGTCTGATAAGTTTGTTCTGACGGTAAGTTGCAGAGGGAACTCCCAGAGGAAATAGAAAAAATTAGGTTGTAAGGGCACATCAATATGAAGAACCGATGGGATCAGAGTTTTTATATCTAGCCAAAAGTGGGACAGTTTAGGACTGTTCCACCATATGTGGTGGAATGTACAATGTAAAAGACGACAAAGTTCTACAGATATCTAGAACGATTCAAAAAATAACCATCTTCAAAATACTCGAGCTACACACATAACTCATTATTGAGTGTGATCAGGTCTATGAGTGAATGGACAACCAGATATATGGCACACATATATATTGCGGAACAATTATGTACACTCAGATCCCTTTGACGGGATGGTCAACCAATTGTTTCGAATACACAAACACATTGATATGCGTTGTAATAATGATGGTTTTGATGTCGTCTCATTCTGTTGTTCAATCGCCATAATCTTAACATTGGCCAATCAAAATGTAAACACTGTATGAACAAAATTGGGGATAATTTAATAGGGCTTCACAAAGCATGTACCGGACCCGCTCATGCTCACAAGAGGCCGAACTGTGAGATCAAAGTGTAGACCCGAGAGGCTAGAGTGCAATGCTACCCCGGCCACATTGTGATGTGGTTCCCGGAGATGCTCTCTTCTGCCCCTGCTTCAAATAACTTTTAGGCGCATATTCAATTAGCTTTGCATTCCGGATTACGCTCGGCTGCGCGACTAAATTGACAATAAGGTACCGCAACATCGCGGATTTCCCTTCGCAACCCTATGGGGTGCGGACGGAAATCCGCAATGTTGCGGTAACGGAACTTGTGCAGCCACGAGTAATTGAGCACCGCAAAGCTAATTGAATACGTCCCTTAAACTTTATATATTAGCAGTGACAACTTTGTAAAAACTCAATGATGGCCCCTGCATGAGTTGTCGACTCGTAGACTCATTTCTCATTAAGGACTAATGAGATACTGAAGGAATAGATGGATTAGTTAAGGGGAAAGAAAAATACCCGCAGCGCAACAACACATTAATTGCATTTCAACATGTGTCTTAAAGAACATACGTTCATTAATTAGATGGCCAACATTTCATAACCAAAGCCCATGAGGTTTGTGTTGTGAGGAAAAAAAAATCTAAATTTATTATCTGCAGATTGGCTTGTAAAGTAAATAAACATGAATAAAGTACCTCTAAACCCCCCAAACCAACTAACAGCAACATGAATGAAATGACTGCCTAATTAATGAATAACACAATAAACCACTTAGAATAAAACAAGCAGCTATATTAAGCATAATGAATTAGCATGTTAAAGAAATGAGGTACTGGTTAAAGTGGCAGTCCAGCTTTCAGGGGAATTCTATTGTCTAGGTGGATTTTTTTTTATTGTATTGTCCATGGGTATGACAGATAAGCGCACGTCTGTGCAGTACAATAAAGACACAGGAACGATGTGATTAGAATAAAATATAGCTTTATAAACGCACATGCAGTATGCCACTTAGGATATTTATCAAAGGATAGAGAGCTCTATTGCTATCTCCAATACATGCATTAAAAATGCTGGAATAAAGCATTTTTTATGTAAAACTATTTAATTTTGGAAATAATTATTTATTCTTGACAATTATTTGTATATATTGTTTTACATATATATTTGTAATGCAATATTAGGCAGCAAGGTGGCCTAGTGGTTAGCACTTCTGCCTTTCATCATTGGGGTCATGAGTTCAATTCCCAACCATGGCCTTATCTGTGTGGAGTTTGTATGTTCTCCCAGTGTTTGCGTGGGTTTCCTCCAGGTGCTCCAGTTTCCTCCCACACTCCAAAACATACTGGTAGGTTAATTGGCTGCTAACAAATTGACCCTAGTTTGTGTGTGTTAGGAAATTTATACTGTAAGCCCCAATGGGGCAGGGACTGATATGAGTGAGTTCTCTGTACAGCGCTGCGGAATTAGTGGTGCTATATAAATGATGATGATGATGATGATAAAATCGGCAATCCGGTTCACACAAACTGCCCCTGCAAAGCGGTGATCTAACTCTTACCCCTCTGATCCAGAATTTAAATGCCTTGGTGATATATTTTGATAAGTGTTGGCAGGATGCAATTTTTTACAGCAATAAAAAAATCCTACTTATCGCAATAAAAAGCTAATCCTTGAATATCAAATATAAGCCTGTGAAAGTCCTTGGTAAATCAAGTTCCAAGGTATCTGAAAAGCGATGTTTGTTAGCATGTGAAGGCGGTAACAAGCTCAACCGATGTCGCAGTACAGAAGTCACTTCTTCTAAAGGGCATTGTAGAAGAAGCGATTTTTTCTTATATGCCAAGGGATACTCTGTACCACCCCTGTGTACAGAAGGTGCACTCTGCTGCGCCAACAGCTGATCTCGCCATAGGAAGAACCAACGCTTTGTACAACGAAAGCAAAGAAATTTGAAGCATATAATGCTTTGAATGTTTGCTTTTAATTCTTGTTTACTTCTTTAAGCCTTTGAATATTCACTTCTAAGCGGAGCAATGGAGAGAAGACTGCTATGGACTATTGCATCTAAGTTACTTTGTAAATGATGGAGTTTATTATATGAGGACGACTTTTTATGTAGCAATGTTTTAGAGATACAGCCATGATCATTTGAGTCATTTGGCTGGAGGCCATATTGATTAATTCAAACAAATGTGTTTACTTGAAATACCAGCGATGAATCTACGCTTCAAATAATGCACAAATGTTATTCAATAAAACCTACTAAGAGATTTATTTTACATACTGAGTTAATAGGAAAAAAAGTGTTTGCAACATAAGGTGAATCTCACTGTCAGAGTCTTATTTATGTATTTTATTACATTATTTTGATATTGTTACCAAAATTAATGACCTTGGTTAAAGTCAGCTCAGGGCTTACGCACATAATACCTGTGTTCAGTTTACTTAAACCTACTATGCTTTTTTTTTGTAAAAGTGAAAGCTTGCACACCAATGTGTCAAAACTTGGTCAGTCTAGAAAAAGCCACCTGATTTCATACTTGTCTACTCTCCCGGAAATCCCGGGAGGCTCCCAGAAGAGTTGGCGATCCTCCCGGAAGTGATGGAGGCGGAGCTTAATGCAGCGCTTTTGCGTCATTAAGCCCTGCCCCCTGCTGTGAAGTGCCGTGAATTTTGTCATTTCCTAGCAGGGGGCGGGGCTACGGTGACGCAATTGGTATCATCACACCCCTCCTACCCCCTGTCACATGACTTTCATTTTTTTCATTTTAAATTCCACTTGCTCTAAGACATTTATATGAAGGTGTCAATACCCACTAATCCAATTAATCTAGTTGAATCAGGATTTTGAAATCAAGGATAATCCTGGGAAAACCACTCAGGAAACCAACCTCCCATTCAACATATGTGACTTTACTGGATCAATTGTAAGTGACCAGCTAGTCATAATTATAATGTAAATCTTAATTTTCAAAAAGGCAATCACTTTGCTATCTTTTCTTTGACCAAAGTACACTTGATTTACCTTTTTAGGAGAAATTGTATTCTACTTTGTTTCAAGTCATTTTATTCCCTCTAGTGTTTTGCTGTTGTTTTTGAAGTATCAATAAAGTTTTCTTTTGACATTTATCTACAAAACACCAAAATCCATCAATTACATGTACATTATTTTTCATGGTGTACAAATAAATTCAGTATGGTTATTTGTTTATTTTCACTTCATAATTTTAATATGTGGACCAAAATTTGCTTGTTCAAAGAACCCTCAACACCGCAGAAATGCGTCACTTGTTCATTTAGACCATGGTTGTTCAAGCACGCCTGTAAATGTGCCCCAGCAGGAGTTTTGGTTGTGGCAAGGGGGCAGCGCTGTTAATGAAAAAAAAAATCCTGCAAAAAAAGAAAAAGATAAGAAAATACATACCTTGTGGTCACGCGGTCCCTCCCTGGTCTCCTCCTCCGTGCGGCGCTCGCAGTAAATGTCAGGCGTGATGTCATCACGTCCGACATCCATTGCGGAGCACAGCACATAGCGGTCACCCGCGCGAACTATCAGCAGCAGTGAAACGGAAAAAACAAGAGAAGAGGATCAGAGAACAAGCCGATTAAAAGGTAAGTTAAGGGTTTTTTTTTTTTTTTTTATTATTTTAAGGGACGCTGACTAGTGCATAAACTCACCTGGTCCTGGAGCATCATTGAAGCCCTTCATAAAATGTTGTAACAATATCACTTGATGTTTGACAGCAGCCATTAGCATGTCATTGAAGCACTGAGCAACAACAAGGAGGAGCATTAGCAATGTTTTCTATGTTTTTTTTGGATGATCAGCTATCATTAGTGCTAGTGTATTTTATGTGGGGCCCAAAACAACTTGTCCATTTCCAATGTGGCCCAGGGAAGCTAAAAGGTTGGACACCCCTGATTTAGACATTACCCTGATGGACAGTTCTTCTGAAATCTTTAGAGCTTGCAACAGTAGCCGGCGCACATGCAGCAGTGATAGAGATGAAACCCAAGTGATGCACAATACAAGTGATGGATGAAATCAATGGGTGCCAGGTCATCGTCTGATAGTCAGTAAATTATCTGTAATTTATTTACACTAGATATACACAGTCTTAATACATCACGTCTTTTTCTCTTAACACAATATGCTGTATATAGTTCTTGGGTAAATCACATTTGTTTGTCACAGTACGGTCTTATTTTATTATCTAATCCTTCCTCAGGCTTATCGAGAGATCAAAGGTTTACTTGGTACAAGAGCTGACACTCACATGCTGCATAGCAACTATGCTCACTTCGCTCTTCTTCTCCTGCTCTATATCTTTTAGGGTAATGTATCCCCTAATGTCACTGGTAGGTAACCCACGTTAATGTCTCTTAGCTAGACAACATAATCCCACGTATAAGGGTACTTGGGTTCATGCTTCTTATTCTGACATCATAGTGGGCATCCATATTATAAATATATATATTCTTTCATAGATCAAGTTCAACTGTAAGTAAAGGAATAGATATTTACTGTCTTTAGATCTCACATGACTTTCACTCAGCGTGCTATTGGCAATCACCTCTCAATTAGATTTAGCTATATTATAAGCTATCCTTTTAGTGTAGGCGACACTCTAATCATCTCTTTATCTTAAACTGCCAACCTCACATGTGCTCACCTGACTATCTCGACCCCACTCTCCGAGCACTTATTAGGGAACATCTCTCTGGTTATTTTCCAGATCAACTCACTCCACCCACTCAAAGACATCGTACCCATTATTCCACCAGGGGACGTTACAATAAATATGAAGTAAAAAAGGTAACCAACTGTATATTTGAAGTTACTAAGAAGGGTCGTGACAACATAAAGGCAAGTCAAATTCAGCTTATAGAAGTTCAAAATGACTTCTAATATCCATAATACTCCACTGTAAGGCGTCCATTGCTGTCCTAATGAATACTGGAGTGATTCCATCACATTTATGTAGATCATATTTTGGCATAACTTGTTTTTAAGTGTGGCACAATTTCATTTTTAAGAGCAAACAAACTAAATAATAAACAAAATATCTTTTTTTTACTGTAAGTGTTTCTGGACTGCATCAAATACACATTTTGTTGTTGTACTGAATACATTTGCATGTAGCTGGTTGATTTGGATGCTAATCCATTTTAAGATGCTAACAGCGTCTGCTGCGGAGTGTTAAGAAGGAGCCACGCCCTGACTATCTATCGTAGCCGACAGCTATACAAACCCCTCTTTATATATGATTAAATCAAAATCCTAAAAAATAGATGGAAAACCCTATGTCTGCCGTGATGAATGCTTCTAATATGGATGTAAAGGCCCAATGAAAAATGGATTTGCAAGGCTTCGACAGGCATTCAGCGAGGATGGAATCACTCACTCGATCCCCGAGGGTTGCCTGCTCCAGATAATGACATTTTAATGAAAATGAGACAGGGGTTTCTATTTTTTAGCTGTTGCAAATGTACAACACAAACCCACTATTCATGCAGGTCTGCAGGGATTGTCCATGGATTTATCCATAGCTTCATCTTGAGGGGGGAGACCCAGTACTGAGGTACTAGTAGCTTTTCCTAAATTTAATGCAGTGCATAGAATTCTAAATGCATACTGCTTATATTGCAGCAGGGGGGGAGGACGAGGAAGAATGATTGTAAGATTTATCAATGCATTGCAGGAGGTTACACTGTACTGTCATATATTGTGTCATAGGCAAAACATGCAGAAATCAACACATTACCTTGGAAAAGGAGTGCACTGGTTAAATGCACTGACTGACACTGGGAGACTGCTGGAGACCCAGGTTTGAATACCAAAATCAGCAAGTTGTGACCTTCGACAAGCCAATACCTGTCCGTATAACCCAGACATAAAAAAATGTAAGTTCAGTTGGCCAGAGAAGGTTATACTCTATATAGCATTGTATAAATTTTACATGTTATCAAGTTGGATGTATAAACTTTGTTTCACATAGAGGTACATTAGAAACCCTGCATTAGTGTGACAAGAACTTCACATCACTACTGCTGTTGAGGTACCCTGCTGCTTCCACGTTATAACGCTCAGTCTGTGGTTTCTTCATCATCATCATCAGTTATTAATATAGCGCCACTGATTCCGCAGCTCTGTACAGAGAACTCATTCACATCAGTCCCTGCCCCATTGGAGCTTACAGTCTAACGTCCCTAACACACACACACAGACAGACAGACAGACAGAGAGAGAGAGACAGACTAGGGTCAATTTGATAGCAGCCAATCAGGGCCTGATCAGCCAATAGCCAATATTTTAATATGTTTGCAGAATTAATTGTATTTTATGTAGTAATTTATATTTTACAATTTTGTGTGTGATGTGTATATATATATATATATATATATGTATGTGTATATATATATATAAATATATATATACACGCACTGTGGCCATACCGCCACTTCCACTGTCTTCATTGTACAACTTTCCTGAATTTCCACTTTAACCACAGTTTATAAATGGGTGGCGGGCGGGCAGATGTTCGGGGGGTGGGGGCGGCAACCGGTGTATTAGCCTAGGGCGGCTGGAACCCTTAATCAGGCCCTGCAGCCAATTAACCTACCAGTATGTTTTTGGAGTGTGGGAGGAAACCGGAGCACCCGGAGGAAACCCATACAAACTCCTCACAGATAAGGCCATGGTCGGGAATTGAACTCATGACCCCAGTGCTGTAAGGCAGAAGTGCTAACCACTGAGCCACCGTGCAGCCCACTTTCTTGTCTCTCTTTCCCACCTCACATCATGATATTGTCTCAGTCACATCCAGTACTGTCCTTACTCAACCACACAAGAGGAAATAATCTCTACCATCCACAAGATCGTACCTCGTACAACATTTAAAGTCCCGAAAGGGACAAAATAAGCCACGCCCCCTTCAGCCCATCTCTGCTCCACCTATCTCCATGGTAACACCACAGAGTTCTGACTCTTGTGTATAGCAGGGGTCGCTCTTGTGTTCTGCGCATGCGCTGTGTGGGGACTGGATGGTGATTGGGACATCACAGTAAGTCAGTTTTTGAGTTTAAACCTCCCTAGGAGTACTCTGACACTCCTATCTGCAACACCAGCATCCAACACAGGTTAAATTCAGCATGAAGATCTCCTTACATCAGAAGCAGGCAAGACATAACTTTCTATTCATAAGTGCTCAATGTTGTTTTCATATCGCCACCTAGTGTTTACGGGTAATGCACCACACAGTCCCTCATTTCGTAAAAGCACATTACTAAATCTAATTCTATAAGGACACATAAGCACAGACTATCACAGTACTGCGTGCGTGGTAGTATATTTATTTTCTCCACAGAAACATGTAGTGCGAGGTAATGAAAACATCAAGGGTCAAACTTTACATTACTTTCTAGGACTGTTAGAATTTGCTTGGTATTCTTCCTCAGCATGTAAATGACTGCAATACTTTAGAGTTGTCATCCATACACCATAAACAAAGTACAGCCCCTGGTTTTACAGACATGTTAAAGGAAACACTTGTATCACCAGAGATGTTCTTATTTTTACTTAGGCTTAATACGGTATTATAAGTGATTAAATCAATTGAAAGAAATCTGGTGATACGTAGACTGTGTACAAAGAGCTGAAATGTACCTGCCCACCAATAATGTACAGAAGGCAAAGCACAATACTCTTCTTTGGAAAAGGTTCACTTTCCCTCTTTATTGACAAAATTACTTAAGTTGCTGTACTCTGCTTTATTTTCAAATGGCATTTGAAGCAAGCAAAGACGGTTGTTCACTCAGGGGCGCTGTGCTGCCGATCTATCCACAACAGCAGCGTGCAGAAGAGAGAGCTGCCGGCACATCCAGGTGGTGATCCAAACTCCTGACCGCGCATGTACAAGAGGACAGGCAGAAGCTCACATTCTATATTGTACAAATCAGGCTGCATGTCATGATCTGCGGCACTGCTAATAGGATGTGCCGTGGAAAGCTAAATAATAATAATAATAATAATAATAAATAATTGCTGATGATGGCCCCTGTGGCTACCCAGTTGTGGGGGACTGTTGTCACATTGTGGGTATATTTTTACACAGTCAGGGAAAATATTGATCATTTTAATGTAAAAGAGATGTAATTAGATTTCAGAGCCACATCATCTGATTAAGCAGAAGTAAATCCACATATCAACCAAACAACTCTGAATCACAAATGACACATCAATTAATAAAAAGCAATAAGTTATTAACTCATAAAACAAACATTAACAACTTAACAATTTAAATATTTTTGACACCTGTTTCTGTGACTACTCTGGTGTCTGGAGCAGTTCTGGTGCCACTTGTATTACACGCACCAGGAGCTGATTTATATATTGCTTCAGCTCCTGAGCACGCGGCCCTCCGGCTCCTGCACGCGGCCCTACGGCTCCTGCACGCGGCCTTTCAGCTCCTGCACGCGGCCCTCCGGCTCCTGCACGCGGCCCTCCAGCTCCTGCATGTGGCCCTCCTTCTTTTCCACCTCACCGTTATGCTGTAGTACTAGTTCTATCCCCTCCTTCTGCGTCAGATGTTCATACATTGAAGGCTGCTCTGGAGGGCAAAGTGTAACAGAAATGATGGGATACTTGCTTCACTCTAGATTCGCGCTGGCTGGCCGGTATTGTGAAGTCTAACATATCCCTTGGTGTTCACCAAGAACCTCGGCAAGGCGGGATGGGCTTAGCTGCGGAGGCACAGGTCTACCCCTAGAGGTAGGGCTGAGGGAGATGTTCAAGGTCAAGTAACTGGAGTCTGGCACATAGGAGAATGGCAGATAATCGTGGTCAGGTAAGCCGGGTCTGGTACACAGGTGAGATAGCAGGATCGTGGTCAGGTAAGCCGGGTCTGGCACACAGGAGAATGGCAGATAATCGTGGTCAGGTAAGCCGGGTCTGGTACACAGGTGAGACAGCAGGATCGTGGTCAGTTAAGCTGGGTCTGGTACACAGGTGAGAGAGCAGGATCGTGGTCAGGTAAGCCGGGTCTGGTACACAGGTGAGACAGCAGGATCGTGGTCAGGTAAGCTGGGTCTGGTACACAGGTGAGAGAGCAGGATCGTGGTCAGGTAAGCTGGGTCTGGTACACAGGTGAGAGAGCAGGATCGTGGTCAGGTAAGCTGGGTCTGGTACACAGGTGAGACAGAAGGATCGTGGTCAGGTAAGCCGAGTCTGGTACACAGGTGAGACAGCAGGATCGTGGTCAGGTAAGCCGGGTCTGGTACACAGGTGAGAGAGCAGGATCGTCGTCCTCATAGGTGACTATGGAGCAATTCTGGTGCTGCTTGAATGACTTATATGATTTATGTATTGCTCTTGTATGCGGCCCTCCAGCTCCCGTGTGCTGGAGGCTGTTGAATGTGATGATGACTGTTAGCAGCACTATCCAGCAGCTTCTGATTGGCTGATTCCGTATTGGGGCTATAATATATATATATATATATATATATATATATATATATATACATACACATACATACACACACATTATATATATATATATGGTGTCATCCTCGACTCCTCTCTCTCCTTTGGCCCCTACATCCTCTCTCTTGCTAAATCCTGCCGCTTCCAGCTGTGTAACATCACTCGCATCCGGCCCTTCCTCTCCCAAGATGCCACCAAATGCCTTATCCACTCTCTGATCATCTCCCGCCTGGACTACTGCAACCTCCTCTTCACTGGCCTCCCCCACTCTCATCTCGATCCCCTTCGATCTGTTCTTAATGCTGCTGCTAGGCTAATTTTCCTTTCTCGCCGCTCCTCTTCTGTCTCCCCCCTCTACCTAGCCCTTCACTGGCTGCCATTCCTCTTCAGAATCCTCTTTAAGCTCCTCACACTCACCTACAAGGCCCTCGCCAACTCCACTGCGCCCTACATCTCCACCCTCCTCTCTGTTCATGCTCCATCCCGCCCTCTCCGTTCTGCCTCTGACCGTCGCCTCTCTTCCCCCCTTATAATCTCCTCCCATGCGCGTATCCAAGACTTCGCCCGCACTGCCCCCCTCCACTGGAACAAGCTCCCTCCCTCCATCAGAACTTCCCCTAATCTGTCCAGTTTCAAACGGGCCCTAAAAACTCACCTATTTCTTAAAGCCTTTCTGTCTCCCACTTAGCTTCCTACCTTATCTTCTGCTTCCGTTCCCCTACTCTCCCTCTCTCCCCTGCGTCTCCCTGTCTGTTCACCCCTCCCCTTAGATTGTATGCTCCTCTGAGCAGGGCCATCTCTCCTCCTGTTTCCACCACTTTTAACTCTGCTCTCCAGCTACTTAGCCCTCCTCCGTGAGGGTCCTCCACCCCACGTCCACTCTCGCTCCCTCCTCCCCCCTGGGGGTCTCGCTGTCTTCCGCACCCTCCTTCTTGGGCCCCATCCTTTGCGGATCCTCCCTCCCCCTTCCCCGCCCTCTCTAGCTGTGCATTGAGCTTATTGAGTTACTGTGCTTACTGTTAACTGTACTGTGCTGTCTCCCATTGTATTGTAATTTGTTTGTCCCTGTACGGCGCTACGTACACCTTGTGGTGCCTTATAAATAAAAATTAATAATAATAATAATAATAATAATAATAATACATATACACATACATAAACACACATTATATATATATATATATATATATATATATATGTGTGTGTATATATAAACATGTGTGTGTGTGTGTGTGTGAGTATGTATATATATATAATTATCCTACCTATATATACTTGAGCCTACCCTAGACTCTGGAATTTTTAAATATTTCGTTTTTTAACCAATCATTTTAATGAATACCAATAAATTTTGTTCTTATGTGTGGTATCAATTTATTTTTTTATTCACCTTTAGATTTACATGATTTGATCCTTTCTCTTTTTCATTCAGTAGTTAGATTTTAGGTGTGCCTTCTGCATATGTAGTAACTCTTTCTTTTTACTCATTACAATTATTTACTACTGAAAGTAGCACCCTTCAATAGCCATCTCTACATTATTTTTGTCAATGATATTTTAATATTAGTTGCATATACTCTATATATTTTTTTAAATGTTGATATATCAACTATATTAATATAATACAGATTGATATTTTCCCAAGGAAAATACTTGTACGGGAGATAATTGCACTGTTTATGTTCTGACCCTCAGCTCCTGGTGCGTGTAATACAAGTGGCACCAGAATTGGTCCAGACACCAGAGTCACTTAGAATTAGGTGTCTAACATATTTAAGTTGGCAATGTGGTGGGTAACATCTAGGAAGAAGGAGACAAAGGAGAGAAGCAAAAACCACCTTGCGATGGCCTGGAGAAGTCAGAACATCATGACCAAAAATACCTATATATACTTGAGCCTACCCTAGACTCCGGAGTTTTTAAATATTTAGCTTTTTAACTAATCATTTTAATAAATACCAATACATTTTGTTCTTATATGTGGTGTCAATTTATTTTTTTATTCACCTTTAGATTTACATGATTTGATTCAATAGGTCCTTTCTCTTTTTCATTCAGTAGTTAGTTTTTAGGTGTGCCTTCTGAATATGTAGTAACTCTCTTTCTTTTTACTCATTAGAATCGTGGTCAGGTAAGCTGGGTCTAGTACACGGGTGAGACAGCAGGATCGTGGTCAGGTAAGCCAGGTCTGGTACACAGATGAGACAGCAGAATCGTGGTCAGGTAAGCCGGGTCTGGTACACAGGTGACACAGCAGAATCGTGGTCAGGTAAGCCGGGTCTGGTATACAGGTGACACAGCACGATCGTGGTCCGGTATGCCGGGTCTGGTACACGGATGAGACAGCAGGATCGTGGTCAGGTAAGGCGGGTCTGGTACACAGATGAGACAGCAGGATCGTGGTCAGGTAAGCCGGGTCTGGTACACGGGTGAGACAGCAGGATCGTGGTCAGGTAAGCCAGGTCTGGTACATGGATGAGACAGCAGGATCGTGGTCAGGTAAGCCGGGTCTGGTACACGGATGAGACAGCAGGATCGTGGTCAGGCAAGCCGGGTCTGGTACACGGATGAGACAGCAGAATCATGGTCAGGTAAGCCGGGTCTGGTACACGGATTAGACAGCAGGATCGTGGTCAGGGAAGCCGGGTCTGGTACACGGGGGATATCAGGATCATCGTCGGTTTAGACGGGTCTGGTAGGCAGGTGAGACAGCAGGTTTGGTGTCCACAGGTTAGTCAGGTCACTATGGAGCAATTCTGGGGCTTCGTGTATGACCCGCACCAGGAGCCGATTGAGGTATTGCTCTAGGTCTTTTATGCGGCCCTCCAGCACCTGTATGCGGCTTTCCCTCTCTTCCGCTTCACTGCTTCGCTGTAGCAGCAGAACTTTCAGTTCCTTCTTCGAATGATGTTTATAACACGAAGGCTGCTCTGGAGGGCTGGGTGTTTTATCCCTCTCTTCGTGGTCCAGATCTTGTGAGTCTATTAGGGCATCACTAGTTGGTACTTGCTGAGGTACTTTTCCTGATCTTACCCACCACCTCTTTTTTCCCTTGCTTGGCCGCGGTGTATACGGCTCTCTGTATATATGGGTGCCATTAACACACACATTGCAGGGTTCTGGCTCAGATGTTCTCTTGCCTCTCACCCTCTCCCACAGCCTCCTAATACTGCTCTTGGGCTTTGCCTGACTTTTATCCTCAGTCTCCATCTCAATATCGCTATCTTGCTTACTCGCCATCTTTTTCCTAATCATCTAAACCAGCAGCAAGGTGACCTTTATATACAGGGGGCTGCATTGTTGCATGTGGCTATTATGATGCACTGTACTGCTTCGTGATGTCATCTCTATACCTAACCTGGCAGTGAGGCTGAATACACAGCTCCTGGATATATTACACAGAGTACTGCAAGGCCATATTCACATACTTGCAACACAATTGCATATGGAGGCATTTTGGGACGTATTTTTTGTGGGGAGTGGCAGTGTGCCTGGGATGATTAGTAGTTGTGTGGTGAGAAGACCAGGCCATGTTGAAGAATGACATTCTGATGATCATTATTACATGCCACATATAATAAAAGAGTATTATTGATATATCTGCGCAGACCAACTGAGAGCAGCCCTCTGTCCACACACACATAATCCACATATAATGTGTAAGAGCAAAACTATATAAACAAAAGATGGTAACAGTTCTAAACAGTCAACAATGGAATGATGTATATGAAAAAAAGGGGGGGGGGATAGTTCCAACTTGATATATATCTCCTTTGCTCTCCAGACAAGAGCAGCACCAGTCAAGTAAAATCCTCAGTGATGGGTAGCATCCCATACACCTAGACGGAGACGCACACCGGACCAGCTGAACTCACTCTGGATCTTTACAGCTGCTGTGGGAAACAAGCCGGCAACCCGATTGTTTGAATGGGATAGTTCTTTCCATTACACGTGCATTTCCATCTGAGATTGGGTAAGGGTCCAGCTTTACCGGTGTCTTTTTTCGATCTGGATGGTCCGGATGTTTCTAATTTTATTTTGTTTTATGTTTTATGCTGAATATTTTTATGGTTCTTTGGTGCAATAAAAGTCTGTTGAGTGAGATAGTGCACTATCAGCTCTTACTTTTCTTTTGAGCAACTGCCACAAGGAGATCTTTCAGGAGGACGGGACTGGAATTGCAGTGAGGATATTTATGCACTAGTACTGATTTATGATGCCTCAAGATTGAGATCTTGTAAGTTTAAACCCAATAGGGGGAATAAAAACCCCATCACGTGGTGTTATTTTTGTAATATTTAACCCACACTGGAATATTTGGGTATTTAGTGATTCTTGATGAATCATATATTTCATGTTACGCTATGAGGTGATTTGCTCTCTTCACTTTTTCATGTCATTATATTCGTGGAGAGGAGTGTCAGAAACTGGAAACAGACTTTGGCTTTTGTAAACCTCTGGAATCCGCGGAGATATATATCAAGCTGGAACTATCCTCTTCTTTTCATATATATCATTCCATTGTTGACTGTTTAGAACTATTAGCGCCAGCTCTGTTACCATCTTTTGTTTATAAATTATTACATGCACAGCCCATTGTGGTGTCTAGTATACCTTGCAAAGCCAATTGTACTATCTAATATGCCATGTATTATGATAATCAGCAGAATATTCAAACTCCATTCTGATGACCAAGATACCAGGCCGCTTCTTATGTAACGTAAAACCGCATTCTACTTATATCAGATTCCAGTGTGGCATCTAGCATCAAGCAGCTCATCACTACCTAGTCTCCAGATAATCAGATTATAACTGGTATTTAGGGTGCTTGGTACTGACTAGCAAGCTATGTGTGTGTATATGCGCTACCAGCACTGGAATAGTTCATGCCAGTGGCTTAGATTGGGAAGGGGGTAGACCACTCAGCCAGGGCTTTCAGCACTCAGCAATGGAAGTAAGGCAGTGGCGGGGCTGGGACGAGGGGATAGTGTGCGTGGGATTGAACAGAGTGATAATTTTGTGGGACACAGATTGGGCTGTGTATCCTTATGTGACTCAGCCTTCAAGCACAATGAAAGTTTACCTGGTAATTTTACCTCTTTGCTCAAGAAAAATACCAGTCATGTTGTCATTTTTATTGGCGACCTTTTAAACTAGGTATAGATGCTGGCCTATAGCACACACCATTCTCATTAGGTGCCTTTACTGGAAAGGCTGCAGCGTCTCTCCGTGCACTTAATCTATTTATTCTTATTTAAAAATGTATCTATATTAAGTAGGTTTTTCAAATTGAAGCTTCTGCTCCACAGAGGTTTCTGCCCTCCCTGAGGTCGCCTTAGGACACCTGCGTTACGGTTTGATAGGTGTACCGCCCCAGTCAAACTCCCCACCTGTCACTGTCGTGGGAGCAGGGGAGGGCTGGGGGAGGGGGGCTGATGCCCCCCAGCCCATCCAGCCCCTGACTATACGCCCCTCCATTTAATACAGAGCTGCATTGGTAATCCACGGTAAGCTTGAACACTACTCTGTAATTTTTTTCATTTAATTGTCTTTTAAAAACAATAATAATCAGAAAGTACTCTAAGGGATTAAATCTTGATAAATGCAAACTAGATAAATACAGATATATGAATATCAAATTAACTCCACATAATTGAAACATATATTTCCAGTCTCACTGAATCATTCTTTGGAAGAGAAAAAAACCCAGCCAATTGCTATAGTGGAATCTGTAATAAAATACAGGCAGTCTATCACATAGATGTCTATCTGCACATAAATACTCAATAAAACACTTACACATTAACATAATATCCGCAGTGTGCAGTGCACATACATACAGGCTCTGCTTGGAGGTCACATCTCTCAGGCGGGAAGACAGTTCTATATAATGCTAATCGAGTCATTCCTGATAACGGATCTGGCTTTCTGATGGAATGTAACAATTACATATACATAGGATAAGCACAGCACTCTATAAATGCTGACATCCAACACATAAAGCTATCATGTAAAGAATGTAATAAAATGGGTAATAGGCTGTTCAGAGTTTATACCCCTGAGTTGTCTTGTTCTAAGTAGAAAATTCAATATACATTTGATCTGTGAACTAGTTCTCGACATCTGCAATGATAGTTAACTCTGTACTTAACATGGAGACAGAACAATCATAATAGTATTCTGGTGGCTTATGGTCATATCTCTGTGCACAATAAAATATGTATTTAAGTATTCTGATAATACATTCACACTTACTTGTAGTACGCCAGTAAGGTTCTACCACTACTTGCATAAAAAGCAGATTGTTCAAAGGGTGAAGACATTGGGTCATTTCAGGCCAAAGAATGCCACCTAAGTCATACCCAGTAATGCTGGGTATGGCACAATCCATTTAGAAACTAGCCATCCACCATGGAGATAGGGCATACTTGCTTACATTTCTGGATGAAGTGAGTGTGCAGAGGGGGGTGGGATGACATGAAGCGTATCATTTTAGCCCAGCCCCTACGATGCAATGGAGTCATTTCAACGTACGTTGGCGGAAACAAAATGACACGAATCCCTGAAAAGTGCATCATGGGGGCCCCCATACCGACCACTTCAATAGGAAGTGGGCACCATGCAGGAGAATGGCCTGGGAGATCTACCTGGAATTCAAGAGTCTCCCGAACATTCAGAGAGAGTGGGCAAGTATGAGACTGGATTACTCTTGGGGTATATTTACTAAACTGCGGGTTTGAAAAAGTGGAGATGTTGCCTGTAGCAACCAATCAGAATCTAGCTGTCATTTTGTAGAATGTGCTAAACAAATGATAGCTAGAATCTGATTGGTTGCTATAGGCAACATGTCCACTTATTCAAACCCGCAGCTTAGTAGATATACCCCTTGGTGTCTGTCTGTTTCCTTTACTTCTTCTGAAGACATGACATAGCAATGTGTGTACTTAGCATAATGACATAGTGTAAATGGTTCTTTATTAAAAAGGAAGTTACAACCCTCCTGTAGGCTCCCTTCTGGAAGGATATATGAGGCGTTATCAGCTCCTTGAGCTATGGAATTGTATGCAGGAAGTATGAATCGCTCAGAAGGAGAGAAGAGAATAGAAGATAATGATCAGATTACTCAATGCTGACACATCCATTGTGGCTATGGTCTCAGTATTGGGTCAATTCCAAAAGTTCAAAAGTGTAGCTCCTATTTTTCAGGAATTTACCCAATTTTATGCAATGCACATGTAGCTTTCATGAGAAAATGTTGTCATCTGTAGAGTGCAAGATTTTGTATGCTCTAATGGGAGTAGCTAGGTGAATCAGGGGGTGTTCATAACTAAATGTAAGCTACTCGTGTGCTCATTAATGTCCACATGCAAAAATGATATTTAATTTTGTAGCACAAGATATGAGATGCAAGCTGTGGAGAGGATGCCTCTTTTTACTGGCAAAACAACTTTTTTTAAATGCCCTAGGCCTATACTTTCAATGGATTGTGTTTGTACCTTCCATGGTGCACTTTATAGTAGTGTAAGAATACCATTCGGAAGTACAATAGTTCCATTTTTGCTTGCCACAGCATTGGTGTCCTCTCATAAAGATTTATTTAAGACATTGGAATTTCAGAGTGACGTGAGCTACTAAAATCAATCCCCCAGTCCTCATCTCAGAGAGGACCGAGATCCAGCTCCCACTTCCCTCTTAATTGTAATAGGTCATTTGTAGCAAAATTCACTCAGCAAATAGGAAAAGGTAAATGAAGTGAGCTTAACATAACCTAAAGGGCCTCATTAAGGGATGGACCCCTCTACTCAAATTGGGCCATCAAGCCATGCTGAAGGTAACAGAAAACATATAATTTTATTTTTGCCCTTTTCCTCTCCATACCATAAGGAAGAAAGGAACTGGTCAAGTCTGTGGAACAAAGAGGAGGGCAGGAAAAATGGCATCTGTTACAAGACATAAAGAAACTTGGGCTGTATAATGACAAGTGAGGCCCTGAGTCGAATGTACTTAAATGGCAACAGTGTTTGCATCTTACACTCACACTTTATTGGTTAATTGTAATCCCAGTCCGACCAATGGTTGTTAGAGTGGGAGGGTCCTGGTTTTCATATAGGAGCAGCACTTCCTGGTGGTCTCACTCTTCTTCACAAGATCCCGCCCACCCACATCAGGGGTAGTTCTTGTTTAGTTAGGTCTGTTTTAACCATTTTTTCCTATTCACCACAGAGCAGGCACAGTTGGTAGGAAGACACTGCGATCAGCGGCTGATAATTAAGGCGCTAGTGTTGTTTGGTTGCAGGTTACTGTCCCCTTCGAAGCAGCAGTAACTCCTTAGTCCTTCAGAGAGGAGGGTCTCTTGTCCGGCCACGGTGAGGGGGGCAATCGTGAGTATAGAGGGGTAGAGTCACTCTGACGCCAAGTTAGCGCATTCCAGATATTAAGGGATGAGATCCCCTGTTAAGTGGATGTACGGCGGTTTCGCCATTTTTCCACGTTTGCTAGTCTGCATCAGCTTGGTAGCTGTCCCGCAGTGCTCTTTCTCCGCCACCAAAAAGGTAATTTAAATTAATAAACGATGACCTCCATTTTAGCCAACTTATATATGTCTCCGTGTCTTTATTTTTAGATAAGTTAGATAAGCTAAGTAAAGGTATGGTGAAGGGGAAAGGGGGACATACACAGTGAGCCATTTATCATTTTAACAAGATTTATCCACCCTGATCCATATAGCAGAGCCGTAACCAGGCAGGTGCGAGCGCTGCCATCCCCAGGGCGCAGTCCCAAGGGGGCGCAGTGGCCACCCGCACCTACCTCTGTGGAGACTGAAAAAAAAAATAACAAAAAATAACAGACCTCAGAAACAGAATATGGCGGCCGGCACCCGGCTCCACCCCCTTCTGAACTCTGCCCTCTGCCCTCTGCCCCTCAGCGTCTGATGTCATGACGTTGCCAGGCAGCAGAGGATCAGAGAAGCAGAGAGGAGCCAGGCAGCGACTGCTGGACAGGCTGAAAGACAAAAAAGGTAAGCTTTAAAAGAGGGGAAGGGGGATGTGTGTTGCTATTATGGAGGGAGGGGGGGCATGTGAGCTGCTATTATGGAGGGAGTGGAGGCATGTGAGCTGCTATTATGGAGGGAGTGGAGGCATGTGAGCTGCTATTATGGAGGGAGGGGGGGGCATGTGAGCTGCTATTATGGAGGGAGGGAGGTGAGGGGGGGGACATGTGAGCTGCTATTATGGAGGGAGGGATGGAAGGGGGGGCATGTGAGCTGCTATTATGGAGGGAGTGGGGGCATGTGAGCTGCTATTATGGAGGGAGGGAGGTGAGGGGGGGGCATGTGAGCTGCTATTATGGAGGGAGGGATGGAAGGGGGGGCATGTGAGCTGCTATTATGGAGGGAGGGAGGGGAGGGGGGCATGTGAGCTGCTATTATGGAGCGAGGGAGGGGAGGGGGGGCATGTGAGCTGCTATTATGGAGGGAGTGGAGGGGAGGGGGGGGCATGTGAGCTGCTATTATGGAGGGGGAGGAGGGGGGGGCATGTGAGCTGCTATTATGGATGGAGGGTGAGGGGGGGCATGTCAGCTGCT
The DNA here is from genome assembly GCF_038048845.1 of Mixophyes fleayi. Lineage (NCBI taxonomy): Eukaryota > Metazoa > Chordata > Amphibia > Anura > Limnodynastidae > Mixophyes > Mixophyes fleayi. The sequence goes on along the minus strand of NC_134408.1, from coordinate 30,981,369 downwards.
ATTATGGAGGAAGGGAGGGGAGGGGGGGCATGTGAGCTGCTATTATGGAGGGAGGGAGGAGAGGGGGGCATGTGAGCTGCTTTTATGGAGGGAGGGGAGGGGGGGCATGTGAGCTGCTATTATGGAGGGAGGGAGGGGAGGGGGGGGCAAGTGAGCTGCTATTATGGAGGGAGGGAGGGGAGGGGGGGCATGTGAGCTGCTATTATGGAGGGAGGGAGGGGAGGGGGGCATGTGAGCTGCTATTATGGAGGGAGTGGAGGGGAGGGGGGGGCATGTGAGCTGCTATTATGGAGGGAGGGAGGGGAGGGGGGCATGTGAGCTGCTATTATGGAGGGAGGGGAGGGGGGGCATGTGAGCTGCTATTATGGAGGGAGGGGAGGGGGGCATGTGAGCTGCTATTATGGAGGGAGGGAGGGGAGGGGGGGCATGTGAGCTGCTATTATGGAGGGAGGGAGGGGAGGAGGTGCATGTGAGCTGCTATTATGGAGGGAGTGGAGGCATGTGAGCTGCTATTATGGAAGGAGGGAGGGGAGGGGGGGGCATGTGAGCTGCTATTATGGAGGGAGGGAGGGAAGGGGGAGGCATGTGAGCTGCTATTATGGAGGGAGGGATGGGAGGGGGGGGCATGTGAGCTGCTATTATGGAGGGAGGGAGGGAGGGGAGGGGGGGCATGTGAGCTGCTATTATGGAGGGAGGGGGGGATGTGAGCTGCTATTATGGAGGGAGTGGAGGCATGTGAGCTGCTATTATGGAGGGAGTTGAGGCATGTGAGCTGCTATTATGGAGGGAGTGGAGGCATGTGAGCTGCTATTATGGAGGGAGGGAGGGGAGGGGGGACATGTGAGCTGCTATTATGGAGGGAGGGAAGGGGGGGCATGTGAGCTGCTATTATGGAGGGATGGAGGGGAGGGGGGGCATGTGAGATGTTATTATGGAGGGAGGGGAGGGGGCACAATGTGATAAAGATGGCTCCATGGCACGGTGTGATAAAGGAGAAACTGTGATGGAGGGCACAGTGTGATGAAGGGGCAGTGTGATACAGATGGTACCGTTAAAATTATGTTTCAATTTGTTTTATTTCACTAACCAATTCATTTTTTTTATACAGCTAGCATGTGATAGCTGTATTTAAAGTACTTTGATTCTATGGAGGCTTATTACATAAAGATCCTTACAAAGCCAGACTGAGAAGAATGGGGAGGGAGGGGGTTTCAGTGCGGTCTAGAACTTGTAAAGTGCTAGCTACGCCCCCACAGTAGGTTGACCACGCCCACTCAATGATTGTCACTCCCACTTAGATGGGGAGCGCCGGTGCCCTGTCTCGCCCAGGGCACTAATATGTCTAGTTACGGCACTGCCATATAGTGCTAGTTTTTGCCATGTGTGGATTTTAGATTTTAGAAAGGCAACATGACAGGAGCACAGACCGCAGAAAGGGGACACTTCAGGAGCTGCGGAAGCACACCTCTGCAGGCACATTCAGGAGGGTAAGCAGAACAACTTTAGTGAGTCCGGAAGGAAAGTTTCATGGCAGCAGGATAGTTAATCAGATCTTGTGGCCGTAGAACATGCAGCTAGACGTGCTACGCCGTGAGTGTACAGACCACACCTCCTACAATGTCTGGACCTGCATGGTTTGTGTATAGCTTTTTTACGGGAGAAGTTCCAAAAACTGGAGTGTTTGTGTGCTTCTGTGCTCATATGAAACAGGCATGACGTGGGTGCAGGGCCGGATTAAGGGAATGGAGGCCCCTGGGCTAAGGGCGCCTCCATTCCCCCGTGAGGCCCCCAATGTGAGCCACCCACCGCCCCACCCATACCCCGTGAGGGCCCTCCCCCAAGCGCTTACCTGTCACTGTAGTCCTCCATCCCCGGCGCGCTGTAAGCTCCTTACTGAGGAGATCTCGCGAGAGTTCACTCGCGAGATCTCCTCAGTAAGCAGATTACTGAGCGCCGGGGACGGAGGACTACAGTGACAGTGCTCAGCAGCATTGATCGGGCTGGAGGCGCCCCCGCCCCCGGACCGATCAATAATGCTGCTGAGGACTTTGAAGGGCCACCTGGATGCCCGAGGCCCCTGGGCTATAGCCCAGTTAGACCTCGGGTTAATCCGGCCCTGCGTGGGTGGACTGGGCGTGGTTTGTATGACTTAGGCGTGTTGCCTAATTTGTCTCGAAAACAAATTCTCAGCCCTCACACTAAATCCCCAGGCTGTTAGTGACATGCTACTGGGGTCCAGTAATGAGGGTGCACATAGCCTTCTTCTATGTGGCATGGGACAACGTGATCCTACATATTAATATTTGGCCTAATTTGTGCCAAATGAAACATGATGTCATTGAAATTATTAGAAAAGTTCTGACTTACACTTCTTCAGATGTAGTGTAAATTTCAGATTGATTCGGGTGACTTGAAAGCTGGATATTTCTCATCATGTATCTCATCTCACAAACTAATTTATTGTTTTGCAGATCTGCTCTTAACATGACGCATCATTGTTTCTATGGTAGTGGGGCGAGCAACGCACCAGTTTTCTTAGATACGATCAATACTTTGTGCAAAATTTACCCCCTCAGGATTTTGCTTTGCAAATCCATGCAGCGTTTGTAAAAAATAGTAAGATGGTTCATTAATATACTTTAATAACTTGATCATGTTACTTGCGGCAACTAAAAGGCCCCCGGTGTTGTTCTATAGTTGATAAAGGCTGTTCTGCACTACAACATCTAACAAAGGTTTAAGAAGTAGACTAACATATTCTTAAAGGATGAAACCCCAATATTGAAATATCAGATAAAATACATTATTTTGTGTCACACTGCATCTCTGTTACAAATCTAGTGTCCATAGGTGTCTATAGGGATTGCAATTGTCCACTAATTAGCAAGCTCCAAAATTCGAAGCATTAGCTGTTCTATCCTATGGGAAGGGAAATAGGAAATGCAGGAAGTTGATCTCCAGGTTCCCTCCCCTGGAGGCTTTGGGCCTGATTCATTAAGGATCTTAAATGAAGAGGATTCTTATTTCAGTCTCCTAGACAAAACCATGTTACATTGCAAGGGGTGCAAATGAGTGTTCTGTTTTGAACATAAGTTAAATACTGACTGTTTTTTCATGTAGCACACAAATACTTGATAGCTTTTTTGTACACTGAAATTTAAAGTTGATATTTGTGTGCTACATGAAAAAACAGTCAGTATTTAACTTATGTGCAAAACAGAACACTCATTTGCACCCCTTGCAATGTAACATGGTTTTGTCCAGGAGACTGAAATAAGAATCCTCTTCATTTAAGATCCTTAATGAATCAGGCCCTTTGTGCTCATCCCCATCAGAAATTCCACACAGTAAAGTGGACACTTATATGGCACGTTATATCATTTATTATCAATGTGATAAGAAATGATAACTAGTAAAATACTCATAGTCATACTCAATAGTCATAACTAGACCTCTAAATCTCTTTTTAATCTGTGTTTAGTTCCCTTGTAATTACTTCTCTCCAACTCTAGCAGTGGAAAAAAATTGCTTGTATTACACAGAAAAATGGATTAAAAGTAATTTTATCTCATAACGAATACATTTGTAATGTCCATCCAGAAATGGGCAAGGTTCCCACATTTTGCACTTTTATTCTCTTTTAGAACTTTCAAGGCCTCCTGAGTTAATTTCATCCCAGTACTAGACGTCTGACCTTTCCAATGCAGCATCTTCTAGGTGCAGCCTGATTCCGGCTCACAGCTAGCAGTTCCATTTCACAGATGATGGCTCCTGTTGAACAGTTTCTGTCACTGGAAATCACCTAGCAGTTTGACTTTTTAATAAACAAAGGTTTAACCCCATCAGTTCAGGAATACGGTGCCACTGACAAGGGACCCATGGGGTTTGAGAGACGATATATGGGTAATTACCATGTGAAGATTTCTTACATTGAGAACACAGACCCTAACACAATTTACTGAAAATTGAATCTTATCTAGCACAGACACAGCCAGTGGATATGTGAAGGGGAAAAGACAAATAGATTGCTTTAACGTAGAGACACAAACTGACAAGGCATAAGAAGCCTTGTATAGCGTTGTCGGGTCTCTTGATCCAGGCCCGAGCAGTCTATAGCCTTTCAGCTGAAACTACAAGTCCCAGCATGCTAGTTTCACAAGAAAAGAAGCCTTCTATGCCCTTGTCAGTTCTTTTAATCCGAATGAGACACCTGTGCCCCCCACAGCTAATGTTGAACTACAAGTCCCAGCATGCTGGTTAGGTGCTGGCAAGGCATGCTATTCACATGTAGTTCCAAAACAACTGGAGAGCTGCCTCCTATTACCCAATGTCTCTTAATCCAGGCAATCATTGGCACTCCAGGGGGTAAATGTATCAAGCTGAGAGTTTTCCGGCAGGTTTGAAAAGTAGGGATGTTGCCTATAGCAACTAATCAGATTCTAGATGTCATTTTGTAGAATGTACTAAATAACTGATAGCTAGAATCGCCGGAAAACTCTTAGCTTGATACATTTACCCCCAGATGTTGTGGAACTACAAGTCCCAGACCACCCTGGCAGGCAAAGTGTCCGAGAGGTTCCCAAATTTCTCTTCAGTATAAAAATAAAAATAAAGCTATCTAGTATTTGAGTGCTACATAAAAAAACAGCCAGTATTTAACTTATGTGCAAAATTGTAAAGTAATTTGCACCCACTGCATTGTAACATGGTTTATCCAGGATAAATATGTACTCATATTTTTTGCCTTACTTTCCTTGATGAATGAGGCCCATTGTATGTACAATATGCAATAAAAGCTTATTTGATGTGTTTAATGTTATTTTTAAAAAAAGTATATGTAGCCCACGTATATGTAGTCCATGTATATGTAGTCCATATTTTTTATTAATGATTATATTGTTAAGAGTGGTTCATTTATTTTAAAGTGATTTTTTTTTTATGCATTCTGGTGTGATCTTTAATTGAACAGACGCTTGTACATATACAGCAGTCTGTTCTGTCTGTCTACATAGGGCAAGTAAGGTATTAGATGAATGTGAGTGGAACTGTGCACAAGTTCCGTGCTCTTTTTGCACACTGCACAATAAAAAAAAACAAGGTATACTCCACCTAGTTAAGCTAGAAAAAAAGTGAAACTTAGACCTGCAATGTTGTTTTGTTTTCTTAGTTGCTTTAGTTGCTGATGAGCATTAATAGGATATATCCAACTTTTGTGGACTTGTTGTATTTTGGAGGGGGGGGGGGTTAAATGGGCAAAAAGTGTACCATATCTGTAATTGTACGTTAAGTATACTCTCTAAATATTATATTTAATTAGTATCTTTTTGTGAAAGTCTTCTCTTCAGTGGTCTTGCTATAATCTGTAGCCACAATTGTCTGATCTGCGCAACACCAGACAGTTAGAACAACTAATTGCAGTAGTAATACCAAGAGTGAGGATCAGACGTATATAGAACTATGCTGCGTAGATTTAGTCTTTATGTTTATAATTAGTTGCTTTTAACTTGTTTGCCCATCTTCTGGTATCCTCAGTATCTGATTCACACCAAATACCTCTCTTCTTATACTGACAATTCGTTAGTGACTCTGTTGTGATTTACAAGCTGGCTTGCTGCCCTCCTGCAGGTACTAAATGTACATTGATAGACCATGCACGCACTGCAAGCCTTCTCCAAAGAGAAGCAGCTGAACCAGAATAGAATTGGGATGGAGAAAAGCAGTAGTGTAAACAGTAGGTTAATGAGTGTGTTTATGGGCGAGGGGGAAACAGAGGGTAATTCAAACTCTGTAAGCCAAAATATGTAAGTTGTCACAATTTTTTTTGCATTTTATTAAAAACATGAAAATGTTTATTATATTAAATTGGCTTTTTAATCTATAGTTGCCAACATTGGCAACTTGTGTCCCGGGAGGCAGGTGGGTGTGTGGGGGTGGGGCTCAAAGACTCACATCGTTAGCCCCGCCCCAAAGCAGTCATCACTGTTTCGGGCAATAAAAATAGGGGGCGGGGCCACAATGACGTGTCCACGGTGCCGCTAAGCCCCACCCCCTCCAGCCGCCGGGAATCGGGAGAATTGCCTGCTCTCCCGGGAGTCCGGGGGTCAGACCCGAATTTCGGGAGTCTCCCAGATATTCCGGTAGAGTTGGCAAGTATGAGTTAATCTATTTGTTTGTATATGCCCTCTTGCCACTTTTAAGCATTTTACTTTATCTTTCTGAATTTCTTCTGCAATGTTATTTTAACTGAAGCCTTTATATCAGGCCTTGTCAACCTGTGGCTCTCAAGCTGTTGTGAAACTACAAGTTCCAGCATGCTTTGCCAGCTATCAGCTATCTACTAGGAAAGCATGCAGGGTCTTGTAGTTTTACATCTGGGGAGCCACTGGTTGGCCAGGCCTGCTTTATATTATCTAGAGTAGATTTGATGCCCTTGGATATTACGCAAATCTGCTGTGAATAGAATTGCATACAATGTACAGAGCAGAGCTGTACACCTTACTGTACACCTGGGGGTTAATGTATCATCCTTCGATTTTCTCAACTAACCGTAAATCAACGACTTTGCAGGTAAAATTTGAAGTGGCGATGGCTTGTAAAGGCAAGCCATCGCCGCTTTAAATTTTCAATGCAAAGTCGCCGATTTCCGGCGAGTTGAAAAATCGGAGGATGATACATTTACCCCCTGATGGTATGTTCTTGAACATACGAGGGAATCAAGCTCAAGAAGTACTGGACATACTAGAGATCCCTATGGACTAGATATGGACAGAACACTGGATTGATGGCAAATTTAGCACCAGTAAAAGTACATTTAAAAAGTGGTAGACAAGCGCCAAAAATACCATAGTACCCATTAAAACCTGAAGTAGAATTGTGAGTTTTCCCGGTTATTGAGAGGTTGTTGCAACAAGGGATCTTAATTCGAATGCCCAGCACATCTAATAGTCCTATCTTTTCCATAAGCAAAAGTGGAGGAAGGTGTTACCGATTAGTACAAGATTTAAGGGGGGTTAACAAATTATTTGAGAGTCAGTTCCTGGTGGTGTCAAATCAAGCTGTGATTTTCATGCAAATTCATTCTTCTGCTACTCATTTTACTGTCATTAACCTCTGCTCAGCTTTCTTTTCTTTTCTCACTGTCACTACCCTTTTGCTTTTACTTTTAGAGGGGTACAATATAGAGATGAGCGGTGCGGATTATTTGAAATCTGACGAGGCAGAATGTAATTTCCGTGATTTTTTTGCAAAGCTCTGATGAGTTTTGGATCACCATCTGTTGTGTATATATCTATATATATATGTATATTTGTCCCTCGTTCTCTCAAGTCCCATTTTTATAGAGACAGCATATAGGGAGGAGGTTAGCTGCGGTGCTCTGCTCATAAACTAGCATTCAGTGTGAACCAGGGACATAGGAAGGCAATACAATCCTGTCATTATTGTAAAGCAGTTCTGTAGTGAATAGTCAGCTACAATAGCTTGCTGATCAATTGCATATAATTTCAATTTTAATATACTTTACACAGACTAGTGGATACAGGTTGTTGTTAATGCATTACATTGCATATTTCTAATAGTAATAGATAGTATAAACAGATTGAGGTCGATAGCTATCATTCTGAACTAACTGATATATTCTTTGATAAAAACAGTTCTTTTGCTGTCAGACTATTAGCAGCAGAATAAAAAAAACAAACAGATTTCTTTCTTTTAAAATTTAAATTTTTTCTAGTGAAAGTAATCTTGTGTGGGGCAGTGACAAGTTAAATCATTTTGATAAAAACTGGGTCTTTGCATGTGAGATTCAGCAGCAGTTGTACACCCAAAAAGGTCTATATAATCTAATTTTTTCTATTTTTCAATACTTTTATATTTTGGAAGGATACTTCAGTGAAATCTATATTTACAGAAGGCTTTTTTTAAGGGTTAACGTTCAGCTGGACCCCCCCTTCCCCCCCAAAAAAAACCTGCTATATATTCTAATCTTTCTATTTTTCAATACATTTATATTTTGGAAGGGTCAAATTAGGCACACAATAGATTGGCATGGCTTTTATTACCTTTCCGCAATATAAATGAAAAAGGATACTGGGAGATGAATGTGGCCTGCAACCCTACTATATTAATGGCGAGGGAGGGAAGAAAAATTATTTCCCCTGGGTAAGCTTCATCCAAACCCGGGGTAAAGGGGACTGCCGAGACTTTCAGCGGAGGTGGTCCCCAAGACCCATGTATATAAATAAGGGATGTATATAAATTTATATGTTCTGTGAGTAATGTGTAAAAAATATGTAAAAGAAACAGCTCAGATAGGCCAATAGTCGCCCTTCCCGCACAATGACTTTCAAACTATGTGCAAGCTTATGGGCATTAAAAGTAGAATGCATACTCCAACCAGTGGGAAAGTAGAAAGGTTCAATGTTACTATTAAGAATAAGATGGCCAGAGGCATTGTCACTGGTACAGCATCAGAACCACTGCTAGACCACCACTGAATCTGTCACCATATGAAATACTTTTTGGGAGGCAACCCTACTTGATTAATCCACAAAACGATTTGAACTGTAATAATAAAGTGACTGTCAAATACATCAATGACATGAGTAACCAGCTGAGGCAACAAAAGAAGATTTTGAAAATTATCTCATCGGACATGCCAGTCACTAATTGTCATGACATTCAACCTAGAGAATGTGTAATGGTTAGAAATTATCTACATTCTGGTTGTTTAATAGATCATTGGGAAGATTATTATCTTTGAAAATCGCAGAAAGAGACACTTGGGTCCACTCCACCCATTACAAGAAGGTAAATGAACTGGAAAAAACTCAAAAGCAAGAAAAGGTAGAAGTGAACTTTAGAATTTCTTCTGGAAAAGTTGAAATGCATAACTATAGCGTAACCAGAACTGAAATAAAGGAAATGCACAAATTAACTTTCAAGATTTTATTTCTTTTTGCATTTGTTTATATGTTGCAGCACAATCTATTTTTGTTTTAGTTTTTTTACCAAATGGAAAGTCCAAGAATTGGTTCTGAAGAAGCTAGTGTGGGTTTTTAAACAGATAACCACAATTTATGGCTTTGCTCAACAGAATCTTTAACAAAAGATCCCTCACAAGGATTTGGACAGCCAATGAAAATAATTAATTTCTAGAGAATATTGTATTTGTAAATATTGTGGTCTCCCTCCTGTAACGAGATGTATACTCTGGTGTCATGAAGATTCAAAACATTTCCTAGCATTACACCCAATTGAAACGTTCTATTATTTAGTAGGTAGAGCACTTAATTAAAGTAATTGTTGGGTATGCTCACACATGCCAGAGGATTAAAATAACATGGGACTTCTCGGTCGACCAACCAACAGAGAATATAACATCACCAAACCACCTCATCTTAATTTTGTGCAATATGCTAATGATTAACCTGTTATATGTATTATTTTATTAACACTCAAGATCCAGGGAAATGGTCGAAATGGTCAGTGTTTTATTCAGCATGAGCAGATGGCTGTATGATACTCAAAGAGGATACTGATAAGAAAAATTTTGGGATAATTATACGGCCAGATACATGCTTTCAACAAAAGAGATTTCTGGGGACCAGACAATATGCTGGCATTATGTGTCAACAAATCCTGGGTTACTCCATGACTGATCACTTTCTGGATGATATCTATTACATGTATAGGGCTTATACGTGGTTACCTCCAAATTTTGAGGACAGTATGAATTCTAGCTAAAGTTATACCCGCTATGATGACTGTTTCTGATGAGCAAATGCTGAATATTCATGCCATGTCACCCAAAGCATGTTTCTACTATGCAGGATAGAAAAATAAAAAAGAAGCGTTTACCATGAGGGTAAGTTTTAATGCAGGAGTCTAGAGCATATCAATGCTCATTAGCGCTTGACATAACTAAGACAGCGCAAGGAACATTACGAATAATATATGATGACACGTTTAGGATTACAGCCAAAGAGACCTAAGTATTTTAAACAGAAAAATCCAATGTAGAAAGGTATTAAATTATCTGACTTCGGTAACTGCTGGATATTGTGTCACAGTAGAGACTACATTTGGTATCAAATGTTGTATCTATATTACCAATGAAGCAAATGATTCAAAGTAAGAGACAGATCACAAGACTGGTTTTTTGGACTTTGTGGTTGGGTGAAAGAATTGATGTCTGTAACAGGAAGGCTTCTTTAGATATTGGGGATGTTAGAACTTATCTATGTATTTATGAAATTGATACTGCTAATATTTAAATGTGGTAAAAATGTATGTATGAGAAATCAGAAACCTACAGAACACCCTAGTAGATAATTGACTATAAGGATGGAAATAAACTCACAATATATAGAATTGGAAAATTTGTATTTAGATACTTCAGTTTAGCAAGATTGTGGGTACTATCAAAGGGTGGTCTGTCAAAGTCAAATAATTTAGATATAAAGTTATTAATTAAAAAGATCAATTTCTGTGCACAATGTTATTGCTTGTGATTGCACGTATATGCATCTAGTAATATTTTGCAATCGCAAATATCAACAGTATGTGTATCTAGTAATTGCAATGATATGATTAAATGTGTAGCTCTGATTTAGTTTTTGCCAAGGTAATAACTGTAAGTTTCTCAATAAGGGTATGTTTAAATAAGACCCAGTGGCAGGAGCCTGAAAGTGTACACGTTTGAAGACAAAGAAGACCAACTGCAACATGTAATATAATGAAAGACTGTTTGGCCTATTGTACATCAAGTTTTTAAGAGGTCTCAACCTTTTGACCAATAACCTGTAACCTTACAGTAATCCACTGTATTGTACTGTATAAAATCCCCGTACTTTGGACCTTTTGTGCTTTGGAACCACATTATCAGATCAGATGACTAGTTATTTTTTAGGTGGGTGGGCTGAAATAATGCACATGTCACCGCATGCATCCAATAACGCGTTTGACATGCTCACACATTGGTGCCCATTTGACTGCCCACTTCTTCTGGAAAAGTATGAGTCCTGAAAACCGCCAGCTCATGTCCTTTTTCAGAGTGAAAATGTCTGTGTGTGAATTTGCACAGCAAGAAACGGCAGTAAAAATGTGCTTCTCCACCTCTATTTGTGCTTACTCCTTAATTATCAAGGAATGTCCTCACTCTTCCTGTTTCCTCCCATCAGCCATTGCAAACTTCTTCTTCTTCGCCTCTATCTCGTCCACAAAATGCACTTTGGTTTTGGGTGTGGACATACTTGCACAAGTCAAGGGCGCATGTTGGAAACAAACATGATTTTGCGCTGTGCCATAGTATTTTGCACTGAATTGACCTTCAGGAAGTATAATATTTTCTTTTCATTAACTATAGCCATTTAATAAAGCTACACTATTCAAAATGGAAAACCTAAAAGCTATCACCCAACTTAACAAGCGCAGGTCTTGGTGATCAACATTATTCACAAAGATGATGAAGAAATAAAGATATAAATACACTTTCTTGGAAACGTTTCACCCCCTGTAGTCATGAACTTTGAATAATTGGAAGGAATTATGCTGAGTACTAATCAAAAGATTGTTTTTAATTTGCTAATTGCATCTCAGTTTCATCAGTGGCAGACTCTAATCATCTGTAGACATCTTAATTGACCCTTGAGAAGTGTTTATCTGGTAACAGAAAGTTTTGAACTGGGCCAGAAAAGCAAGAGAAATGAAGGCTTAGTAATATAAGCCATTTCAGATGCTATAACCGAACTACATTTCCCATGATGCTCTGGAGGCTAAACAGCCCAGCATTCATCCATTAAAAAGATGAAAAACTGTTATTTTTAATAGGTTGTATAAAATTAAATGTAAATGAACTCTGTTAAGCATATAATTAGAAAATAGTGCATCATTGCTTTATATTATATTTTTAATGTATCTGCTGCTTCTCAATATGATTTTTTCTTAATGGTGTGCAGTAATTTCTTTTAGACTCAAGACGCAAATGCTGTCTGTGGAAGTCTTTAGATCTCTACCTATTTACTACAAACTTGCTGATAAGGCTTAAATGATGCATTCCACAGTAATGGTTACACTGTTGTTTTAATCAGTGTGGGTCTTAGTCTTTAAGGGACATAAATTCCTATATGTGCCGTATTTTGCATAAAATCGCACTGTGCATGCCCAGAATATATGGCAGTAAACACATGAACATCCATTTAATCTTTGAGCACCATGGATACGTAAGACAGCCTACGAATTCATGGGCAGAAAAATGTACAGTAAGGATGTGCCAATAAAAGAAAAAGCAGTCTGACACTCTCAAACAAATAATATATAAATTACTATGTGTCAGCATATCATCATCACCATTTATTTATATAGCGCCACTGATTCCGCAGCGCTGTACAGAGAACTCACTAACATCAGTACCTGCCCCACTGGAGCTTACATTGGGATATGCTCACCTGTCAACGTCAAGTCATCCCCTCTAGGTGAGTCCCTCGCATCCCTAGCAGGTGAAACAAAAGCATATTCAGGGTGTCACAATTAAATCCTTCCCTAAGCCTCCATTTTCAAAGCTTATTTAAATGAATGTAATTTGTACCAGTGAATAAAATCATTTGAAAAGTGCAGCCAGGACAATTAAGACTACTGGTTATGTGAAAATAAAATAAAAAAATATTCTGGCGCTCTAAAACAAACAATATATAAATCCCTGTGTCAGCATATACATAAATAGAACTTTGTGCACAATATTGGGATAAGCTTACTTGCCAACGTCAAGTCATCCTTTAGATTGTTCGCTCCTTTGAGCAGGGCTCTCCTACCTCCTGTTCCCATCACTTTTAACTGCGCTCTCCAGCTACTCAGCTCACCTCCTCTCGATCCCTCTGCCCTCTGTCTCCTCTCGCTTCTCTCCGCTCCCCTCAGTGACTCTCAACCTGTCATCCGTGCCCACCCTCTTGGGCCATAGTTACCTGCCTGTACTCACTTTTCCCCTCCCTCCCTCTCTTTCATGCTGTGCCTGAGCCCCCAGAGTTATAGTGCTTACTGTTACTTGTACTGTGCTGTTTTACCTTGTACTGTGCCATTGTTTGTCCTTGTACGGCGCTACGGATACTTTGTGGCGCCCTATAAATAAAAATTTATAATAATAATAATAATAATAATAATAATAATAATAATCCCCTTTGGTGAGCCCCTCGCATTCCCTTTGTGAAACAAATGTATATTCAGGGTGTCACAATTAAAACCTTCCCAGTAAGGGCGTAACAAGCTTGCACGGTCACAGAAGCATCTGAATCAAGCTTTGGGCATCTCTAAGGTACATGTTTTTCTGTTCTATCACTTGCACCAGCTACAAGACAGGAGCAAGGGCTAAGTGATAGTGCATACTTGCCAACTCTCCCGGAATGTCCGGGAGACTCACGCATTTTGCGAGAGTCTCCCGGACTCCCGGGCGAGTGTGGCAATCTCCCGAATTCTGCCCACTTCACTAGGAAGTGCCCCACTTCCTAGTGAAGTGGGCAGAATTAGATCCCAAAAGCCGCGATTCCCGCTGTCAAATGATGCGCTTTGCGTCATTACGTCACGGGGACGGGGCCAAAATGCCACAATTTCAGCGCCCCACCCCCCGCACGCCCACCTGCTACAGAGAGTCTCCCGGACACCAACTTAAAAAAGTTGGTAAGTATGTGATAGTGTTGACGGTCACGTATATGTGCTAGAACATGTGTCTGCAGCCAGGAGCAACTGTAATAATGCATTTTATGTACAGTAGACATTCACAACATCATGATAAATGTATTTTATTGGAAAAAAAACACCCCAAAAAAAACATTGTATTTTTTTTTTTTTTCTCAATAATAACTATGGGCCTGATTCATTAAGGAAAGTTAAGTAAAAAAATTGAGTAAGTATTCTCCAGGACAAAACCATGTTACAATGCAAGGGGTGCAAATTAGTTTTTTTTATTTTGCACATAAGTTAAATACTGTCTGTTTTTTTCGCGTAGTACACAAATATCAATTTTAAATGTCAGTGTACAAATAAGCTATCAAGTATTTGTGTGCTGCATGAAAAAACTGACAGTATTTGACTTATGTGCAAAATAGAAAACTAATCTGCCCCCTTTGCATTGTAACATGGTTTTGTCCAGGAGACTACTAACTCAATTTTTTTTACTTAACTTTCCTTAATGAATAAGGCCCTATATTATTAATAGGTGACAATAAATGAATATATTTTTTTTCCTGTGCTTTCTGCTTGTATTGGATGTATCCTGCAGTACTTGGTCTGTCAGAGTCCAGCGTCCCTAGACTATATTCAACAAGAGATGTTTCTTCAGATCCGCTTTCAGTAGAATACAGATGGGCATATGCCCAAATTATATGCATTTAAAAAAATAAATAAAATGCAATTAATATGCTTCAATAAATCAGGCCCTGTATGTATTCTTATCACATATGCTTCTCCCCTGCCACAAGAATAGCAGTGTCTGTAGTCTGCCGGAACTCACTGACTCAGTGTACCTAAAGGGTTTATATGAATACCCAGTAAACATGATGTTAGGGCTGTAATTCTGCTACCCTTAGCTTTGTAACTTGTCTGTGCTTAATAGTCAGTCCAGTAAAGTACACAGGAACTATTTGATTATTGATTAATCACCGAAGCAAATTGTGTTTCCAACTCCTTAAGCCTGAAGAGCTGAAGAATCAAATCATGGGCGTGCAAGCTTATGTTGCATACAGTAGCTAAGTGATATATTTTTCCAGACACTCCTGTTAAAAGGCAAAAAAATTTACAGTGCTGAACCCTCAATTGGTATCTGCATAATACCAGTTGAAAATAATTAGAATGGTCTAACACTGTAATAATGCTCATAAGAAATAGTTTGATCAAAAATAAATACATTTATTAAATACTAGTTACACATCTGTAACTTGCATTACACTAAAAATATAATTTACTGTAAGAACAAGTAGTAAACATTGAAAGTAGCAGGGAATAGTAACTCAGAATTTCTGATAAATAAACTGTTTGACTGACTTGACAAATGTAGTTCCCAGTTCTATATGATTAAATCAGTAAAATCCTCCAATGAAGCCTTATATTGTCTCTTAAGAAAGGGACTGCGCTGGTAGTTGGTTCCAGCATCAATCCACTTGGGCGATTTAGACAGCAGCCGACAGGAGCTGAGTTAGGTTCTAACAAAGTACTACTCGTATATGTGTTCAAATGGAATCGTGCCAAAAGTAAATTAGAGGTTGGGTGTGGTCTTTATAGATACCTAGTAGCAATGTGTCCTCCGATGTGTTGGACTCAAACCGTGGGCAGAAAGTGTGAATTATTAAACCTGTGGTAGTCAGTTTAATGATACTGAGTACCCCGACACAGAAGAGGACGACATGAGGACTCCGAATACGAAGTACAGCGACCTGCAAAAAAAACCTACTTACCAGGATGAGATGACTTGATGGGACAACTCGCTCTATTGCCGACTCTGCAAAATTACATCATCAGAAACCGCAACTCCTGTTAAAGGGGTGATGGACGGACCCAGCTGTCATTGATGTAATGTAAATTAGGGGTTTAGGGTTAGGATTAGAGTTAGGATTAGGATTAGGGTTAACATTACCCTAATCTTAACTCCTAACCCCAATACCCCTAATCCCTAAAATAATACTGAGACAGGATGGACCGCCTATGCCACCCTGTCTGTTGTTGCTGGGAACCGGCTGGGCTTACTTTGTCACCGTCCCCTTTCGTTATTCCAAATACGCCCACCTGCCGCAGTAGGCGGAGCCTGCTGCCACCACTGAGCTCCTTTATGGCGCTCAGAACCACGTTCCTTCTGGGAAACTGTCACTGCTAGTGTACTCCTGTGCTGGTACAGTTGGTCTGGTACTCCTGACCTCTTCCTTTAGATCAGAGTTGCTGTGGATGGATCCCCCTGGCCTATCACAATGATCAGGGCTGCAGGGTAGCAGGCAGAGCGATGATACTGGAGAGCTGCGTCCAACCTCAGAAACAGCCGGAGAACGGATTAGAGTTAGGGTCTAATCTGCAGGTCACAGGATTACAGCGATATTGAAGATGTTTTCAAGCAGGTCTTTGAAGTAAGTGATATTTATTTGTTCTCACACTGGTTTAAGGTACCAGGTGATCAGGTCAGATGGAACATCAGAATGATACTTTTCAGTCTACAGTACAGTGCTTTTTATACAGATCTGGATACAGGCTATTTTTAGATTCAGGATGTAACCTGTTTACCAAAACATAGATTTACATGCATTGCAAAGCTAACAATATTTACACTTATCTGTGAAATTCTAGAAACTCTGTGATGTCCTGCATCTTGTTTTTAGACACAGGAAATCTAGCAGCACATCTTTAATTAAACCTTCCTGTCTTCAAATGAACCCTCACACATCAAAAGATCTAATCAACATGAATCCTTTCTTTAGACAGTCGCAGAATACACATTCCAAAAGACAGGTACAACCCCAAACAAAGCATTTCCTTACACCAAGATATACAAAAGACTTTCAAAACAAAGTCTTATTGTATCAGATATATACATCAGAAATGAGGCATTTCCTCTAGAAAGGTTAAAACAGAAAAACAAATTTTCTACCCTGGTCTCAGAAATAACGATTTCCTATCTCAAAATATACACAATATAAAAAATAAGTGCACGTGCAATTAAATAAATAAGCACCCTGCGCTATTTCCTTGAAATAAATTTATACCAGAAGTTATTTATCAGTGATCGAGTCACAAATACTTACATTACATCAATGACAGCCGGGTCCATCCATCGCCCCTTTAACAGGAGTCGCGGTTTCTGATGACATCATTTTGCAGAGTCGGCAACAGAGCGAGTCATCTCATGAAGTCACCTGCATCCTGGTAAGTAGGTTTTTTTGTAGGTCGCTGTACTACGTATTCGGAGTCCTCATGTCGTCCTCTCTTGTTTCGGGGTTGTCAGTACCGTTAATAGGTACTATACCCTAATAAACAGGTACATTTATGATTTAATAGTATATCATGATGGTCCTCTTAAGAGGCATTTCATTCATGGCTCCCGGCTCCAGGTGTTAAGATACATGTTGCTGGTGCACATATTACTATTTAAAATAAATAAATATTTTTATTTATTTTTTTAAAAATGAGTGCCCTCCTCCCATTAAAAAAAAAAGAATATACCAGTAACCTGATCTCTAGCGTGTGTCCATTCTGCCTCCTTCCGTGTGTGGTAATCCCCGCGGAAGCTTCAGTCTCATAACAGAACTCGCTGTAGAGTTAAACACTTCTCCTGTCAGAAGAAATTACACAAGTATATTAATTTATAGAATGTTTGCTGATACAATGTGCAAAACATATACTAAATCTTTAAAATGATTAATTCTTATTAAGGATTAACTCTTTAATGAGTATGGGCAGCATAGTGGCTTAGTGGTTAGCACTTCTGCCTCACAGCACTGGGGTCATGATTTGATTCCCGACCATGGCCTTTTCTGTGTGGGTTTAACTGTAAGCCCCAATGGGGCAGGGACTGTTGTGAGTTCTCTGTACAGCGCTGCAGAGCTAGTGTCTATATTAATAGATGATGATAAATGAGTAATTCATTCTATGCTGAAGTCTCTGATGGTAGGATAGTTTACACTGAATGACACTTTCCTGTGCCATTCCATTATTCATTGAAAGAACATAAAACAAATATAACTAAACACCATTTGGTATGCCAAAATACTAAGCATAATGTGAGTAGGCACATGTTGTACTGATAAATGCTGTCAGACTAGAAATCTCTTAACCCTTACTTGTGCCTACTGCTAATGTACTACTCTGTATGATGCATTACACAAACTGTAAGCTCTTTGGGACATGAATATGGAAGATACTGGGCTTCCCATCTCTCTTATACTACTGCCCTATCAATAACATTGGTACAGAGTCCTATTTTTACTGGGCAGGTGTGCAGGGGCTGGCTGGTCTGGGCTAAGGGGCTGGGGGGCATTGCCCTCTGGACCAGTCCCATAGTGGGCTACCTTGTGCTGGGTCACATGAAATTTTTTCCTTTTAAAATTTGCCAGCCCTCCCCTGTAGGTTTGAATAACAATAAAGCTTCCCAGAATGACTCCCATAATTTTAAAATAAAAAAAAAATGGGACACCCATGTCACAGCTGGTAACATTTTAAAATAATTTCCATGGGCGGTTTGCTGCTGAGCCAGCGAGTCCGAGCATGTCACATGTAATACTTTATCAGTCGACCTTGGAGCACTACAAACCCCATCATATCATGTTTAGTAACTTTGATTACAATAGAAGCCACCTATCCTGGTAAATTGGCTGCATCAGACGTCTGAACTTTGGGAAAATAGGCATTGTGAGTTAACTTATTTTAATAGGAAAATGAAGACTAATTAATATTACAGTTGACCAGTGGGCTCATGAGAAATAATTTTGACATTTACTGCAATGCATGTAAAATGTTAACATAACAAAAACTGCAAAGTTCTACCACACATTCAATTTGTTCCATATGTGCTGATTGTCCTGGAGGCTCTTGGATTTCTATTAGTCCTCCCAGGGATTCACATCAAGCATGATAACGTCATTGTGCATGCAGTGGTGGGGTAGGGTTGTGTTGAAACAATTTACATCTCTCTGACAAGCCTTCCCTGTCAACTATCATCATCATCAGTTATTTATATAGCGCCACTAATTCTGCAGCACTGTACAGAGACCTCACTCACATCAGTCCCTGCCCCACTGGAGCTTACAGTCTAAATTCCCTTACACACACACACACACAGACTAGGGTCAATTTTGATAGCAGCCAATTAACCTACCAATATGTTTTTGGAGTGTGGTAGGAAACCGGAGCACCCGGAGGAAACCCACGCACACACAGGGAGAACATACAAACTCCACACAGATAAGGTCTTTGTTAGGAATTGAACTCATGACCCCAGTGCTGTGAGGCAGAAGTGCTAACCACTAAGCCACCGTGCTGCCCGTAATAACTATGATATAATCACACAATCATCCCATTTATTCAATCATGTCATCATGCTTATATGTACTATGGATTTTTTTTACATCCCCTTTACATTTTAACATCCATTATTAAAGTTTTATAGTTGCAGTAGGATATGTACAAGCCAATAAATTAAAATAATCAGAATATGGACAAGCTCTTAGATTGGAGAATACATTTTAGTTTGTGACACATCTTAGCTGTGTTAGGTATAGTGATATTCACACTAATTGTAGAACAATTAACAACCTTGGTGCATCATTTACTGCAATAAGCTCTCCTCTCTGTATATTTTGGCACAATGCATGTGAGTTTCTTTGACTATTTGAACCACATCTAATTTATATGGTTCTGTTCTTTATTTTTCTGTCTTTTGCAACAAGCAAGAAATGTTTATTTTTATGCGTGTCTCATTCCCCTGTCTAGATATAAGAAACATTTTTGAAGGTGCTGTGTACATTTATGACAGCATGTAGGAAAAAAATAAATCATACCAAATATAGATACATTTCTTTCTCCAGTTTAGATATTTCTTACAGTTATATCAAGATTTCCGCCTTAAAACATTTCTAAATTTCTCTGCATATCTACAGCCTTCCCTCTGGATAGTGTCTCACGGAGGTGTCACGTGCACTTTTTGAAGTTGTACATCTTCTTATGTCTAAAAATATTTTACAAGCCGGCAGCAAGTGAATTATTTATCCTCACCAGTTACTGATGAGCTGAGTCCTTTATAAGTGGCAGAATGACTTAGGAGGAAACTGTAGGAATGAAGGCTCTTTGCTAACAAGGTCTGGTGATGACATGTTCTTTTTAACTGTTTTCTATGTTGGAGACAGCTTGCTGCTTTAGGAATGGTATAGTACCTATGTTTAGTCATGTGTATCAAGCTACAAACCGCAAGTCATGTGTCTGCAAATCTCCTAACTACACTGAGTACTTGACAGATGCTGGAGAGATACAATGTTATTGTATGTTAAAAATAAGGCTGTTTGCTTAGTTAGTTCAGGACCAAGAGGTGTAAGGGTCCAATGAGTATATTTATTAAACTGTGGGTTTGAAAAAGTGGAGATGTAACTGTCATTTATTTAGTACATTCTACAAAATGACAGCTATGGAGTGTATTCAATTGTCAGCGAGTTCTTTTTTTGACCTTATTAAGTCATTTTAACGCTGTTTTTTTTAATCATTTTTGAGCGGGTTAACTTTACCCGCAATTCAATTTCATTTTTAACGCTACATTTTTTTTTCATGAAACGGTCCTCTCACGCTGCAGTAGAAGGTCTATTGAAAGTATAGGGTGTGCGAGAGGCAGCCGCGTTAAAAGCTATTCAATTGTTTTTTAACGCGGCGCGTCAAACAGGCCAATATGCTGTTTTATCTCGCACCTCCTTGGGGTGTGTTAAAAATAAAAAACCTCTGAAAAGTATTTGAAATCATGTAAAAATGTGGAATAAAAAAGTGAAACTTATGTTCATCACCAAGGCTTAACTTGTGTAAGTTAATTTTCTAGTGAAAAAATAATGAAATAATAATAAAAAAAAAAAATTAAACCACTAATTAATTATATTTATGTATGTTTTTTGGTACAAATATGAATGTAGTAATGTGTTTTGACATGGTATAGATGATTGTATGGTAAAAAATAGTTCAATTAAAAAATATGCTAAAGAAAGTACTGTAATGTAGATATTATCAATGTGTAATGCAATCTAATGTATAGAAATGTATGCAAAACCTTTTTTTTTGTGTTATACATGACCGCGTTAAAACTCCCCTTCACTCCCCTAAAATCTCGCAAACACAATTTTTAACGCGTGGGGCAGTGTTACCTCTTTTTCAATTGAATTGCACAAGTTTTCCCGCTGCTCTAACTCAAAACGGTCGCTATTGCCGCCAAAAGATTTTTTCTTTACACGGCGGGGAAAAACCCCCCTAAAAACTCGCTAACAATTGAATATTCCCCTAGAATCTGATTGGTTGCTATAGGCAACATCTCCACTTTCTCAAACCCGCAGTTTATTAAATATACTACAAAGTGATTCTTTACCCCATTCCAAGTATAGTTGGAATCTTCCACACAGTTGCAGGGTTGTAATCTGCATCAATATGTTATTTCTTGGGACAAAAAAAAGGGTATTTGGCATGGCCAGAGGGCCCATCAGTAGTATTCCTAGTAATGAATTGATTGGAACGAAGAGAAACCTTCCTGTTGTCCTAGGGAGACAAGTACCTCAGTGTACATGGAGGGGTAAATACAGTTTGTGTTCCCCTTGGAAGTTGCAGTTCTTGACAAGGTCTACTAGGGTTAACTCGGAAACCCCAGACCGACTTACAATACATGTCTGGTAATGACTCATACACAAACACCAAGTGAAAAAGGAAAAGCACGTTTATAGAAGAACAAAATTATTTAGCATTTATTCATTAATGGAATTCAATAATGACATTTAGTAATAACATTCAATAAAAGGATCAGCAGCAACATTGGTGATAATGAAAGAATTAGCAATGACAATAAGTACAATAGCATATAATCAGCAGTGACAGTGACGATATATGACACTTCTCCAGGAAGCTGGCAGCAATACCATGTTAACTGTCAAACGCTCAGCAAATTGCCACTCACTCTAGGGCTTAATGTGGGCAGTTTTCACAATGTGACCTACAGGGAAGCACCCTAATCTGGCTAATGTCTCAGGAGATTGGATGAAATGGAAAGGTCTAGAACTGGGAGAATTAAACTTTGGGTCCAGACCTGGACTCCTTCTGGACCCCTGGAAGCTTAATCTCCGAAAATGACAGACTCCCCTTTGGAAATGACAGTTCCCTCCGCATAGGCATGCGCAGCACATTTCATTAGGGTGTGCACCAAGAGAATCCTAGAGAGGCATAATCTGTGCTTCAGTTCATTGCCGGTAAGGCGTGTCTAGCACCGCCTGGGGGGGTAGGTATCTAGAGGTGACCCCAGATCATGTTATGCCACACAGTAGTGGCCCAAGTTACGACTACTCTTCAAAGCGACTTCAACCAACCACGATCAATTAAGAATCCGGCTCCACTTCATGACGTCATTCACCATGGTGACGGTATTATCTCTGCTGTTAAGGGAGTAATGTAAGTATGCGCCCATGTACAATGTAGTTTACAAAGCCGTCTACATTGTACATGAGTGCATACTTACATTACCCCCTTAACAACAGCGATAATACCTTCACCATGGTGAATGACTTCATGAAGTGGAGCCGGATTCTTACTTGATCGTGATTGGTTGAAGACGCTTTTAAGAGTAGTCGTCATCGCTGGTCGTCGGGAAGGAGCCCTTTGGAGTTCTCATGTCGGGGTAAGTGGTGTCGGAATACTCGGCATCGATATGCCGTACCCCACCCGTTCCAGAGGCAAACGCAGGATTTGTAAAGGGGGGTTTCCAACCCATGCCGGCAGTGGGCGTGACAAGCATGCATGGAGGCGTGGCTATAATTTTAGACAGTGCTTGGCTGCTCTTCAACTCTTCCTATCCCCATAATATACATGGGCAATGCTGCGTGCACTACTATTAGGTGCACGCAGCTCTCCCTTTTCAAGTAGAGCCGTGTAAAACGGGGGCAGGGTCCAGCAACCTCAATTATACAGTGCGCCAGGCTTGGAGGGGGGTTTCCAGGCACTAGGAAAAGCCCCCTCGGTTTGCCTATGCATTCTGATAATTTGAGGAAGGAGTAGTACTAGTCACTACTATTTTATTTCTGGCTGGAGTTCATCCTTATATATCAAATGTCCTTAATGTACTTTGTTCATTTATCTCAGAAAACATGTACAGTTTTGATTATCTATATTGTTACATCATGATTCTCCTATTCTCTTTTGCTTGCTTTGCATTAGTATTGTATTACCCTGAAAATCTCTGAGGACGGTTTAAAAAATGTTGTGGTTATCTTTTTGCCCAATTGCGAAACCAATTCAATTAATATTATCTTGGAACTTTGATTGAGGTTGTCATATATTTTTGAGTTGTTCAAGGAATTTCACCCTACATTTAAATTAAAATAGCTTTAACAAATCTAGTCAACTTTTTGTACTAGGTATTTACAGGAACATAAATAAGGTGGACTTTGTGACGTAACTTCAATCTAATGACATCCATAACCCCTATCAAGGAAAGATTATGGCACTCGGGTCATTGTGGCTTGCGTTAACCTGTATCAGCTGCTACAAATGGCTTTTCTTCCCCTGCCATATATCACATTGTGATGTGCCATTTTTATTTCAATAAAATGAAATCTGCAGCACACACAGAATGTGTTGAATGCCGTGATATTTCAGTTTTAGTTGGCGGCTCTTCTACTATTGCCATAAGTTGGGGGAAGTTGGGTCATGACCTTCACTGCATTATAGTTACTCCTGTTGCCTGTGCCATCAACACATTCTCTCTCAAACAAACCTGTGTGTGAAGTGATTTATATGAGCTCCTATAATGACCAGTCCACTTATGGTCATGTGTAACAGGCATCGTAAGGGAAACCTGCAGAATTTAGTGTTCTACAGTTTGACCATATTTGCCTGTGCTTGTCTGCCATGCTCAACAATTTGCCCCTTGGAAGCTCTCGATCCGGGATTGTATTGCTTGTTCCTCTGCAAAGTATTGCAGCACCAAAGTGCTTGAGCAAAGTCATGTCTAAATACAACCAAACCTTATCCCATATGCTCACCCCCCCTCATTAAATGAGCACTGCAGAGATACCCTCCGAATCTAACACTAATCATCTCACGGAAGCAGTAAAATTACATGTGCTTCCTTTTCATGTTGAATGTTTGTGTTTTTAATTATTATTTGAATGCTGTTTACAATGTGCGTAAACGCAGCCATTTTATTCAATTCAATTCTATTTTATACAAGTACTGCCAACAAGAAGTCTTGTTAAATAGGCTTCTTGTTGGCAATAGGGCTTTTTGCCCCATTTATAAATCGGTCTGCTAGTCCTGGAGTTGTCATCAAGATATTTCTGGAGAACGACACTAGCGCAGTATTATGATGTTTTGCATATCCTCTAGTGAATGGAGTCAGCTCAACTCCTGGTTCCTTATAGTCTATGTTCCTTATTTTATAGCATGTTCAATCTATCTCCTTTATAGTACAGCACAGGAAAATATGTTGGAGCTATATAATAAAGCATAGTAATAATAGCAATGAACATGACAAAAAATACTAGGCCTGACCCATGTTCGAAACCTGCAGGCAACTTGCTTTTTAAAGAAGAACATAGAACTTATATGTAGTTCCGACTCTATTCATATCCAATCATATATATGTTTCATTTTAATTTTGTATGTGCGCTCTGCCTAAACGTTACTTGTCTTAGGTAGACACAGACCACAGGCAGCAGTATATGCACAAGCTTCTGTTCACTAATAGGTCACATGAGAACACGTAAAAAAATGTAATTAGAAAATAAATGAACAGCTCTTAACAGTATGATCATTAATAAAAATATGATTATTTTTTTTACGTTAAATACATCAATCAAGATGCTTTTAATGCATACTGCACATACAATGCATTTATATAGCTATTCTTCCTTGCCTACAAATGGTCTGTGTTAGCTAGTGGGACACGCATGTTAAGTTTTGAAAACAAAGACTGTGTCATGATAGTATATACTATCAGTCAGCACTTACACCTGACCTTGGTGCAAATGATATGGCTGAAACCCAGAGTACTTACGAAAACCCAGGACTTGAATCGGCTGCATCTTCGTTAGAACGCCCTTGTTGTACATGGCCTACGTTCAGCATCCCCTTCCATCCCCAATTCTTAAGTCTTAGTCAAAAGTGTCATTTACACTCAGACATGGATTGCATTCAATTGCGTTCATTGATGTAAGGTCAGTTTCTGAGCATGTACAGACCTATTTCATGCAAGATAAGACTTACATGCATACTTGCTAACTTTTCTTTGTTGGCTTCAGGGAAATCCCGGGGGACGTGGGCGTGCGGAGCGAGGCTTTGACGAATCGCATCATTTTATCCCCGCCACCAGAATGATTGCCGCAATTTCGGCCAATTTCGGGTCTAAGATGACACAGTATTTGCATCATTTACCCCCCACTTATCTATTGTGGGGGCGAGAACAGGGAGGTCTCCAAGAAATGTGGGATTCTCTCGGACATTCCGGGAGAGTAGGCAACTCTGTGTTAAAGAAAAGTAGCAAATGAATCTCTAGAGACTGAAGTGTCTTTTACATTTCTGTCTCCATTACTGAAGTCATGTTGTCTTACCTGTCAGTCTTTGATTAAATCTTGGTCTCCATTAAAATGGCCACCTCGATAGGCATCAATATATGGACATAGGACACAATTTCTGAACTGTGTCATCATGCCACAGATGGCGAAGCCAACCACGTCTTGTACTGGCTCAGCATCAGGGAGAATGCCAGATTCTTCAGGGAGTGAGGGAGATCACCCCTATTTCAAGGAGTCTCCTTGACATTCAGGGAGAGTTGACAAGTATGCTAACATATGAACATGAATCAGGCCCACTGTGTATAATTTGTTAAGCCCCTTCATTATCGGTATACAGTTGTACCACACAAACAAAGCTGTTACCCCTCAGACTCTAAGTTCTGGAAAGTTTTCTAATAAAAAGTAATAAATAACTTATTCACAGCAAAAAAAAAAAAGAGACTGAAATCCGTTCCTTTGAAAAGCGGGTAAGTACTTCCAACATCTTAGATCTAATTTCCAACATTCTATTTTAAAAATGAAGAACCAGTCCCAATATAAAGTGTTGGTATTAACAATTCCCTGGCACCTAATTTAGTTGACATTGATACAGTTTACTAATAAACTGATTTATTATCTCTCCAATTTTATTTTCCTTCTAAAGCAAAGCTAAGCTTTCAAAAATGAGAGTTTTCTTTTATGAACGGGAAATAACAAAGCAACATTACAAGTGTTATTAAGTTTAAGCACGAAATGATATAGCTCTCCTAGTTTATTTGTCATTATTTTCATTCTGCTCATGCCGTCTGTTCTGCGTCTTATTGAATTTCCAGTGGTCGGAAGCATGTAGAATCTCCGAGTAATATGTGTGTTTAATGCAAACCATCGCTTATGATAATTTGTCTCGCTCGCAGTGCGAGCGCTCCCCTCTTTTTGATATGGTGCAGACGTATACTTCAGTATTTAGTTTGCATCGACTCTGTTCTGTTCGCCTGATAAAGAAGACTGCCAGGTTTCTCTGTAATTGAGTTAGAATGATGAAGAAGTACAGTTTAGCACAATAAAAAGTGCTATGTTTCCAGAAACTCTGTGTTTAAACCCTTTACTCTGTTGAAAATAATGGCAGGGGCAGCTGGAACTTGCTAAGCACATGATGCATTAACGGAATATGCCTATAGGAGTAGCCATGATTGGATCTTGAAGCTGTATAACCTTGCTATATGACTCAAGTGGTGGTAGTAAGTTAAAACAGGCCTGGACTGGCAATCTGGCAACTCAGAAAGCTGCCAAAAGGGCCGGTATGCCGCAGCAGGTCTTGGCTCCGTGGTTGTATTAAACGAGGATACTCAGCCTCAAAGTAATGTTAAAAAAAGTGAACAGCCATTGTGTGCTGTGCACTTAAGCTCCCTTTACTGTTCTAGCTTGGCCATGAACCATCTCGGTGATATTATTATGCTAATTTGTTTTTCAGGCGCATACAGAAATGTTTGCTGGCATCTTTGTATGCCAGGGCAGTTTATTAGCCGTAGTCTGGCCCTGAGTTCAAAGAATGTGGGGTCATAAAGAGCTGCATAGGAACCATTGTAGTATTACACATGCAAACTCACATGGTTGCACTGCACAATAGTAATAGCATATTACAGGGCATTACTGATACTGAACATATTGAGGGTGGGGGTATAAAAATGTTTCCTTGGAGTGTATTAATTTTATCTGGCATGTGTAATAATGTTATCTATGGGTGTATTAATATTATCTGGTGCATGTATTAATGTTAATCTGGGAGTGTATTAATGTTAACTGTGGGATATATTCATGTTATCTTGGAGAATATTAATGTAATCTGGCAGGTGGAATAATGAATACCTGGGAGGTGTAATTGTGTCATCTGGGTGGTGTATAAATGTTATCTGAAGGATGAACTAATGTCACCTACGGGGGTACATTAATGTTATCTGGGAGTGTATTAATGTTATCAAGGGAGGTATATCAACATTATGTTATATATAAAGAATTGAGGATCCTTCTAGGTAACCATTTACCTTCATTGGCCTTTGCATAGTGGTGCTACTTATGTCAGTGATTTTCTCAAGAAATGTTAAAATACATCGGATGGATTCACTTTTACTCCAGTGCTCAATGCACCATCCCTAGGGGTTAAGTGGAGAGAGCTCTAGATTAGCTTAGCTGGAAATATCTTGGGGTATATGAGTAAATTACAAAAATTGCTCTCTAGCCTGAGCAACTATGTCATTAAACACTATTGAGTTCAAATAATCTGGCCCTTTTCCAGCTGAAGGAGTTAACTTCTTTTTTTCCCCTGACAGCTGGGTCATATATGTCTCCCATATTTACAGTCTTGTGTTTTATTCTGTCTTATTTACTTGTTATTCTGCATTGACATCTAGAGCACCAGCTGCACTTAGTATGAAGCCCGCGGAGAGGCTTGGAGGTCCATTTGCCATCCATCGATCAGAGATAACGGGAGGTGTAAAGGTCAAAATCGCTTTCTCTCTGTCAACTTTCGGGGCATCAGAGATAAATTAGTTATATACGGAGTGATCCATTAATCTGATGACTCTTCCGTCTCCCAGTTCCTTGTAAAGAGCTGGAGGAAGTTTACACCATCAGTACAAGGATGTCACTGCTTCACATAAAGGCAGGGGGCTTGCCTCATACCTTCACAAGTCAAATTATTAAATACTAGCTATCAATCATCTTCAAGCATAAGTTATAGGTAATAACTCCAGGTTTGCTGATGTTGCCTCTAGTACAGAGAACAAAAGGCCAATGTTGCAAAATCCAGGTGTAAAAAAAAAAAAGGATCCTTTTTAGCGATAACACTTGTTTCACCAGTGAAGTCTACTGCAAATAAAGAAATGTTAAAAAGTGTTTTATTCTTTGAATACAGTATTGTTAATGTGAAAAAGTTTCCAAATATTTTTTAAATAATGATTATGCTTTTTAACATTTAAAACACAAAAAAATTTAATAGTGGAAGCCCAAATTTGTCCTTCAGTTCCACTATGAAGTGGCGAGCTGGCTAGCCGAGACATGCTGATATCTACAGAGTCCGAGCCGGTGAAGTATCCCGCATCTGTCAGCGATAAAAGATTAAGCGGCTGTAAGTGACATTAAAAAAAATCATCCTTATCATTGGAATAAGGGGCCTATTGATAAGGAACGTCAATAACAACCACTCTAAGGGGTAAATGTATCAAGCTGAGAGTTTTCCGGCGGGTTTGAAAAACCAATCAGATTCTAGCTGTCATTTATTTAGCACATTCTATAAAATGACAACTAGAATCTAATTGGTTGCTATAGGCAACATCTCCACTTTTCAAACCCGCCGGAAAACTCTCAGCTTGATACATTTACCCCTAGGTCTTGGGAAAACTCTCACTGACACAGCTACATCTTTTACGGTAAACCTTGACGATAAACTGAAATCTAACCATAACAATAATGCCAGAGTAGCAGCCTCAGTGCATGCATAGTTATTAACACACTTGTCATTCTCCGCAAGACCACATTTAAAACTGTGCCATTCCCACTCTCTTTTGAGTGCTAAAATGCTACAGGGATTATATTAAAGGAAAATTCCACCCGAAGCTAAAGTTTAGGGAGAGGACCTTTGATAACACTACTAACCGTTTAACAAAAAAAAGAGAGGATCTCTTGCTCAGATAGTTAGATATATTGTGGACCTGCCGAATAAGAATATTGTGCAGGTATCATTTTCTTATTTACTATATCTCATTTAAATCTACCCAATACTGTGTTTTGCTTTAAGTGAGATTGATTATACTTTAATTAGCTACTGGTGGAGATAGAAGATTATATGTCTCTAATCCATTGATAGGCAACCTGATACAGTCCTACTGCCCCCTATATCTCTAACCTCCTTTCCATTTACACTCCTGCCCGCTCCCTGCGCTGGGCGAATGACCGTCACCTCTCCTCCACTCTTATCACCTCTTCCCACTCCATAATCCAAGACTTCTCCTGTGCAGCCCCCCTTCACTGGAACAACCTCCCTCGCTCCATCCGTCTCTCTCCTAATCTGTGCTCCTTCAAACGGGCACTTAAAACTCACCTGTTCCTCAAAGCCTACCAATCATCCACTTAACCTCCTCATCTCCTCCACTCGTTCTCCCCTCTCTCCACTCGGCCCCCCTTTTCTCTCCCCCGCACTTCTACTGGCTCCCCTTTGTGCTTGATTTTTGTTCACCCTCCCTTAGGATGTAAGCTCGTACGAGTAGGGCCCTCTTCCCTCCTGTCTCCATACCTGTTCTTCTGCTAAGTCTTTACTGCGTTAGCCTGCCTGGAGTTTCTGACGTTTTGGTATTATTTGTTTACTGTTCAGTAATATCTCACCCTGTATAGTCTACTGTTTGTACTGTGTACAGCGCTGCAGAACTCTTGTGGCGCTTAACAAATAAATGATAATAATAATAATAATAATAATAATAATAGAACAGGAAGGAGCTGAGGGCCCCTGGTGAAGATGTAATAAAGCTATAATTTCATATGAGGACCAAGAGCCAATCAGAGGCCTGTCTTGAAACTTGTCAGACAGAGTTTGAAATACTTGGACACAAGCATTTGGTGTCCATGAGACGTCACTACTTTATAGTGAATTGATAGGATAAGTAATGATTACACCATACTAGCTAACATTCCCAGTTTGAATTCAGAACAAATTTGACCACACCCTCATTTACCCATATCTGATAAAACCACTCCCACTTTGGACAATGCTACAACCTTTTAACCTAGACCGAACACACCCCTATTTCTCAAAAACTGTAGGCCCACTTTGAAGAATAGATCTGAATTACTGAACATTTATGCTGAATGAGGACAACAAAGTTTGGACCAAAAGGTACATTACATTAGTGGTTATAACTATCTTATAAAGTCGGAATCTGCATTTTATTTATATGAATATTATACACAAGTTATAGTAATATGTATATACATTCTGGCAAATAATGTCTGCATATATTTTGAATTCTGACGTCATCACTTGCTGTCATCACTTGTCCGCTTATAATTGAATAGATCTGAAGTGTTCATTAAGAAAACAGCTAGCATAAGGAATAATCCACCTTGTAATGTAAATGATTATGAATACTAGAAGTCAACTCGGATTTCTGTGACCTCTATACGTATGTATAAATGGCCACAAAACTTTTTGTGACTTCTAATATCAATATAATTTAAAGTGTGGAGCGTATTACCCCAAAGATATAAAGCAGGACCTGTTATGGGAGAAGAAAGAGTTAAAATGTTTCTTTGGATATTTTAGTTAGTATACTGTAGCTGTACTGTGCTATTTTGTCTTATGTGCCACCTGCTTCTCTCCCTTTAACAGTAACATCTCAGCAAATTACTGCATTTTAGCACCTTTGCAACTCTCCCAGCAGTAAGACAAAAAGTTATGAAGATATAGGAGGGAATTGCAGACCAAGTTAACACATTTCCTCTTTTATAGTTGAAGCATTGCTGAAATTCTATCAATTTAAGATGAATGCTGCAGAAACTAGAATGATTGGCTGGGTATCAAAGAAGCTTGTGTGACAATGGGCCTGACCTCATGGGACCCAGATAGTTACACAAATTAGATTGCAAGGTATTTCAAATTATCTTCAGTTTGACACGAAACATCGGAGGCATTGATGTTAATAGCTGAAAGGGACAGTATCAAGATGACATTATTTTGTTTTCCAGTTAAGAAAAATTGAACTCTGTAAATTACTATGATTCATGAGAAAATGAACAAAGTCCAGTTTAGTTTGAGGTTTGTTATTTTGACTCTGACTAGTTTGAGGCTTTTATGAAATTAACATTAATAATAATTCTTTATGTATATAGCACCTTTCACTGAAAAGGATTCAATGTACTTTACATTGAGCCCATGATCTCAACGCAATCTGGCACAAACCATTGTGCCACATTGCTGCCCCAGGAAATAGAGCTAAATTGCTTTGGAATTGTGTGTACTGCCACCATTGCTTTTACACAGTATATTAGAATTTGCAGTTTTACATACTTCCCAACAGCCCGATAAATGTGTATTTGATTGAGCACCTTAATATCTTTATTTCCTTTAGATCATCAGAATGGTCACAGCAGTAGAAGATGAATGTGCTGATCTTGGGGGAGGCAGTGACTTGTCCACCTGTGTCA
The DNA here is from genome assembly GCF_038048845.1 of Mixophyes fleayi. Lineage (NCBI taxonomy): Eukaryota > Metazoa > Chordata > Amphibia > Anura > Limnodynastidae > Mixophyes > Mixophyes fleayi. The sequence continues at coordinate 30,949,933 of NC_134408.1, read as the reverse complement.
GTGAGGACAGGGCTGCATGTGACAGGAGCAGTGTCATGATGGGAGGAGAGGATTGGACTGAAGCAAGAAGTCACAGACTGAGAGTTAAATAGTGGAAGGAGCAGGCTACAGCTACAGCACATTGATGTGAGGCTCCTATCTAAAGTGTCTCAGGAACAATGTGTTGCCAAATGCACATCTATATAAAATTAAGTTGATAAATCAACCTTGTTTTAACTGTGAGAAAAAATGGGTACAGTGGATTGCATCATGCCAATTAGTGGACCAGGTGTGTGTCTGGATGGATTTGCGACAGCAGGGGGTAAATGTATCAAGCTGAGAGTTTTCCAGCGGGTTTAAAAAGTGGAGATGTTGCCTATAGCAACCAATCAGATTCTAGCTGTCATTTTGTAGAATCTACTACATAAATGACAGCTAGAATCTGATTGGTTTTTCAAACCCGCCGGAAAACTCTCGGCTTGATACATTTACCCCCAGGTGTTGTTATGATATGGAACAGCTGAATCTACTCTGAGCAAATCTTTTTCCATAACTATAGCCTTATAATATAGCCACAATGTGATCAATATAACTTGTTAATAAAAAAAATGTGCTATGTGTAGGGAAATGGTTAATATAGTTTCATTATCTTCAGATTACAAAATTATAATTCACCATAATTATTCTCACTTTCTTATAAAGGGAGATAACTCTAACGCCGCTTGGGTCTAGCAAAGGCCTATCCATATTTCTTAACCTCTCAAGAGTCTGCTACAGCGGTAGGTTGGCAGATATTTTGACGCAGGTAGCCCCCAACATGAAGAGGGTCTGTGTCAGCAATTCACTTTAATTGGTCCGAAGTCAGGTAGGCTACCAAGGCCTTTGTCTGATTATGGATTACTGAACATTTGCACGTACATTAGTAAATGACCCTCACACTGTCTTCAATATGTTATCTTTGTGTTTCTACTAACAGTCTTAGTCAGGGTCAGCTGAGGAGTTTTGATTCTTTCTTTGTGACGACAATACCTCCGCCTAGTCTCCAAATCCCCCGTCCGTGTTTCCTCCAATTACGCAGGGAGAGAGCTGATCAATCTTGTGTCTTAACACTATAATGAGTCTCTGCTTTTCATCACAAGAATCACAAAGATCTTTACCCTGATTAATCTCCCCTCGGTGAGAGGAGCAGAACAAGCTGTTAGGAGGAACACCTGTATCAAATAGAGTCATTTTCTCTCAGAAACACATCTATTTCCTCAATTTGCAGGGAGGACACAGTGTGTATGTCATGTTTTCCAATGTTGTCTCAATCAGGGTTCTGAGATAGTGGATATTCCATGGAGAAAACTTATTATAACTGGTGCACTTTGCTGAGAAAAATTTCCCAGTTACTTTCAGAGCTCCATGTCAATTTATACTCTAACACCTGACTATACAGTAGGACTGACATTTTGGAAAAGCACTTATATACAAACATTGTTGGAACAACCTGAAGAGGTGCACTGTGCAGAAATGTAAATATCATTGGGTAGCGTGGTGGCTTAGTGGTTAGCACTTCTGCCTTACAGCACTGGGGTCATGAGTTCGATTCCCGACCATGGCCTTATCTGTGTGGAGTTTGTATGTTCTCCCCGTGTTTGCGTGGGTTTCCTTCGGGTGCTCCAGTTTCCTCCCACAATCCAAAAACATACTTGTCTGTAAATTGGGTGCTATCGAATTGACCCTAGTTTGTGTGTGTGTGTGTTGGGGAATATAGACTGTAAGCTCTATTGGGGCAGGGACTTATGTGAGTGAGTTCTCTGTACAGCAGAATTAGTGGCACTATCTAAAATGATGATGATGATTACATCCAAAGGACAAGCTCCTATCTCTTTAGAACCACACCTTTCATTAAATAGAGTACAGCTTGGTTTAGCCTAATTTCTGGCACAAATGAATATTGACTAAGGGTCATCAGTACTGCCTTCATTATATGTGGCTCTTTTGTGTGTTTAAAGCCTTGCTGCTCATTGGGCGAAGTGCACTTCTCCATCTAAGTGCAACTGGAAGTTGCAAAGCACCAAAGAGGATATTACGCTGCACTTATCCTATTTTGCACTTGGTACCAGATGAATATTGCACTGATGTCCAAGTCAAGAAAGAAGGAGGAGGCTTTGGTTGGCAGCATTAAATGCCTTACAAAGTTCTAGAAAAACAACCTAGAGAAACTTCTTGTTCTCTAGCTTGCTCTGCCAGTCTGTTGTTTTGATCATAGAGGTCTCCAGAATGAAACAATAGCATAACATGTGCAGAGTTCCACAGTTTAGGGAGAGTCACTTGAGAAGATGACACATTGAGCAGATGCATTGTAGGTACGGTTAAGATATGATAGGCAAAGTACGAGTCGACGGTATCAGCATCAGCACTTTTTTCATACATCCAACTAGAGGAGGAGATCTTAATCCTCTATTATGAGTATATTTGTTATCTGTTGATGTTTTCACTGGAGATATGCTTATTTTTCATTTCGCCAAATTTATGAAAGAGTTAACACTGGTGAAAGGACTGATTTAGCCGGCACTAACACCGTATGGCTGGCAGTTCCCATAAAACTCTAATCAGTTTGTCTCGGAACTCTATCTATTCAGCACTACTCAGACACTGCCACTGTTCAAGGTGCTGAAACGCTATCTGCTCTTTAGAGCTCTATAATTCTTTTTGCTTTATTAAAACAACACTTGGTGTATTCCATAGTCACAGATAGACTTAGACACCAGTCGCCTCTTACACATGACAAAATAGCCAACTCAATTCCTTTCCTAGAACTCCTAACACAGCACAGAGATAGGGAGCTGTAATTGTTTTCTTGATCCCATGCAAAAGCCCTTCAATGTGCTCACATCTCTTTATTATCAGCTGCGCTACAATGAAATAACAGGTACCTAACAGAGTGTGCACAGTAAAATAGAATCTCCAGTCTCTAAGTTTGCAGTATGTAGACTATATGTATATATTTAAACCATAGCATTTCAATCAAAGTTCTCTGCAAACACAAATCGGGTGGGCTGGGTGGTTTTATAAATGCATACGTGTATATACGATGTATGGCCCCAAGAAGACAAATATGAATTGCATATCTCTTTGAAAGTAATACGTTATTCAGTTTTTAATATAAAAAAAATATGAGCCATTGTTATATTTTGCTGGCCTGGAGATTCAAGTGCCTTACAATCCACTAGGCAGCACAGTGGCCTAGTGGTTAGCACTTCTGCCTGACAGCACTGGGGTCATGAGTTCAATTCCCGACCATGGCCTTATATGTGTGGAGTTTGTATGTTCTCCCCATGTTTGCGTGGGTATCCTCCGGGTGCTCTGGTTTCCTCCCACACTCCAAAAACATATTGGTAGGTTAATTGGTTGCTATCAAAAATTGACCCTAGTCTCTCGCTGTGTGTCTATATTAGGGAATTTAGACTGTAAGCCCCAATGGGGCAGGGACTAATGTGAATAAGTTCTCTGTACAGCGCTGCAGAATTAGTGGCGCTATATAAATAAATGATGATGATGATCCAGTCTCTCCAACAGACAGTAGAAGGTAATGTCTCTTCTGTGAATTCATCCCTGTTCCAAGCTAATAAAGGAATATGCATGGAATTGATCCAGGAGAGAAGGTCCAATGAGCCTGCACAGCAAAAGTCTGTACATGTGTACATAAGTAGAAAGGCAGGAAGAGAACACTTTCGCCATGCAGTAATAGAGCAGCGAAACTTAATTCTTGAGGAGGTCTTATCGGGGCAGTCACTTTTCTCCGGTGCTGTACTGGTGAGAAAACTTTGACCAATTATGACAAAACTATATTTTTCATTGCCGTGATAAGGAATGATAAAAATATTAGTTATCGCAGAAATTGGGGAGACTTTAGTAAAAAGGCCCATTGGTTAGGCAGAAGACAATGAAAACACTGCATCTGGGAACTAGGGGCCTGATTCAGTAAGGATCTTAACTTGAGAAACTTCTTATTTAAGTCCCCTGGACAAAACCATTTTACAATGCAAGGGGTGCAAATTAGCATTCTGTTTTGCACATAAGTTAAATACTGACTGTTTTTTCATGTAGCACACAAATACTTGATAGCTTATTTGTACACTGAAATTTAAAGTTGATATTTGTGTGCTACATGAAAAAACAGGCAGTATTTAACTTATGTGCAAAACAGAATACTAATTTGCACCCCTTGCATTGTAACATGGTTTTGTCCAGGAGACTGAAAGAAGAAGTTTCTTAAGTTAAGATCCTTAATGAATCAGGCCCTAGATTGAGAAGCTTGCATTGTGAACTGGGAGCAAAGGTTGTGTGCAGGTAAGTGATCAAAGGAAGAAAGTGGTTTTTGAAGGCTTGTAATATCTATTTATTATTGTCGATAGTTACATTGCCAGAGATTTTTTTTGAAGGGAGAGTATTTCATGTAGTATTACCAGAGAGTTTTTAATTGTAGACACGGCTTTGTATTGTAAACTTGATGGGGCAAATGGAGGCAACATCAAGTTCAGTGCAATAAACATTGGACTTGGTTTCCTGGATAAACTATGTGCAATAGCTTCTGGCTGCTCTGAAAGATTGTGGAAAAAGAATTAACATGTTGCACCAATTTATGAATATACTGTAATTTATAGAAGAAAAGAAGTAATTTAATATAGTATTTAGATTATTGAAATAATCTTCATATATTCAGTATGTGGTGCAACCACTAAATTAAGTTTAATGACAAAAAGGAGAAAAATAATTTATTTATAGTGGTGCAAATGAATCGTTCTATATATATTAGATTGATGTCTTTTGATACTAAAAACAAGTTTATTCATTTTTATTTAAAACTTAATCAGTAATTAAAATGAGTGAAATAAAGTGAATAGGAGTATATGTGAATAAATTAAATGTCAAATTAAAATTACTGGCTGCACTTGTTATTTTAGTTCCTATGATTTATTGAGGTCTGAATTACTTACTGGATTAACTTTTATAATTTAACTTGCAAACAGATGGTTAGTCGGATTACTTAGCTGTTAATGATATAGATTTATAAAGGGGGTTAGAGGACTATCCTCAGTTTATATTTTAAAATAGCAGCGCTGTACAGAGAACTCACTCACATCAGTCCCTGCCCCATTAGAGCTTACAGTCTAAATGCCCTAACACACACACACACACACACACACACACACACACACACACACACACACACACACACACACACACACACAGACAGGCAGAGAGACTAGGGTCAATTTTGATAGCAGCCTATTAACCTACTAGTATGTTTTTGGGGTGTGGGAGGAAACCGGAGCACCCGGAGGAACCCACGCAAACACGTGGAGAACATACAAACTCCACACAGAAATAATATCCCCCTTAAATCAAGATTCACAGCTTCTTACATTTCAGTTGATAGATATATTTGTTACTTTTTAATTCTTTGCTGAACTTATTCATTCTACAATGTAACTATTAAAATCTTACTATTTGAGCTGTTTGCAAGATGCTATGCAATCTCTTTCATCCATTCATACAAAGTATTTTGCTAGCTGCCGAATACACGCTCCGCTCAACCTATGGGCACTACGGAGCTGTAATACATATAGCGATCTCAATCTATCATGTTATCTTTAAGTATATTTTTCCAATGCACTCCTTGGTCATATGTGTCATTTCGAACCTTTACACCCTAAAGCCATTAATCTGCTTATTTTTCCCACTAGCTATTTTGTATTTCAGGTTATTATTATCTATCACTCCCTGCTATCCCTGTGCAACAACATCATTAATCAGCTATGAATAAGACTGTTGCAGAATCACACAGATCTCATTCTGCATCAGGGCATGGAAGATGTGGGCAATATTCTTATTAATATCTGCTAAATGCCCTAATCTGATGGAAGAAATGTTTTGTGTATGGTCATATCCCACACTGAGAGTTAATAGGGCATGCATCTGATGAAAGGTTTGATTTGAACTGGCACTAGTTGAGTGTGGGTGTTCATTATCCATTCCAAGGGTTGCACCCTTTGCTAAGGCCAATGTCTGATACCGACGTCACATTTTTATTTTTACAGTGTGAGGCAGTGAAGAAAGAACATACCTATCATGTGTGAGATACAGAAGAGAAACATATTCTATACTGCTCAGTATAGAACCAGCTGCTTTCTATTTTATATTTCCAGGCCCATTTTGGAATATATAAATTATGTTGCTCTAACTGTGTGAAAGTCACCATGATGTTTTCACCTACTATTGCACATATTCCTGATAACCTGGAGCCTGATTCATTAAGGATCTAAACTTGAGAACCTGTTTATTTAAGTCTCCTGGACAAAACCATGTTACAATGAAAGGGGTGCAAATTAGTATTCTGTTTTTCACATAAGTTAAATACTGACTGTTTTTTCATGTAGCACACAAATATCAACTTTAAATTTCAGTGTACAAATAAGCTATCAAGTATTTGTGTGCTACATGAAAAAACAGTCAGTATTTAACTTATGTGCAAAACAGAAAACTAATTTGCACCCCTTTCATTGTAACATGGTTTTGTCCAGGAGACTGAAATAAGAAGTTTCTCAAGTTAAGATCCTTAATGAATCAGGCCCCTGCACATCAAACAAAATAGGCTGGTTCCAATATGCTGTCAAAACAGAGAGCCCTAAATTCCTATTTAACAGAAATTTCCAAAAACCAGCAACACACGTTTAATAAAAGATGATATTTATGTGGGTGGAGATATGTAGGCAGAGTGACACTATCGTTGGTATTAGTTTTAGCTACATATCTTACCGCAGGCTTATGCAACCTGTGGATCTCCGGCTGTTGGAGACCGACATGTCCAAAGAGGGCATAGCATGCTGAAACTTATAGTTCAACAGTAGCGACACAGGTACATACACAGCTGGTACCATTTATAATATGGGAGTCAAGATGGGCTCAGGGGTTTTGTTTTATTTCCTCCAGTTAACCAAGTCATACCTTTTAAACAATCGGGCTAAAAAATGATAACACGCCCCTCAAAGAATCACACGTGCCCATACGTCACAAGGGACATGATATTCACTCACCCCAGTGGCGCACGCAGGGGGGGTTTCTGAGTCTCCAGAACCCCCCCCCTGCGCTAACTAAGTGGCCGCTATAGCTGCACTGTCCTATACAGCAGCCGCGGCGCTGTCAAAGAAGCGTCCGCGGCGGTGCTGTAGTGTATACAGCACCGCCGCGGACGCTTCTTAGACAGCGCCGCGGCTGCTGTATAGGACAGCTCTCTCGCGGGGGGTGTTTTTTTTTTGGGTCGGGGGGGGGAAACCCCTACCCCTCCCCCGACAATCCTCCGTTCGCCCCTGCACCTGCACCACAGAAGGACTTAAATATAACAAATGAGGCTCTCATAGTAGCTGTAGTGGGGGAGAGTTACAAAATTGTAACCCATCTGTGCTCATAATGTCATTTATATTATATCTATTCATACTTCAGTTCTCTCACATCACAATGGAGAGCAATACTCTTTGCACATGATGTATATATGGATGGGAATTATGACATTGTTTTAGCTGGCTAATTCTTTCTGAAAGGCACATCTGTCTATTGTATTATGTTGGAAACATAGGGATTGATGTGTGATTATCTATATTAATATAATGAAAGCAGTGGGTGAGGCAGTCATATGGCTCTGTAGGATATAACTATGTGACAACACTGTGATGGCTGCTAATTGCTAGTCTCAACCTACTATAATGAAACCACTTGCTGATAATGCTTGGAAAATAGACATCTATGTGAACATGCATGTGGTTATAAAATGCTCTACTGTTCTACAGCAGACTTCAACCATGTTTTTTTCACTGTGCAATGCTTTATACACATTGAGAACAGCTCAGGAAGGATTACTTTTACATGTTTTATTATGGTTGCTGCGCTATAGTAGAATGTTTACTTGGCGTTTGACATAAGTACATTTTTGTGCTGCAAATATACACATTTTTGTATTGCACATGCGCGTTAGGCATACTTGCCAACTCTCCCGGATTGTCCGGGAGACTCCCGCATTTTGCGAGAGTCTCCCGGACGAGTGTGGCAATCTCCCTGATAGGAAGGGGGAAAAATTTAGTTTAAACGCCGCGATTCACCCGGAATCGCGGCGTTTAGCCCCGCCCCCACTGTAAAATGACGCGATTTGCGTCATTCCGTCACGGGGGCGGGGCCAAAATGACGCAATTTTGCAGCCCCGCCCCCTACACGCCCACGTCCCAGCCGGCATCTCCCGGAAAAAGAAAAAAAAATGTTGGCAAGTATGGCGTTAGGATGTGGACAGACGTGAGGCAGGGACGGGCAAGTGTTAATTTAGAGCTGGAGATGCAATCCAATTAGTCATAGATGTATCCTCAGATACTCTTCTAAGGCATATCTTTTGTGGGTGCCTGAGGCTTGGAAGATATGTTATGATGGGGACACCAGCAGCACTAGCTAGCCACTTCTGATTGGCTGTTTCCATATTGACCCCTCCTGCTCATAGTACTTCATTCATGATATGTCAAGTCACGGTCATCTATTCAAATATTATATTTGTCCCATTTGAATTACTGCAGGAAATAAGATTTCGCCTGGGCACATGGTATAGTAAAAAATATTCATGTTGTTACTTCCTGCTGGAGTGGATGGAGCGGTTCTGGGCATGTGCAGAGTGATTTTGCAGACAAAGTCGGCAGATACATGCCTTACTGAATCTGTCCCTATGCTGCCCCCTGTAGTTTGTTCAAACATCAGCACTTCTCGTCATTACCTGGCGCCTGATTCTAAACTGCACTGCACCTCATTGCACAATTTGATGCCTTTTCCAGCTATATATTCCTGGACTATTCTCTATGGAGTGGGTGGAATGGCAAAGTACAGAGAGGCACTAATGCTTCAAAGACTACTGTAGGAAACAGGGGTGAATCACAGTGGTGGATCCAGGGGGGGGGGGGGTCAATCGGGGAAACCCCCCCCCCTAGCAGGGGCTTGCTGCCGACAGCTGCACACTGTGCAGGTCCGCTTGGCAGTGACAGTATGCTGCCCGGCTGCTCTGATTGTGTTTTAAACACAATCAGAGCAGCTGGGCAGCACACTGTCACTGCCAAGCGGACCTGCACATACTGTGCAGCCGCCGTCAGCCTTAGAAATCAGAAAGGGGGCGGGGCCTAAATCGCCCCGGGTAGAGCACTTGTCTAGATCCGCCCCTGATAAATAATAATATTTCACGATGTACTGCCTGCAGACAGTACCTAGTTGTGTTGTGGGGTTTTCTGTATTAATTGGACAAAATCTTTAAATAAACTGAAAGACAACTAGAAGCAGGCTTGGACGCATTCCCTAGATGTGAGGTGTCACAAAGCTGTTCACAAGGTGGTGCCATTAAGCTGGCATTTCATGGGAAGCTGTTTGCACGTTGCGAATGTCAGCAGCTGTGTGCTTGGAAAACCAATGTATGTAAAAGATTAAAACTCGAATAATTGACACCTGAGTGAAGCACATAGTCTCTTACTCCCCTTTGTTTAATATTAAACTGGGACAAATGTGCAGTAAAATAAACATATTAAGGTTTTGACCGGTCTCTTGTGTTTTGGGGTATAACCCTGCTGGTCCCCGTACTTGATGCTTTTTAATCCATAACAGCTTTGAGAAGTATATAACAAGCTGGACCTAATCAACCCAACATCATTTTCTGAGGATGGTAACCAAGAGCACTAAGGATGGAGGCACATAGACTGAAATATGGGTGGAATGGGCAGTGTGTAAGTTCAATTCTTAAAACAATAAAACAAATGCGCTCAAAGACAGGCTAAGCGACACAATTGCAGCAGCAGTGGGACCAAGGTATCCCTCCTTGATAAAATAGATAAATATAACAAGTCCCAAATGTGCTCGCAAAAATAGAAACCTGGATGAATAAATCTATATAGGCTTGCATTAATTGAAAAATCAAAAAATAGGTTTTGGTGTAAAATACAAAAAGAAGAAATGGAAAAAAATAAATAAAACAAAAATGAAAATGGAAATACAATTAAAATTGAACAATAAAAAAGTTAAAAATGAAAAATTAAAATAATTATAAAAAACAATAAATAAAAATTGAAAAATGAATATGTAAATGTAGAACAACCAAATATGGATGAATCTGTGCACCGAGGAAATAAGCAAATGTGGCTCTAATAAATAAGAGTCATGATCCCAAAGGTCATATGTAGTTAAGCCATACTTGCCAACTTTTCCTCATTGGCTTCAGGGAGATCCCGGGGGAGGTGGGTGTGCGGGGGCGGGGCTTGTCAAATTGCATCATTTTGGCCCCGTCCCCTAAACAATTGTCACAATTTTGGCCAGTTACAGAAGGGGGTCGGGCTAAGATGACATGATATTTGTGTCATTAATCCCCGCCCCCCACCGCTTATCGAAAATTGGGAAGTTGCCCTGCTCTTCCAGAGGGTCACCCAGAAATGCGGGAGTCTCACAGACATTCCGAGAGAGTAGGCAACTATGCGTTAAAGAAAAGCACCTAATGAATCTCTAGAGACTGAAGTGTCTTTTACATTTCTGTCTCCATTACTGAAGTCATGTTGTCTTCCCTGTCAGTCTTTGATTAAATCTTGGTCTCCATGAAAATGGCCACCTCCATAGGCATCAATATATGGTCCTAGGACACAATTTCTGAACTGTGTCATCATGACACAGATGGCGAAGCCAACCACGTCTTGTACTGGCTCAGCATCATGGAGAATGACAGACTCTTCAGGGAGTGAGGGAGATCACCCCTATTTCAGGGAGTCTCCCTGACATTCAGGGAGAGTTGGCAGGTATGAGTTAAGCCCAAAAAAAAACAAGATGGAAAGAGAGTCTGTAGTACAGCAGTGAGATCCATGCTGATAATAATAGTGTGGGTACATAAAAAGGAGCAGTATTGGACTCTTTTTTTTATGTACCCACACTATTATTATCAGCATGGATTGTTGACCTTATTGCTGTACTACAGACTCTCTGTCCATCTTGTTTTTTTGGGCTTATCTACATATGACCTTTGGGATCATGACTCTTATTTATCAGAGCCACATTTGCTTATTTCCTCGATGCACAGATTCATCCATATTTGGTTGTTCTACATTTGTATATTCATTTTTCAATTTTTATTTTTTGGTTTTTAGAATTATTTACATTTTTAATTTTATTATTTAATTTTTATTTTTTACTTTTTTATAGTTCAATTTTATTTGCATTTCCATTTTCATTTTTTTATTTTATTTATTTTTCACCAAAACCTATTTTTTGATTTTTCAATTAATGCAGCCTTATATAGATTTATTCAACCAGGTTTCTATTTTTGCGCGTGCATTTGGGACTTGTTATATTTAAGTTCAATTCTTGCCCATATTCCCCACACATTGCAATTACAATAAAGTTATTTTAGGAGTAGAATCTCATGCACATCACTTGAAGGATGGCTGAATTAGGATAGAAAGGGCTGGAGATTAATTGAATTAGGATAACAACACCAAGAGCACAGTCTAGCATGACAGAATTTAGGGGCGCACCAGATGATCAGCAATTTTCCACCATTGAGTGTAATGTTTTAATTATTTATGGGCTCAAAATCATATATTAGGAAGTGCTTTGTCCTCCATGCTCTTGAATTAATGGTCATTGTGATGATAAGTCAGGTAAATCCATCCTTCTTCAAATGATTATGATGCCATATTCTACTTTATGATAATTTCAGCTTATTTAGGCTTTACAGCACTGACAAATCGCACTACTGAATTTGCTCTATAAACGTGTGTTGACTTATATTAAACAAACAGTTTTATTTTGTTATTACATTTTATCAATCTGTATTTATTACTTTATGGGTTCTGTAGTCCATCAGGTGGTAAATTATTGTAGATGCTACTATGAATCAGCCCTATTCAATAATAAAGGATGCAGTGATATTATCTCAGTGGAGGTTCTCTTATGCTGCCTGTGAGGACACCCTGTGGTGCTTCTATAACAAACTGCATAGAAAACAACTTCAACTTAATTGTGCACTTGGCTGGCTGCGGTTCTGGGGACTAGAATAGATTATTTTCTGTGGTTTATTGACTTGTTTGAATGTATCATTTGTGAAGTGTTGTGAGCACGATATATATGCTGTAATGGCTAATGGTGCAAAGACAAGGTAAAAGCTATAGGGATGAAACAAGAATTAAGTATACGGAAGAAGGATACAGATTGTGATTTTACTAGTATAGCAAACTTAGTTTTCCAACTAGTTCTGGAAAAAGGCAGTTTTGTAGCGCAATGCTGTTTTGAGGACTCACCACAATACCAGCTACAGAAGACAGGTCGCATTGCATCGTCCACAACTTTATTTATTTTAATTGGAGTTCGGGGTGTATGGTACAATCCTCCAGTGCATGTGCATTCACACGGTGCATAGGGACTTGGTGTTTGGGTTCTACTGAAAAAGGAAAGGGACATGTTCCTCCCCATCCCCTGGTGCCATAAGACAACAAAGGTCCTCAGGACCCTTTACTTCTTTGAGCCACAGAGCCTTAAGGCCCCTTAGGGGCAAGGGTCTTCAGGCCCACACAAATCACACACAAGGGCAGGGTAGGCCCCTTTCCCAGAACTTCCATCTGGGACTGTTTTTTTTTCCAGCCCTCTCTGACTTTGTCTCCCTCTTTCTCAATTCTACATTTTCCAACCCATTGATTTCAGCTTCATCTCTCATGATGCTACCTTCCTCAACCCATGGACTTCAGCTTCGTCCCTCATGGACTAAGAGGCTTGGCCAGTCATGGTGTGTCTCTGATAGTCAGCCTAGTCTAGTGGTTCTCTCCTGGAATCAGCCAGCACTATGACAGCTATTTTTTATGCCATGTGCCTATTCTTGTGTCCATGCATCCAAATATACCCAAAAGTGCATTGCTGAATGAACATAACTGAGTAGGCCAAAATAGAAACAACTGAATGGTTTAAACTTGTTGATGCTTCTGATGGAAAGTGGTGAGTGGTTGAGGAATGAACCTCTTTGGCCACATGGAAAAATGGGATTTTGTTTTGTGGGATAAAATATGTTAATAAACTTTAAGGAAGTGCATATTTCCTGGTCTAGCGGCTTGTTGCAGAGCATCTGCTCTCCTGTGGTGTAACTATGGGACAGTTGTAATTGTACCAAGCCCCAGGTAAACAGTGGGCTCAATCTGAGATGCCAGATGCTGACATTTGCCGTTTTGAACTTCGCGGTTTCTACCACCTGGCCTTCGCCTGCGCTATGGTAAGATATGAAACTTGTACTACTTTGAGCTTAAGTCCTGGGGTCATTAAAGTACCTGTGAGCACGTTCAGCTCTACGGGAAAGGCGGCTGCTATAAGTGAAGACCTCTGTTACCTGTTCTACAAGATTATGATACTTGCTGTCAGTCCTAACAGCATCCACGTCTAACCCACACAAACATGGGGAGAACATACAAACTTCACACAGATAAGGTCATGGTCAGGAATTGAACTCATGACCCCAGTGCTGTGAGGCAATAGTGCTAACCACTGAGCCACCCTGATTATATTTTTACCTCAGTATACCATAGCAACATCTGACAAAAAAGTCTAAAAACACTGAAGCAGCAAACTTTGTGAAAACCAATACTTGTGTCATTCTCAAAACTTTTGGCCATGACTGTACATGATTTTTCTGTCTTCGGGTATGTACACAATAAAAAGAAAGGAATGCCCCTCTCTATCTCATGTCAAGATTCTTGCTCTGCAAAATTAAATCTCGTATTTGTACTGCTTTATAACCTTGGTGCCCCAGTGTGTCTGCTCCATACTTAGCAAGAAATGTCCAAGGCTGGAATAACATGGGGTTGATGGAGCCCCCTTGAGAAAAAGGTCCAAGAGAACAGAGTACTTCCTCCACCATCCTTGTTTTTTTTTTTTGTATAAAAGTAAATTTACAAGCAACCTGCATGGCTGCGAGACTCCTTCTCCCTTCTCTAATATTGACTGACTTCATATAATGCGCACTATTACTGTAGTAACGGTTATAGTGCGCGGACCGCGTTACTATCGTCGATTGAATGTTACTCGTAATGTCTGGTTTTTGTATTTTGTTCTTCATGTCATGTGTTGTGGATCACGGCCTTCTGCATATGTCATGTACGGCGCTGCGGACCTTTTGTGGCACTTTATAAATAAAGGATAATAATAATAGTAATAGTAATAATAATAATAATAATAATAATAATAATAATAACTCCTACATTCTCAGAATTGGAATGAGGTGGACTGCAGAGATATTGAAATGTTGGCTGTTCCATACTGGATATTAAGTTAATGCTCTGCTTGCCTCCTAATAGTAGTTGGTAAGTGTAACCCCACTAAAGCATCATTTTCTCCTCCCTTTGAATTATTCTTTCTCCCCAACTCCTTCCATTGGCCAGTGCAAATTTCTGCTCCTCAATAAACAGCGCCATCGTGCTCTGTAAGCGTTGCCCAATATCTAGGGGTGCTTGGCACATGGCACTACCAAAAGAGGATTTTGTAAGTGTAAATAATTTCCACTGAAGGCAAATACACTGCAAAAATACGTCCCAGCTGTACATTACTACTTGTGCAAATGCTTCCAGTAATCTACTTTGCACATGCATAGCTCTTGTTGTTGGCAATGCCGGGTCACCGCCTCTTCTGGGTCCCTGCAGAGCGGAGTCCTCTTCTGAGCATGGGCAGATCCAGCTCCAGAAACTAAAGCGACGTAGCCCAAATTTTGCAATGTGGCCTGGCAGGGGCAGGCTGGCAGGCTGGGCTGCTGGGCAGGGTGGCATCTGCCCCCAGGGCCGGTCCCATAGTGGGCTACCTTGGGCTGGGTCACCTGCATTTTCTTTTCCTTTAAAATGTTTTGTCCCCCAGGCTAAAATTTGCCAACCCTCCCTTGGGGCCCAGCAATGCACTATTTAACTATCTCATCCTAACAAAAAACCCTTGTCTATGTGTGTAGGCACAACTGAGACACATCAGTGTGCCCATCCCACATTTAGTTATGAATGTGCTCATCTACCAAGAACCTCCCATCAAAATGAATGAAGATGGTGATACTAAAATGACAACAGGCTGGAGTTTTATGTGACATTTTTACTGTTTCACCCCTGTGCATTGTCAGATGGGCGCCTCCCACTTTTATGGGAGCTGATCCAGTGGGCGTGCTCCTTCAAATGCGCTTTGCGGGAAAATAGTTGTATTTGTGCAAATTAAAATGCAGTGCAGGTCGCATTTTTTGCCGGTTTTTGAAGCAGCAATATTCGGACCCCACATATGTACTGCATTATACATGGCGCGGGTTGTGGGTATCGCCGCTTTAAAACCTGCATTTTCACTCTGTCTATGGAAAATTACGTCATTTATTACTCTACCTATTTAGGACATTCGGATCTTACACGCGCCGCTCATTGAAACCTTCAGTCAAAGTTAGTATCTGTCATATAGTAAGTAGGCTTTTTTATTAGTATCGCTGTTATACCAATCGTTATGCTGGGTTCGTTTAAAACTATGTCGGCTTCTCCAGAGCCATTAATCCGTACCCCACCCCGAAAATGAGCCTTACTGACTTAGATCAGTAACTAAACTGCCTTGTTAGTATCAACGGGCCTGATTCATCAAGGTACGCAAACTCATGTTTCATACTTTGAGTGACGCAAACCCTTATATTTGCGTTGGAGTTTGAGATTGAGTTGACTTTGAGTGCCGTATCTGCTCTGTTTGCGCTGCGTACGTGGTGTTTTACGTAGCTCAAGTCCCGTTTAGCAGATGCGTATGAGTTTGCGTACCTTGATGAATCAGGCCCAGCTTGTTTAAAGATCACACAAAGCAGACAATGTTAGAAAAAGTTTACATATTTCTAGAATAATTCTGTAGATCTTTTCCACATACAAATATATTGCTTTTACTTGACTTTCAAGGTTCTCATTTTCTGGGTTTAGTTCTATTTAAAGAAAAGGTTGATCTTTCTCATCTCAACGTAAAACCAAGCCGTAGAGTGACTCCAGTCTGTTCGGCTGCTCTATGCTTCTGGTCACCCCCCCTGTACATGCCGTTTTATCACTCTCTAGGTGATTCAGAGGTCTATAGCGTACTGCCTTTGGGGGAACGCAGACCATGAATACCTAATGATGGCCATAAAACAGTCCTGTGGAAGGAAAAAAATAAAACCTGTGCACAGATGGCCCGTCATTACTGATTTTATTAATTACTGGTTCTACAGTGTTTGATTGGCCCATATGGGAGGCTCTTTTAAAGCAAGCAGCGATTTCATCCCTACCGAACATAAAATACTTCATTAAGCAGAATCCTTTATTCTGGACACTTTGCTAGTATGCTTTGTAAAGTCATCGAAATAAATATATCCGTACATATTTTTAAATGAGGTGTTTTCCTTTAGCAGAATTTCAATCCAGATGTGATTCACGACTTCTCTCTGAATTCAGGTTTTAATTTGCTGACTCCCTGCTGTAATATATTCTCATTAGCTTCTTATTAGTTTTCTGCTCTTAATTTTACCAGAGCAGCAAAACAGAGCTTCAGAGGTATATATAGAGCTGTGTGAGGGTTCCGGGCAGGAGATAATGTTCCTCTGTAATTGACAAAGGGGATTGGTTGGTTTCGGTAACCCTTTCTATGTCAAAGGGGGTACAGAGCAGTCCAAGGACAATGTGCTGATATATGCAAATGCCCCAATTTTTCCAATTGTGCTAATGCCTTGCAATATTATTTATCTACCTAGATATTTTTTATTATTTATTTACTTTATGTGTATTGTTCAAGGTGACTATTTAAAGCAGTTGGACTCACTGCTGCCAATTGTACGATCAAACACCATCGGCCAAGAGAGACAAAAGCAGCAAACGCTCTTGGTCGAGAGAGCGGCACGTGATAGACTGTGAGCATCATGTTATGACCTCACATCCAATAATGTAGCTACCGCTTCAGCAAGGTAGACCCGCTCCTTCAAACTCTCCCTTCCAATGGGATGAAACAAAGTGATCGACTATTATATGGGTTGCACTGAACAGCAGATTCTTATTGTATATCTTCATCACTGTGTTTTTATTTGATTCTATTTTTTACTTAACATCTCCATATCACCCTGCCTAGAGGAGACATTGGTCATAGCTTTCAACATCACCTTATATAATATGGCCCTACAAGTATGGGCAGCATGGAGGCTTAGTGGTTAGCACTTCTGCCTTACAGCGTTGGGTCATGAATTTGAGTCCCAACCATGGCCTTATTTGTGTGGTATTTGTATGTTCTCCCCGTGTTTGCATAGGTTTCCTCCGGGTGCTCCGCTTTCCACCCACAGTCCAAAAACTTACTAGTAGGTTAATTTGCTGCTATCAAATGGACCCTTGTCTCTGTGTGTGTATGTTAGGGAATTTAGACTGTAAGCCCCAATGGGGCAGTGACTGAGTTCTCTGTACAGCGCTTCGGAATTAGTGGCGCTATATACATAGATGATGATGATGAAGTAACATACATTTACTCTAAGCCTGTAATTCAGTGGTGTTTTTCTTCCCATGCACACCAGATTTCCTGTCTGTGTGCTTTAAGTAGTATAGTGAAACTGCTCCTGCCTATCCCCGGGTGCCCCCCAATTCAACTATTACCATTTTATTACTAGGGAGACTTAGCCAGCAAAACTAGCAACATTTATTTCACGCCTCGTTAATAAGCTCTCAGTCAGCTTCGGGCCCTTTGGCAATTATGGAGTTATTGGTAGCGTAGGCATTGGGGACTAAGATCTTATGTTAAAGCTACAGGACGGTGGCAGTACACATAAACATATGCTTGTAGATGTAATTATGAACTAGTTTGCAGGACAGATATTTACTGCTTTGCTCAGCAGCTCACATTTTTCTGCATCTATGCGCGGGTAAGGTGGTATGAAAGTGCCAGTCACATTCCTTAATTAAACCTCTGAGCAGGAAGAACAGCTGCAGTGCCGCGTACTCCACAGTTGCGTCTGTGAGCCTGTGTACAGATCATTTGTATTCCGTCAGCCTCTCGTCTTCCTGGCATGGATGCTTCTCCATTTAATGTATAGACTCAGATTTTTAAAGATCAAAAAATGTGATCTTTAAGCCACGGAGGAGAGAACTTTAAAGTGATACACACTGAGCCTCATTAACAAGTTACACTGGATGTGCACTGCAAACCACTTTTCGATGTCCACAGGACAGGAAACTTCTGGGGGTAAGTGTAACTTCAAAGGCAAAAAATGCGAAATGAGACATTTAACCCTTGGGGATAAATGTATCAAGCTGAGAGTTTTCCGGCGGCTTTGAAAAGCCAATCAGATTCTAGCTATCATTTATTTAGTACATCCTACAAAATGACAAATAGAATCTGATTGGTTGCTATAGGCAACATCTCCACTTTTCAAACCCGCCGGAAAACTCTCAGCTTGATACATTTACCCCTTGGACTCTGACCCTCTTCACCCTCTTTTTTTGACATATCCATCCTCACCGCCCCTATCCTAAAGGAATATGTACAATATTCAGTATGATTTTCTACTACTAATAGCTGAACCCTGCAAAGGGCCTTGCCAGTCTTATACATCAGAATCATTAATATATATAAATATCTTCATGATCGAGGAGCCTGTATCCAACCTGTTAATGACAGCTAGTGCCATCACACAAACTGTACAGCAGATCGTCTGTATTTGGATGATGACTTGTCACTAGTATGGGTAGACTTCCGTAGGTTAACATACTGCTTGGTTTGCCTGAACAAACAATGCTTCTGATCTGATTTCATAATGGAATCTTAGGCGTCGGTGTAACAGTAATATGCAGTCCAATTGTTGTCTAGTAGCCACGTCTATGGCCACAGAAAAATACATTGCTCGCAAAAGGTTGCGCCACCAGTGCAGTCAAATCTATTCCTTGGGGTATATTTACTAAACTGCAGGTTTGAAAAAGTGGAGATGTTGCCTATAGCGACCAATCAGATTCTAGTTATCATTTATTTAGAACATTCTACAAAATAACAGCTAGAATATGATTGGTTGCTACAGGCAACATCTCCACTTTTTTTAAAGCCACAGTTTAGTAAATATACCTCCGTGATTGATTTAATGTCGTAACTGTACAAACAATAAATAACAGATCAACTCTATTTTCATTGTCCAGCGGCCATGGCTTTTGTAATTCATTGTTTCCTGTTCTCATTTCTCAAATCTTTGAAATATTTTGTGCACTAATATAAATAAAGAAATAACTCTCTAAGACAGATATTGATATTTCATACAACACAGCTGAATTTATTTTATATTATTCATATGAAATAAGATGCCTCACACCCTTACAAGACTGTTGCAAGTTAATTGTCTTAAACTTAAAATAAGTTTACAGAGAGACGTGAAAAATGTATTCAAGTGTTTCTTTGTTTCTCAATCTCGTACATTATTAATAGGGTAACGAAGCCCTTGATATATAGGTTGGAGAAAGGAATAGAGAACCACTTCATTTCAGCTGATAAAAGCTATGGAAACATTTATTTCTGATGAGAAACAGGAAAAATAGGGTTGCACTCTACTCCTCAATGCTGCAAGAGATGCGCTAACCAAGGGTACCCCTCCCTTAGAGCCAATAGATAAGAATAATAGTTAGGCGCTCATTGGGGCATACTCAATTGTTGGTGTTACAGCCAAAAGTAACACTCCCCATGCACTATTACCGTCATTACGGTAATAGTGCGCATAAATACTGTTATAACGGTACTTTTCACGCTGGATTTCAGCTCGCGGCTCAGGGAGCCGCGAGCTGAAACCCGGCTTACTATTACCGTAATAACGGTAATAGTTTTTCCGTGGCGGAAACCGCCAACAATTGAATATGCCCCATTGACTATTAATATTTGTTTATATACACACTCCAAGGTGCTGTTGTGACGTAAACGCTGGGTATATAAAAAGATATAAGATCTCCAGCCAATTAGGACGAACATCAAAGTGGAACCACACTATATATATTCATATAGGACACATACTTCCCCTTGGGGGTGAAACGCGTTGGTACACGCCCCTGCAAGTCTATTCGTCCCTCCAAAACCCGGGCGTGACAGCCCTGCGTTCCACAGTGGAATGCATACACATCCTGATTCTGCCGCGCTGCACGACCTCCGCGATCCAAACATCTGCCGGGTACCTGGCCGGCCTAACGACTCACCGCAAGTACTATATCAATATATTGCTGAGTTTTATCCATATACTTATTGGAGATACTACTGGAGAGAGACTTGTCTATCACCATTTGACACGCAGAATAATTAATACCATTCTCCTCCTATTCAGAAGATCGATACATTACATCACTCCCAGTGAAGTTTCACCCATTTGGAACTATACATTGGTATAGTACAAGTTAGACATTGGCTGGATAGACTGATTACTGAGCAGATAATTGGCTGGACTTGTCCTCAACTAATCATACAAGTCCAATTTGTTTTTAATATTTATACAGAATTTCATTGTTCATTGTAAAAATGATGTTTATGATTCAGGAGTATAAGCAATGTATGAGATTCATACAATATATGGGATTTATGTGTTTTTGTAATTTTAATTTTAATAGACATGAGTATTGTACATGATTGAATTGATATATGTCAGTCAGTTCATTTTAATAAATCTGTGGTACATTAATTAGTTGTTATGGTATACAACGAGGATACAGAATTACCACTTAAACTTCATAGCGTTTACAGCACAACAACACCTTGGAGTGCGTATATATCAACAAATATTAATAGTCAATGTGAGCCTAACTATTATTCTTATTTATTTCTGATTTGTGAAAGGCTACATACGTCTACCAACATAAAAAGAATTCTTATTAAAATTCTTATTATATGTATGTATTTATTTTATCCACGTTCCCATTTACACAGTACGTAGTACTATGTGAGAGATAGTGGCTCTCAGAGCAGGTATGTCTGGAGAAAAATGATTGGATGAGGGGAATAAGTATCTCCTATAGCAAGAAGATCATGGGACGGTGTATAGCGAAATGCTCACAAAAGTGGAAGTCCCTTGAAAGCCGGTGTATTAATGAGCTAAATATCATGGTTGAGGAAAATCAATTGTTTGCACTTAATTAAGGATGTTTGATTCCTTTGCTGGAAGTCGGTTGGGTTTTGAGACAAAACAAAATTTGTCCTAATCTCCCTGTTACAAATATTGTAAAAGGTATTTTGACAGTGTGTAAAAGGCTTTAAAATTACATTTTCATTAAGTTTAATTGCAGGGTTCCAACATTTTCTACATTGTCTCTAATCTATGATATGGCTCAATGTAGACTGCAAGCATGAGAGGACGTACAATCAGTGACCCAAGTGGGAGGGGACAGGTGTAATGGGAGGGGCCAATGGCCTGGTCTGACCACGCCCCCTTCAGGACCTATGAAATAGGCCCAAAAAAATTGCCCGAAATTCCTCTTGGCTGCCCTGCATACGGAAGCCTAAACTTCATAAGTCAGAATGACTGGCTTGCAGTTTTTTAGGTAATTTAAATGCTCTGCACAGGTTCATTAGTTGAAACATAAGGGCATTATAATCGCTACCACTGCCAGTTTGAATGGACAGGCTATTCTTTAATCAGTTGCATTCACCATTAAGTCATTGTCTAAGGCTGGGTACACACTACAGGTTTTAAAGCTGATTATCGTCCCAAACACCCATAAACCGACCGTTATGCCCGATATCACAGTAGTGTGTTCACTTACACGATGACCGATAGTCGTTCCAAAGCAGCGATTGTCAGTTCATTTGGTTGGTCAGTAAAACTAATAATCTCATTCCAATCACCTTCCGATCCTGCAGTGTGTATGCGCTTATGATCACGATCTCCATAAAGTTTACAGAATTACGATCTTGTCAGCCGATGCCGGCAAGGAACATCAGCTGCTGTCTCGGTCAATAAATGTACAGAGTGCTGTAGGTGGAATAATTCATCCGTTCCTTCTGAGACTGAATATGTCGTTTCAGAATCACAGAAGGTAACGAAATTTATAATAACATTGTGGAAAAGTCAAAGTTTATTTCAGCGTTTAACGAATGAATGAATGTATCAATATTTTTCTGTCATTCTCTAAACGACTAGAGGACCAGATGAAGAGCACAGATCTGAAGGCAAATCGTGTGTAGGGTGTACGCATGAATCGCCTGACCGATCGGACCTTCAGTGGTAGCTACAGGAAATGTCAACATACTTTCTTTTCTTTTACAAAGCTAGAGCAGAAAGTCCATGTAACTTTAAAAATACATTCTACCTCCATGATTCATATACGGAAATATCACATTGTCTGTGTAGGTGTCCAAACTTACTAAACATTAGCGGTGCATTAGCACAAAATCTTTTTCTTCTAATAATGCTTCCTTTATATTAAATTGTCCCTCAACTCAAATATTTCTCTTCTGTACATGAGTTAGTCCATGTTAAGTGCAATGACAATTATAGGATGTTCAGATTCTTAAGAGTTTTAGAATAATAATAATAATGCAGTTTCCTCTTTTTGCAGCAGTTTGTGTAGTGATTTTTATAAACTTGCCATTTTAAGACTAGCATTTCGTCTAACCTTGCCAACAGGCATTTGTTTCTTGCTTGCTGATTATATTGATGTAGACACAGGTTGCGATTCAAGGATATTCATAATACAAAGAAGGAACATACCCAGAAGAATAGAACATACATATAAACTAAGCCAACATTTCCATACAACAATTTCACTTCCATACAGGAAGGATAATCATATCCCAGGATTTGTTTTAATTATCTGGGTGCCTAAGGGTTTTGACACTATGCACATGTCACTTACAGGCTTGCAAGCCTGTTTACTTGTCATTTAACAAATAAAACAGGGGGGCACATGTATCGAAGGCGAAAAGCCCTTTGCCGGAGAAAGCAACAGTGACATTATTGGTGATAGATAAAACGTGCGCTTTAATTTTAACACAATGATGGGTCTTTTTTGCACTGTGGTAATGAAATGGCGTGGAGTATGTGAGGTCATACAATTGTAGACAACTCTTGAATAGTTGGATTAATTTGCGCCCCAACAGTATGTCGAAAAAGACGCATGCATGAAAAAGTGAATTTACGCATCTCAAGTGTACCCTGATGTACAATAGTAACATTTGCGCCAGGCGAACTTCATTTGCAACAAGTGTGTCCTACGATAGCGTAAAGATGAGGCTTGCCAGTGTTATTGGAAAATGTGAAAGTCACATTATACTATTTGTACACGAGAGGATATTGGGATTTTAGAACCAATGTTCACTTGGTTATCCGGCCTCCCTTAGGTTCAAAAATCACACAAGCAAAGAGAAGAACGAAACGCTATCTTTACTTTTTCTACAATAACACAACAGAGCATAAGACTGCACACTTCAAACAATAGGTCAGCGGATCACTAGTGTCAATAGGAGTTCCAACAAGGTTCCCCACCCACCTTAGCCATGCAAAAGTTCCACAGGCAAAATGTCTGTCAGCAGGAAGTTCAGGGAGTTTTGGTATCTTGGTGCCAACTCTCCACCAGTGTGATGGGATTCTGGGTATCAGTCTCCCCACTCCTGTGGGCACAATAATTTACCCAGAACCTGGCGAGTATCTCCCGATGGAGTGATGAGAGGTCACCAGATGGAGCAACAGCCTCCTTCCCAAGATACAGGACAGCGATGATCACTGGGTCTGCTGGTAGAGAACAGAAACCCAAAATCAGACAGCCCCAGACCTTCCATGAGTCAATCGTCAGAATGAATACTCCCACCAAACCCCTGGGTCTCTCCTTCTTAAACATTGTTGGGTGCTGGACCAGGGGATTGGAGTGGAGGTGGAGATGGGTCAGCCTTCCACAGTGTCTTCCCTGCCACAATGTCTGGGCCAGTCCTGTGGAAGACAATGGATAATACTTCTCTTTCACCACATCCAGATCTTAGATAACACCCAGTCCCTATTGAAATTAACCTCTTCCACGCTTTTGGTACATGTCAGGGCTTTCAGCTGTCCCTCACTTCCTGTCCTTTCCTTCTTAATCCCCCATGTGTCCGCAATAAGTTCTCCCCCTGTCCGCCAGGTGCGATTTAAGAACTGGGCCTGGGATGACATTCCAAGTAGCCCTGCGAATTGACAGGCCGGTGGGAGATGTTATCTTGGCAGTGTGGCCCGGTCCCATCACAGTACACAATATAATAATGTAATCAAATGTCATATACACAAGAAACACTATTGTCTGAACAGGTATTAATAAAAGTGAAAGTCGCTTGTTTCGCATAAAATGTTATGACATGCAAACACAAATACAAAATACCAACTAAGTTCAATTAAATACACACTTCTGTTATTACCCCTTTAAAATGGGACTCTTGTTTGCTGCCGTAGTCCAAACGGTAATATCAATTAAATAATGTGAATAGATGGAAGCCATTTCATATGATATAGCAGCTATATTAATTATTTACGGATTACCAGCTGGAGAGATCAAAATGCAATCAGCCAATCAGTAGCGGCTAGCTAGCTAGTCATCATCATCATTGATTATAATTGCACCAGACCTACAGCAGCCGCAAGTGCTGCACCACCTGACAGGTTTATCTGTGCCAGTGTCCAGGTCTACTTGAATACAAATTTTGTGAACCTACCTTTTCTGTTCTCGGCCTAATGCTTTTCCCTTCCCCATTCCATCTCTACAAGCACCTGTCACATGTCGCTCACCAACGGCTGCCACCCGGTAACCTGAATATCATTCATTCCTCATTCCCTGCTTCTTCCCTGGCTGTCAGGCCAGCAATCAGCTCTGCACATGCGCAGGTAATCATCTCACCTGTGTTCACCTGTCCCGCTCATCCATTGGTTACCTCTTTTATAAGCAGGGCCTGATTAAGGGTTCTGGCCGCCCTAGGCTAATACAGCTGCAGCGCCCCCCCCCCCCCCCTTCCCTGAATATATAAGTGAATAGGAACACTCTCCTGAATATGAATGTTCAGGTGTATTCTCCAGCATTCAAATTTAGACAGATTGCGCCATTGTCTCTTACCTGTTCTTGCTCTTCTCTCTTGCAACTTTGTTATGCTCTCGCTGGCTTCTGGAAAGTTGGCGTCCTGTTTTGAAAATGCAAAAATGTATTATAATGCAAAATATTAACAAACCCTGAATGATTAGGCCCTTTAGTTAAAACAAAACACTCCATTATGGCCAGCTAAAAGTATCCCATTGTACAGGCATATATAAGCAATATCTGAATATTTGTGGTCAATCAAATACAAACCTCTACCAGCCCCATCCCACTAATATTTACTATTCTAGTGATTGCTGAGACCACAGAGAGCATCCATGTAACTGCCACACAATCATGAGATTATGCCCCCCGAAGCTGCTCTATTTTTTAAATACCCCCTGCAGCCATTTTCCTTAACCACCCCCCCGCAGCCATTTTCCTTAACCCCTGCTGCAGCCATTTTCTTTAACCCACCCTGCAGCCATTTTCCTTACCTCCCACCCTGCATCCATCTCCCCTGCAGCTATTTTCCTTACCTCCACTCTGTAGCTATCCCCCCGACACATCAAAACTCCCCCAGTCACATATATCAGCCCCCCTCCTCTGCCCTCCTTCACACATATCAACCACTCTCCCTCCCTATAGATATACATGGCAGTCCCCCCCTTCACTTACCTGTAGTTGAGTTGTGCTGGCCAGCGTCGCTCCTCAGATCAGCAGGCAGGAAGTGAAGACTTCCTGCTTCCTGTTGCTGACCACTGACCACCAATGCTTTTGATCGTAGACACCTCCACCCCACCCCCCTGCGGCGACCCCCTCCCCCACCCCGAAAAAAAAAACTATCACTGAGCATCACTCAGTAATCCTACTCATTTGTGGCTATCTAGTGCCTACATTCTTCTCTGTACTAGGTTCTCTATCACCGCTCACTGGGAACTCCCCTAGAGGGCCGCGACCTACAGGGTGGAAGCCGTCACACCAAAATTCCCTTGCGGGAACCTCTGGTGAAAACCTTCCACTCTGTTAGATTACGCGCCTCTGGATAAAGTACCATCAATCCCAGGCAAAACAGAAGGATCCCACTCATCCTATTGAATCCTGATAGTACCATCATCTGCATACAGGCATTTTTTACAGCATATGTTTCGCAGCAAGAGAATACATATCTTACCCAAATAAAATAGATGTACACCCAATTCTACATGAGCCCATTTGTCCACAACTGACTAACTATAAAACTACTCTCAATTCATTTCAAACTCTCTCTGGAACACACATTGGCCAATTGTTTTAGTTGGGCAACATTACGTGGAGGAGACCTGTATGTAGAGACAGGTCAGGAAGTCCCTCGGTGGCATCTTCCTTCACTCCTGACCTCGGTTTTGAAACTGTTCCTTCCTCCTTTAAGCGGTGAAAGTATGGAGGGAACTAGCCTACCCAGCTGGCTCCCCGCAACAAAAAAGGACTTTATTATGGTAGTTGTAGGGTCCCACTAGCGAGACAGGGGAACATAAGCATACTTTAAAGCATTGACAAAATTAATACGGTTTGTTGAGCAAAATAAACCACTGAATTGGAAGATAGGCAGTGGTAGGGATCTGCATACAAAGGGAAGAATTGGTCATTTATACCGACTTGAAACATTTCTACAATTCAGCTTTTGCTGATTGGGAACATCCATGATGGTGTCTCCCTGATATTGTGCTTTATGTACTGTGTATGTCCACAGAAAATGTCCTGAATACAGTAATATTTTACTACTTTTAATAGTTTAACCGGGAAATAAATCTGCTGTAGTTTGACAAAATGGCTTGCTCCACTGTGAACATGATATTCTCCTATCAGGCTAGTGGGCTTGATGGCAGCCATATGCATATATTCAGACTTATATATAGGCCATATGTGTCGGGAGTTGTCTGTTAATAAACGACTCTAATTCCATCATGAAGGCATATATATATATATATATATATATATATATATATATATATATATATTAGAGATGCTCATTGACTCCCGTGTTTTGGTTTTGGTCTTGGATCTGGATTACCTTTGGGTTTCGGATTTGCCAAAATCGCCCTTGCGTATTTTGGTTTTGTTTAGCTATTTTTTTCAAAATTCTATTTTTTGGGGTAAAAACACATAATTTCAGTATTATTTTGTACCTACATTATTATTAACCTTACTAATACTAAATTCCAGTTATTTTCATTCAATTTTTACCATCTCACAGGTCCCCAGGGCTGCCAAAAGGAATTCAGGGCCCCGGTACAACAACTTCATGGAGCCCCTTCATAGTTGAGAATGTAAAAAAAAATTGCGGCACAAACTTACTACTGGTTGTGTTCATACAATTGGAGGCATGGCTATTCATCATTGGGCGTGGCCAGGGCACCCTCCTACAGGAAATAAACCTACATTGTTGTGTACACCATTGAACGTTCACCAAAAATTGGCATTGGCCACTAGAATGACAACATTTCACAGACTCTGCTGCTCTCTCCTACCTGTTCTTCTCACCTTCACCACCTGTGGCTGCAGCTTTCTTTAGTTGCGGCGTCTCTGGATCCTGGAATGTTGGGGGCCCTATTTTGAAAAAATAATGGATACATTTAGAAAATTACAGCCAGCCCCAGCGTTAAATCAATACCACCCACAATTAATAATTAGGCCTTCCTCCAGCCCCAACATTAAAATAATAGTATTCACATTTAATAATTAAACCTATTTCCCTCCGTACAAACAGCCCCAGCAACAAATTAATAGTATTTACATTTCAGAAATATACCTATTTCTCGCAATCATCACTGCCATTAAATAATTCATAGGCACATTTAATAAAGAGACCTCATTCTCCCTAAACTCACCCCCACATTCAGTAGCCCCCAAACCACCCCATAATAAATTAATAGTCTCCACTATTGTGCAAAGGACCAGTTTAGCGGTCAACTTGCTTACCAGGAGCTCCTTGTATCTGTTCAGATCTTGGTCATTTGGAAGCAAAGAATCAACGTAGGTCTTAAACCTAGGGTCAAGCACAGTCGCCAAAACGTAGTGATCCGACTTCAAGATTTTAATAACTCTTGGATCACTGAGAAGCGAATTAAGTACTTGATCTACAAGGTCAACATACTTTGCGGAATTGCTCTCTTTCATCTCCTCCTTCAATTTGTCAAGCTGCTTTTCCAAAAGTCGAATTAAGGGAATGACTTGGCTCAAACTAGCAGAGTTTGAACTCACTTCACACGTCACAACTTCAAATGATTTCTGCACCTTGCACAGCACAGAAAGGATTCTCCACTGTGCAAGACTGAAATACATTCCCCATCCTTTCCCAATGTCATGGCTTGTGCAATACGCTTGGATGGCTTTGCGCTGTTCCTCCATCCTCCATCCTCTGAAGCATGTACAGGGTGGAATTCCACCTTGTTAACACCTCTTGCTTAAGTTGGTGGCAGGGCAAATTAAATTATTCTTGGAGCTGCTGCAATCTCTTACATGCTGTGGCAGAATGCCGGAAATGTCCTGAAATTTTGCGGGCCACCGAAAGCATCTCCTGCACCTCATGGTTATTTTTCAAGAAGCTCTGCCCCACCAAGTTTATTGTGTGAGCAAAACAGGGAATGTAATGGAATTCACCCAGCTGTAATGCTCGCACAATATTGTTGGCGTTATCAGAAATAACATATCCTGGGGAGAGTCCAAGTGGTATAAGCCATGTATCAATAACATCCCTTAGTTTTCGTAACAAATTATCAGCTGTATGTCTGTTAGTGAAGCAGATGATACAAAGAGTAGATTGCCTGTGAGAAATGTTACGTAGTGGTGTACATGCTGCTGCTGTTCCTGCTTGTGAAGGCGAATCACCAACCCAGTGGGCTGTGACAGTCATATAATCTTTTGTTTGATCACTTCCACTTGTCCACATATCTGAGGTTAAGTGTACAGTAGGTAGAATGGCATTTTTGAGTCCAATTATTACATTTTTACGAATGTTCTGGTGCAGTTGAGGAATAGATTTTCTTGTAAAATGGTGTCGAGATGGAATTTTGTAATGGGGACACAAAACCTCAATTAACTGTGAAAAACCAGCTGCGTTTATAGTGGATATTGGACACAGATCTAACACTAGCATAGTCGCCATGGCGTCTGTGATCCGCTTTGCGACTGGGTGACTGCTGTCATACTTGCTTCCTCTAGCAAAAGATTGTTTCACAGTTAATTCTTGTAAATTAGTAGTGGTCTTCTTTATGGGCTGCTTATGGGAGGAAGAGTGACCCCCAGCAGCAGCAACAGCAGCAACAGTGGGACTAGCGCTCAAGAATTCTTCAGAGTAATCAAGGATAGTGCAGGAGTCATCCAGCCTTACCAACTTAGATGCAGGACTAACTCTGATTGCTACTGAGGATATTGATGAGGACGGTGTTGTGGGTGTAGATTGCAGGCGTCAGGATGTAGGTGAGAGAAGGGTCCTAGCTGATGATGGACTGCTTGTTGTTATTTTTTTACCATAACTTTCAGATCTTCCCAACACCTTGCCATGAACTCTCGTCAAATGGCGTAACAAGGATGAGGTTCCTAGATGGTTAAGGTCCCTCCCTCGACTGACTGTGGCTTTACATACACTACAAATGGCTAGACAACTGTTGTCAGGATTTGGGTAGAAATGGCTTTTTTGGTCTTATGTTCAGGCATGACAATGGCCTTCTTCTTATCATGTACCAGAACTGCTTCCACTGGTGCAGGACTTACACAAACAACATCATCCTCATCAACATCCTCATTAGCAGAGTCGACAGCTACACAAATATCCCCCTCATCCTCTTCCAATTCCAAAGTGGCATCCTCAATTGGTGTATCACCGGATACACTCGGGCTGTTCAGGCACACGTCAGCAGAAATGCTGAAAGGGGCCATCTTTATGGGTACACTATCAGAATGGTCACGATTAAACATACCACTCGTGGATGGACTCTCCTCAGGGATTGGTGTCATTTCTGAATCTGAGCATACATTTTCCTCTAATGCCTTACTGTTTTCTTCCAGCTTGGCTTTTACACGTAACAGTATTTGTGCACCACTTTTGGACTCCGAATGACTTGGTCTTGCTAGGTCACGAGTGACCTTACAAGAAGAAGCCTCAGTAACAATGTTAGATCTCGCACTCATAGAGAAAGGCAAAGGCCTCATTCTTTCTTTGCCACTGCGTGTGTAGAATGGCATGTTGGCAATTTTTTTTTATCTGCAGTTAACTTTTCCTGGATTACAGCTCTTTTTCTCTTCAACATGGTAAAATGTGTTTTTTTTCCTGACTTCAAAAGACAACGCAGGTCTTCTGTAAGGGTGTATATCAGATCCAACACTTTGTAGTGCAAATTCAGAAAAAAAGAGTGCAATGACTGGAATATTAGGATTTCAGCAATGACCAACGCAGCTCTTCTATAAGGTTTTATATCAGATCCAACACTTTGTAGTGCAAATTCAGAAAAAAAGAGTGCAATGACTGGTATGTTTATAATTTGTATTTCTGCAATGACAAATTCAGCAATGGACCATTCTCTAACACTGCTACCACCCTCCTCTTTCTCTTCTATCTCTATACTCTGCTCTACCCCATCTCTGTCCCTCTCGTAAATGGCGCTAGATCGCCGTGGAGGGCGGTATTTATAGATTCCAAAACTTGCGAGATCCCAGATCCGACGACGTCACAATGGCGTTTTGCCTCGTTTTGGAAATCGAATAGGCGCGAGAGTTCGGTTTTCATGAAACTGAGCCCGCCCATCTCTAATATATATATATATATGTATATATCTTCAATATATATATATATATATATATATATATATATATATATATATATATATATATTGTGGCAAGAGCCCGCTACTGGTGAAGCACACGCGAACAACTTCTTCCTTTTTATAGTTCTTTATTGTCAGGATGGTAATAATATTTTGATACCATATACTTGCACAGCAATTATGGAGACCCTCAACGCTTACTATACATAGTCCAGCTCTCTGTCCAGATCAGCCAGCTAGCCCAGCGTTGATCTCCCTGAACAATGAAACAAGCAGGGTTTTATACCCGACACTCCTCCCACAGGCCTAGCTTGATGGGCAGGCGACACACCCACCTTCCCTTTAAAAGGAAACGCCCATCCCAGGCTCTGTTTAGACTATCAGACCCACCCTGTCTGTTTGCTGAGAGGAAGCGGCTTTTAAATCATGTAAGTTAACACACTCCAAACTATACATATGTTTTTACCTGGTTTAATCTCCACCTAGGTGCATAACTGTGCCAATGTTTTATTCTTTTTGTATACTTTATCTGCCTCTTGTCAGAAAAATGCCTCCCTTTGTTACAATATATATATATATATATATATATATATATATATATACACATGCACACTGTATATGTATGTATATGATAAACATAACGTAACAGACACACAGGCAGATATATATTTATTGTTCTTCCGACTAATCTGTCAAAAAAATAAAGTGAAGCTAATTGATAAGAAAACACTAGTAATTAGATATTAATAATTTAAGACAAATTTCAGTCAACGACATCCTGCGTAATATATTTACCACAATGTCTGTGATCTTGATTCTCTTTTAAGTCTGTTCCATTATAAATATTGTTAGCGTTCCCTCTTAATAGATGCGTACTTCAATTTCCCCTAAGGGTTTGGTATATGTAATAAAATATTGGTATATATAATTATACACTCTGCTTATGCTTTTATGTGAAAAGCACATTGTAGATCAATTCATTTACTGCACTGTGGTAATAAGCTGAATTATGACAGGTCTTGAAAGACTGGAGAAGATTTAAACTGCAATTTATTGAGTTAATAAAAGTAGACTTCAGTATAAGCAGCCTAGTTTTTTAACGCTTTAGGGGTATATTTACTAAACTGCGGGTTTGAAAGAGTGGAGATGTTGCCTATAGCAACCAATCAGATTCTATCTGTCATTTTGTAGAATGCACCAAATAAATGACAGCTAGAATCTGATTGGTTGCTATAGGCAATATCTCCACTTTTTCAATCCCGCAGATAAGCAAATATACCCCTTAATGTGAATTATTACTGTCTAAGTGTGGAGGAGCTACGTAGAGGGCCCGATGTGAGGCCACTGAGTGAGATACAAGGACTCATTCATGTGATCATCTATTAGAGAAGACTGGTAAGCAGCCCAATTGTCCACCGGTTAGAGAGTGGTCATATAACATCACAAGTTACATTTTCTAACTGTGTGATGTAGTACACACATGTAGACATTTGGATAGGGTGGTTCTTTACATTACCAATCTGGCCACACATGTTCAGAATTGGACTGTCCAATGTTACAGGGTTTTGGGGAGCCCTGTATATAAGCAATGATGATGTGGTTGGTCCAGTATTTCATTCCTGACCAAATTGGCCTGTCATTACACTGTATTTGCCCAGAACCTGTCAAATAAAAATCTGAACAAGTAGGATCGAAACTGATTTTTACAAGGTAGAAAACAGGCTTGGCAGTTGCTCTCCGTTGTTGCTTATGTGATTTTCAGTCAAAAAATCGGCATTGCTGTTTATGTTGAGTGCCCAAATAACACAGTTATTGCAGAGCAACACTACACATCTGGGTAGTATGGGTACAATAATTAATATTTATGGGGTAATGTGGTTTATATATATCTGTGTCCTTTTTTATTAGAAACTGCCTTGAGAATGTAATCTCCCTTCTACTTATTTCATTGGTCTGTATACGTATACTATATGACATACTTAAAAACATGCACAGCGCTGTGGAATATGCTGATTTTATATATAATTGTTGGCATTATACTACCTTAAAATACTCAGCCCATAGAAAGTGTATTTTATAATTAGACAATATTTCTCTTTAAACAATACATTTTAATTGTCTGGATAGTTCTTAGATTGTGAGCTTTTCATGTTAAATATTAGCTGAATTGCTGCTCTGAGTACAGTACTTTAGAATTTCTATTGCTTGCAATATAAACTATAATTACTATCTAATAATGAGGTATTATTAATCCAGTGCAAATATTACCAGAAAGAGGACTTTCAAGAGAGTAAAGTGATTAGCAAAGAAGCACTTTTTTTTCCCTCAACAATAATTCATGCAGCATATGTTCCGAGAATTCAAATTTGCCTACGATGCTAAGCGGTCTATCTCCTCTCCAACAGGACCTCTTCATAGAGGAACACCTCACTCCCAAAAATGCCTGTAGGCCACTTTTTTGTTTCGACATGAACTGACAATTCATCATTTTATGCACAGCACATCATTACTGCAAACGTGCATAATGTATTGATCTGTTGTACCTCTGGAATGAAACGCCAGCCCTCAGCCCTCTGCCAGGAATGCAAAGCACTAAACAGACTCTATTCTTAGGCTAGAGAATTTCCAGAGATGCCTATTGTTTAATACCGGAGATGTCCCGGGTGATTTGGGGGTGGTAGATCAAAGGCAAACCTGGAGAGCTTCTGAGAGAAGGGAATCTTTTGTTCAAATTAGTCAACACACTTCTAAACTTTAGTGTTCGGGAGGCTGGTTGCTGTCTGATTCTTAAAACCACAATTATGAATCTTTTAAATGTCTTTCTTTCCAAAGGCTAAATGGTGTACAAGGAAATTTACACAATTATTAAATTGCTGCCTTTAATTCCCAAAAGCAGCAGAACAATTACTTCTTTAACCCCTTGCAAGGCAGAGCAGAGAGACAGATGATAAAATGCAAATGTTTTTTTCAGCTGTAAATCTGCTGTACAGATGTCTCTGCATTAATAGAACTCTAGAGAGGGTGCAGGGACTTCTGGGAAAGTCATTCACGGAGTTACAATTTTTTTTTCTAAAGATAAGTTTCTCAAGTACTTGATACAGACCAGGGGGTGAAGCTGAGAGTTTGCCTATAGCAACCAATCAGATTCTAGCTATCATTTTGTAGAATGTACTAAATTAATGATAGCTAGAATCTGATTGGTTTTTCAAACCTGCCGGAAAACTCTCAGCGTGATACATTTACCCCCAGGTGTATAGGATTACCATCATTTATTATATTAGTCTAAGTCAATAATTAACTCATGTACTTAAACAGAGAAATCCTTAAGATATGACCTGTTGAAGGTGTTTGAGGTTATGTAGACAAAGCATTGTCTAGAACAGGTCTGGCCAACCTGTGGCTCTCCAGGTGGCGTGAAACTACAAGTCCCAGCATGCTTTTCCAGTAGATCGCCAGCTGATAGCTGGTAAGGTATGTTGGGACTTCACCTGCTGCCCCCTTGCCGTCTGCTCCCAATCTTATTCTCTGCTTAATAAGTAGAGAATGAGGCAAAACGGGGGCAGCCTACTTTTGGCATCATGTGGCCTCCTTTGCACAGCGCACGAAGATCTCACGTCATATATGGAGGAAGGGCCACAGGGTGCTCTCCCTCCCTGCTCTGTATGTCCCTTTGGAAGGATGGAGGGCCGCAAGTTGCCCATCACTGGTCTAGAACATGTGTAGGCAAACTGCAGAACTATAAGTCCTAGCACTATGTAAATTACTAAGCATTCATCAACATAGAAAAATAGCATAGGTTTACAATTCAATTATGCACCACATAATAACTTAAAAATGAGTTTAAAGTAAAGACATTATTTGACATTGATATAAAGCAAAGGCTGTATATTACTGAGCTGAATAAGAAACATGAAACAATTATTCTAAGGTACTTATTTATCGCAGCAAAAGAAAGTCTTTCTTGCCGCTATTTATCAGTACATTTTTCCTGGGTCAGCTGAGCAATGCTCTGCTCCCAGCCAATACTGGCATGGCGGTGGTAAGGCTGAACTGGGCCAATGGGGGAGCCTATGCGCATTCATGAACTGACTTGCCACTTAACACATACGCAGTGGAACTGGAAGCCTGAACGTGGGCATACTGGTGTCTGAAAATCAAATCCTAGAACTAACAAGGTACGGACAGGTACATACATCTTTAACGACATAACCGGGAAGTATGGAAGATTCCCACTGACTTTCATGTGTGTTCACAGCGTGTATATAAATGGTTAAAAAGTGCATATGGATGCAGCCTGTGCTGCACTTCAACCAGAAACATTCTATCATTCCTAATGTATTGTTTTAATCAGCACAGGGCGGATTATGGTTCTATTACTCTTCCAATATCCCAAGTTCTCCCTATTCTATGTAAATTGACATCTGAGCTCTCGTGTTACTAATGCCTTGCATGGGTGTCAGAAAGTCAGGTGTAATTAGTATGTGTAAGTAAACAGGAGAAGCGGTACTAGTATGTTTGTATTAGGTAAAATGTTCATTTGAAAACTCACAACTTTAATAACACAAACGAAATAATTGCAGTCAATTATCTTTTCAAGGGACACTATTGTCTTTGAAAAATGCAGTCTTATGTATTTTGGTTAAAATACAGCTAAGATACAGCCTACACATAGGCAATACGAAGGAGTAAGGTATAAGGCCATTATGCCTTTTTCTCTCATAGGTGTTAAAGTTCCATTTGTATTACAAAAAAAGGTAGTTTTGATTGGTCCTTCCTCCTGGACCTACCAATCGTCAACCTGGGCAAACAGAACACACAAGAGGCCCCAACCTCCCCCCCTTCCCTACTCACTTCCCACAACATCATCATCATCATCGTCATCATCATCAACATTTATTTATATAGCACCAGCAAATTCTGTAGCACTTTACAATTGGGGACAAACAGTGATAAATAATACTGGACAATACTTAGAAACGTAGAGGTAAAAGGGCCCTGCTCGCAAGCTTACAATCTAAAGGTCAATGGGAGTCAGATACATGAGGGTAAATCTACATACTGCATATTGGTCCATCCAGATTGCAAAGGATAACAAGTGATTTGTATGCTATGTGATCCAGTCACACAACAATGTTGTTCTAGGGTCAGAGGGTTGTTGTCTTGTGTGAATTGTATAAAGGGTGGTAATAGGGTAACCTAGTGAGGTTAAGAGGGTAGATGGGAAATATTATAAGCTTGTCTAAAGAGGTGGATTTTTATAGAATGGTTAAAGGTTTGAAGACTAGAGGAAAGTCTAATTGTGCGAGGGAGGGAATTCCACAAAGTGGGTGCAGGCCAAAAAAGTCATGTAACTGAGAATGGGAGCTGGTAATGAGAGTGGAAGAGAGACGTAGATCTTGTGCAGAACGGAGGGGTCTAGTTGGGAGATATTTTGAGACAAGTGAGGAAATGTATGTTGGTGCAATTTTGTTGATGGCCTTGTATGTTAGTAGAAGAATTTTATATTGGATTTGTTGAAAAACAGGCAACCAATGTAGAGGCTGACAGAGTGGCTCAGCAGAGGAAGAACGATTTTCAAGGAAAATCAGTCTAGCCGCTGCGTGCAGAATAGATTGTAGGGATGAGAGTCTGATTTCGGGAAGACCAGTAAGAAGGGAATTGCAATAGTCGATGCGGGAGATGATGAGTGCATGAATTAACGTTTTTGCGGTGTCTTGTGTGAGATATGTGCGCATTCTGGAAATGTTCTTTAGATGTATCTTACATGATTTAGATATAAAGTTGATGTGTAGAGCAAGGGATAGTTGCGAGTCAAAGATCACACCTTGGCAGCGAGCTTGCGGGGTGGGATTTATGGTCTTGTTGTCAACAGAGATAGAAAACTCAGGTAGGTAACTTCTGTTTTTGGGTGGGAATATTATTAACTCTGGTTTTGAAAGATTGAGTTTGAGTTGGCGAGAGGACATCCAAGATGAAATGACAGAAAGACAGTCAGTAACGCGAGACAACACAGATGGCCTGAGATCAGGAGAGGATAGATAGATTTGTGTATCATCCGCATAGAGATGTCACTGAAATCCAAAGGAGTTTTTTAGTTTTCCAAGAGAAGTGGTATAGATAGAAAACAGCAGACTCGTCTTCCTTTCACCCCCCTCCCCCCCATAAACGTAATTTGCCTTCTAGGTATGCCACTAGCCTTTCAAGTACCTGACATCCTCAATACACATCCTAGCTCAGCTATTAAAGGGTTTCTATTTGTCAGGCTGGATTTGTAATTTTAGGCTATGTATTGAACCAGACACCACTGCGTTGGCACCTGTCATGACATGTGTCGTTGCTTTAAACTGAAAATAAAAAATTTAAATGAAACAAAAATGTATTTTTAATAAGCACTTAATAACAAAGCAGTATAAAAAAAACAGTATAAAAGAAAAACTACAAACCATGTATATATGAAGCAAAAACAAATCAGTTATTTGAGCCAAAGTGCCATTCCTGAGTGGGGTACGTGACTAACTGTTGTCGCTATTTTTGTAGTCGCAATAACGACTACCACCGCCATTCCTTGGCGTTTGGTCTACAGTTCACATTTCTTCTAATGCACAGCAATATGTTTTCCGGTATGAATTTGGATAGTTACTAGGCTCTCGGTAAACGTGGCTTTTGTTTACTAGACAAGGAGCATTCAGCATCTGGCTTGCCCCCACTTTAGTTCCTGTTCTAAGTCCTCCATTGCCGTTTGATCTCCTTTTTTATTTAGCTGAACCTGTCTATCACAAGTGGCTTTTGAAGTCCCTTTATATATTAACTTCTTCCACCTCAGACTGAAGAGTTGCACTAGATGTACGATATTGTACCTTTGATCTTACAGTCCTATAGATTCTGAGTTTGGCATCTTGTTCAGATTAGAAACAGCAGCTACCCAGTGCTCTGTTGAGCCTCTCAGTCTGGGAATCCGCACAAGCACCCACCACGAATGTAGGAGGATTTAGTGACATCTTTTCAGCTTTCAAACACCATTTTTATGTATATGGAAGTAATAAAGCACAACCTTTCTGTATAAGGTGGGTTAAAAAGGTAAACAATGTGCATTTCATTAAGCAAATATGAAATATTATTGTATTATCCATACTGAACAGCTCAGTTGAATGTGATTGTGCTTTATAAATAATAGATAAGGAGGTTGTTAGGTTAGCTCATTTACAAACTGGGAAAAGTTCAGTATGCAGTGCAAATGTCAATGTTTCTGTGTGAAGGCCCCATCTATAGTGGGAAACGCATCGTACAGCTGGTCAGGATGGCTTTAATTGTGGAGATAAAAATTTTTGCAACTTCTTATAGGAAAAGTTGGGCGGACTGAGGCATTCCCTGCAGAATAGGGGCTACATGCATTCATGCTTCTCATTTTGCACCTTTGTGCAAAAACAAAATAATTTTTTTGGAATGAGATATTTGAATTATATTTAAGGGTGGAGAGAACGCATTTAACTGGGGGGGGGGGACGGACGATTTTGCATGAAGAACGGGACTTGGGGAAGGAACCCTTTGTGCTCCTTCCAGGTACAATTTATATGGGAAAGTGCATTTATAGCTATATATCTCCTAATATAATAAAAACATTAAACTGCACAACAGTGCATAGTTGCCTACTCTCCCGGAATGTCCGGGAGACTCCCGAATTTTTGTGAGTTCTCCCGGACTCTCGAGAGAGCAGGCAAAAATCCTGGATCCAGCTGTCTCCGTTGTTGAAGATGGATAGGGGCAGGGCTAAACATGGCATCGTGGCCCTGCCCTCTGCTGTGATTGGCCGAAATTGCATAGGATTCACAGGGGGGGAGCCTAACAACAACATGCAACGTGTGGCCACGCCCCCTCGATGGACCCCCTCCTGGACAGCTGCCTTCAAAAGTAGGTAAGTATGCAATAGTGATACATGTAATACAAACAGTCCCAGGGTTCCCTCACTTTCCTGGCTTACACATGACGCTCAACCAAGAAGTATTTAAGTACAAAAAGAGAAGTTAAAATAGACGAGGTGGGTGGTCCTAAACAGTGGTGGATTAAGATTACTGTGGGCCATGGGCTGTAAACAAAAAGGCTACTACATCCTGCGTGTAATGTCTGAGCTCATTCATACAAGCAGAACACGGAGACCAGGAGCTGTTCTATGCATGCTGTGAACACTTTTACTAAACTGAAGAACAAACATAAAGTAACACGTTTTATAGCAGGCTGCACAACAGCACCGTAAAACAACACAGTGGTAGAACATGTTATTGCAGGCATGAACAGCAATGTGAATCTGACGGAGCCATATCACAATATCTAACACTGTATTATCCAGATTGCTATTACAGTTGGATGACTGCCTGGACCTACATTCAAACATTTGTATTGTTATATTTTTATATTTTGTCCCTCTTAAAAGAGATCTTCTATTTGTGACTGAGATAATCCATTTATGGTATTATCATATTGATTATTTTTTATCATATATGCTGTTCTAGGATTATTCCTTCTTTTATTAATAGTGATTAATAAAATCAACTATACTTTTTATGTGAGAGTGTGCTGGCATGATTAATATTTGTCATCATTCAGTCAGTGTCCTGCTTTTCTTTAGATGCATTGTCCTTATTGTATCTTACATGTCCATCTGGGCTTGCAAACCTGCAAAAATATATGCAGAGTGAATTAATTTTTTAGGGCAATTCCCAAAAGCAGAACATGTGCCTGCACCTGTGTATACACTAGGGAGATACATAGGGGCATGTGTGTATATTGAAAAGAGCATTTTTTTTCCAGGTTGTTAATGACTCCCAGTGAGGAGTAAAGCTAGGTACACACTG
This sequence comes from Mixophyes fleayi, assembly GCF_038048845.1. Classification (NCBI taxonomy): domain Eukaryota; kingdom Metazoa; phylum Chordata; class Amphibia; order Anura; family Limnodynastidae; genus Mixophyes; species Mixophyes fleayi. The sequence goes on along the minus strand of NC_134408.1, from coordinate 30,910,234 downwards.
AAGAATTTTCCGACCAACGTGTTATCTCCAACGATTGTGCCTATGACTGAAAGTCCGATCAGTCTGACGATTCATGCATACACACTGACATAATTTACCTTCGAATCTGTGCTCTTCATCTGGTCCTTTATCTGGTCCTCTAGTCTTCAGAGAATGACAGCACAATATTCATTCATTCCTTCTTGTCACATTGTCACACTGATTAAAACCGCCTTGTTATAGCTACCCACATGGCCTAACAAATTTTGTTAGCTTCTTTGACTCTGAAACTTAATACTCTGTCTCAGAACAGACAAATGAATTATTCCTTCTACAGCACTCTCTACATTGATTCACCGGGACAGTCATTGCTAGCATCGGCTGAAAAGAACATGGCTCTGTAAACTCTATGAAGATCGTGAGCATGGGTGTATACACACTACATGATCGGTCTGTGATTGGTCGAAAAATATTAAACAGTACGACCAACCAAATGAGCCGACAATTGATACTTTGGAACGACTTTCGACCATCGTGTCACTATACACACTGACCCGACTTCCGACCGAACGGTCGAATGTCGGCTGATTTACCCGATTATTGGACGAAGACGCTCCAGTCCCGGAAGCTGTAACTGACCAAAGACACACTACAGGTTTTTCCCCAGATTTTCATGCCAATAACACGATACATGACCGTTAGGTCCGATATAGCAATAATGTGTACGCTTTACAATCTAAATATTCTCAATAAACATATACCATTGTTTCAGAATCGCTGACCATAATAACAAGTATACAAAACAGCCCCATATGACTAATATAAACTGTATAACCTTATTATGCCAGTCAGAAAAAACAATTAGGTCATCTGGTGATCCTCATCAATGCTAGTGTGAGCTCAACGACTGACCTAAAAGTGGTAGGTGTATGTTGACAGCTTGGCCAATGTACAATAAGATATATTCACTTTTGCTCTCAACCTGTGTGGCTGAGTCATAGATTTCATTACCCCATGACTAGTATGAACCACCATATTGCATTGTGTAGGACACGTGTTAAGAAGGATGATGACCAAGCTAAGAAAGCTTGGTCACCACCTACAACGTGTCTATCAAGCAAGTTCTACTGGAGAGTCTACATCCACCAGGGGACTGTTGCAGCAACTTGGGAAAAGACTGATGGGTTGTTACCATAATGATGACTGCAGCACAGTAAGTTGGGAAAAATAAAAACAGACCACGGCTGAAATGGCTTACGTTGGAAGTTATGCAACCTAAATTAATTATGAAATAATTACGTGAGGTCACTTGAAGATCAATGCTAAGCACAAGTAGAAAGACTAAGAAATCAGGTCTGTAAGAATGACAATAGACTAGTACTCGTCTAATCAACTCCTGTGCGAATAATGACAGCAGCTGATTTGACGAGTCGTGTACACAGATGTCATTCGAAATGAAGGGAGATAATCAAGGAAGAACAATAAACAAAACACTTTTTATACTAAAATAGATCACAGCTAATTATAGGTGCTGCACAATAAGGCATTGCAGACAACAGAATGTAATTAAAGGTACAAGAACCAGAATGACTTGCCAAGGATGCTTTCGTTACCTGTTTGTTTTGTGCATTTCTTCTCTGGATGGTCCAAAAAGCATCAGGCCTTCTGTTCAGACCTCTGAACGGCATGCATTTTAATTAACTTCATTAACATTTGCAGCGACCTTTAAATTAAGCCACTTGACTTCTGGAGGGTATTTTTGGAAGATAACCTTTTAACCTAGCTGGATGAATAAAATGTTAACATGTAAATGGTTAATCATCCATGCATACCTATTTATTCAAGAGCCCTGGGGGATGTCACCTTAAGACATCTTGGCATATGGGCTTAGTCTAGCAGCAGGTAACCTGTCCCTCTCCAGCTAATAGTGAGCTGCAACTCTCCAAATAATGATAAATGTTGTAGTTATTGTCATTTGTTTCCCTGAGCCACAGGAGCAGAGCCCATTTTTTTTTAACACTGCTAGAATTCCTAATGAATCTGTCTCCTCTCTCTCCTATGTGCATAAATGTATTGCCAATTGGGATGGGTGACTTAAAAAAGCAGCGTAGGTAATGGGTACAGGGTCTGATTAAGGGTTCCAGCTGCCCTTGGCTAATACCACCACCACAAGCAATGTCTAGGCGTATAGGAATACTTCTAAATATGAATATTCAGGACTGTTTTCCAGCGTTCAAAGTTAGATAGACTGCGCTGTTTGCTCTCACCTGTTCTTCCAGATATGGACCACCTGATGTTCACCCTTGTTCTTGCAGCTTTGTTGTATATTGGCTTCTGGAAAGTTAGGTTCTCCATCCAGTCATAGAGACTCACTTACCTGCTGACGTTCTGGCACGGCAGTCTTCAGCTAGATTTACTGAAGGGCGGTTTGGTGAAACTGAAGTGTTCTGCGATTTTTCCGGCGGTTTTAAAATCACTGGATTTACTAAAGCCCAAACCGCCATTAAAACGGCCAGAATTGACATTTTACAAAACCACCACTTTACAAACCGCCATCCCGATTTAACAATGATGAACATACAAACCGCCGGATATACGAAGCTGGGCTTTACAAAACCGCCATCCAAACGGCCAAAATAAAAGAAATGGTTGTCAGTGGGGAGATTGTTTAAACTGCACGCTGCCGTTCAGAACATAAGAGGAAGCACCGTTCACATTTAAATTATTGGGACAATCAGTATTTATTGATTAAGGAGCAAAATTAATTTATAATTAACTTATGGGGCAATTTAAAAAACAATACTTTAAGGGGACACTGTTATTGTTGTATATTATGGGGGAAATGTGGATATAATAATATTAACTGATTGTAAACGGTGGATATAATTATTAATGTTGCACAATTTGGCCTCAACTAGTGCCCGGAAAAAATAATAATTCAATAATTTTATCTCCTTAATATAATGAATATTAAATTAATTTTGCCCTTTAACCAATAAATATTGATTGCCCCAATAATTTAAACGTGTATGGTGCTTCCTCTTATGTTTCGAATGGCAATAGAGCTCAAACTGCATGTTTCAGCTATCAAGCCAATCAGAAGCAAGTATTAAAACTGGTCTGTCCAGTCTTTTGGATAGCGGTTTTGATGACGATTTTGTACAAACCACCGGCGGTTTAGCTGTTTTTAATCCGCCACACATTGCCAGCAATTTTAAATCGCAGCCTCAAACCACCCTAATGCGGCGGTTTGGACGACTAAACCTCCGGTGATGTGTGGCGGTTTAAAACCTCGAGTCTTAGTAAATCTAACCCTTAGTTTTCATCACATGCAGCGTGGCAGAAAATCCTATAGCTGAGAGCTGTCAGTGTGGGCTGCGGCTCATAGTCCAAGCAGCAACACGGCCGTGATTAAAAAAAGCGAGAAAGTAACAAAAAAGAAATTGTGGTGGTGGTGCTGCGCGTCCCAGGCTCCAGCTCTCCAGACAATTGGTTCATCAGGCCCTGGATGGGTAAAAACAGCGTAAGTTTTACTAAACTTCACATTACACAATGCTCAGCCAGAAATTAGGGTTATTTATTAAGGGTAGCATAAGGCAGAAGACTGCGTCTATTTATTCACTTGAGTGTGCCCACATCTGCTCCTCTGTATGTCCAATAAACCATAGCGGTACAGGCACCGGTTCCTGCACAGATGCACTTGAGCAACAAGATGTCTAAGAACTACCCGCTAGAGAGGGGTGAATTTCTCAAGGTTCCGTTTCCTGAAATATTTCCTTGTTCTCTTTTAACCCAATCAATTCACAATATGTTTTTTTTATTTTTGCTTCAAGTTGAAGAAAAAGTAATTTAAAAAGATGTTTAGTTATCAAATCTAACAAGGAAAAAATATGTTGATAATGTAAAATGTATGTTTAATTTATTGAATTGTTGTAATTTTTACCTTTACTAATCCAGGGCATAAAAAAAGAAACCCTCTCGATTCACTTCCTAGCGATGAACATCACCACCATGGTGTCACGGGTTTTCCTGTGACCCTTTATTGGGTGCGAGAACAAATCTGTGTGGTTACTTTTTTGAAACAGTGTCGAAGGCGCTCTGCGGCACATTGCTAGGATTTGAAACGCTGCCTAATTGGTTGATGAAAATACATAGCTAAAAAGTAAAGATGCAGGTAAAAAATACTGGAAATGTCAAGAAGCCAGCAATGTTAGGTTTTAGTAAAACATAGAGCTTTATATACACATAGGTCTGTAAATAGGGCATAAATCTCAGTATTTGTCAACAGGTGTTATATGTAAAACTGAGGTGTAATATGGTGACAGAGGATTTCAGCGCAGGTAGGAGGGTAAGAGGAGCGACAAGTCACATGATAATGATTAATATCATTCTTCCTCCGTCCACTCTCTGTAATAGATGGTCACAGAAAACGGCCATCCAAAAGCAATTATGGAGGCAGGAATGCGAATGCGCCTTTCTTCCATATTTGCCTTGAGTTAGGACCCTATGGTTTGTTTTTCTCTTTCTTTCCAAATTTGGATAAGGGGCTACTTGTCTGGACTCTGCACATGTGAAAGTTTAGCCTGCCACTCTACTTCATGTGAATCCACAAACAACCAATCAGAAAGGGCTAATTATTGTTGCCTATCATCATTATATTCTGTTGCACCAGGCCTCCTGGAGTTTGTATGTTCTCCCCGTGTTTGCGTGCTCTGGTTTCCTCCCACACTCCAAAAACATACTAGTAGGTTAATTAGCTGCTATTTAACTGACCCTAGTCTCTCTCTCTCTGTCTGTGTGTGTATGTTAGGGAATTTAGACTGTAAGCTCCAATGGGGCAGGGACTGATGCCAGTGAGTTCTCTGTACAGCGCTGCGGAATTAGTGACGCTATTTACATAGCCGATGATGATGACATGCCTCCTAGCAGGTGTACCAGCGCCTCTCTCAGTCGCATTTATGTGAACACGCCCTTATTTTATTCGCCCTATGCTCACCCTCCCCTTCCACCCGCCATTGTGCCTCTCCACTTGTAAGTAGTCGCAAGTATTAGATGTGAATTTGAGTCATTACAGCACCTCTCAGTGCACCTTTTGGGAGAGTTACCTGCTCTCCCAGAAATCCGAAAGGTCTCCCGCTAATACCAGAGTCTTCCAGACATTGAAGGAGAGTAGACCGAGGAGCGGAGGTGGCTGCTGAGCTTATAGTGTTGCAGTTTCAGGAGAGCGACTGCTGTGAAAGGCTCTAATCTAGACATCGCTGTGTCTGGGCAAAGCTACAGGTGCACTTGTTTCTGTGAGTATACAAATCCACTGGCTCTTCAAGTATGTATTTTACATGCTTTTGTAACACATGTAAAACATGTGAAAATAGATGTGACAGTAAAAATAATTTTTCAAAGTGAGTCTATACTCATTTACATGTTTACTTGCATAGAGTTTTTTTTCCATGTTTGGGACATTTGAAAACAATATTTTCTTATAAAGCAAGCAAAACACACATCAACCCAAACCGAACAGGTATGTAATGGATGTGCATTCTTACTGGCATTAAAAACAAATGTGTCACAGACACTTGTGGGCAGGTAATCTAATAGACAGCATTGCCTGGATTATACACATTGTCTTGGTGCGACCCAGAGGTGTCCCAGGGGCTACTTTGGACAAACAAAATGTGAGTTAAATATCCAGACTGAAAGACTTTAGTTCTATGAATTAATGGCATAAAGTCAGCCTCTGTAGAGCAGGCTGTTATTATGTCCTGTGAAATGTGTCTTTGGAGTTGGGTGTCTCCTACAGAAAGAGCAATGGTAATGATCCGGTGAACTAAAATCTCCCATAAAGTCAATAAACAAGTTATCTAAAGGGTAGAAACATTTTTAACTCATGCACACAAAGGAATGAAGTTGGTGTGTTTCATTATACAGAGTCGGATTAAGGGGAACACAAGGGGCACTTGCCCCAGCCCCCATCTCACAGGGGGCCCCACGACCCAGGTTAGATTGCCTGTTGTGATCCGCTGCGCCTGTAACACGGACCCCATCAGCTGCCCACCTCTCCTGTGCTGAAGCTGTGTGGGCTCAGGGTTCCGACACCGGCCTCTCAGGGGCAGATTCAATTGACAGCGATGTTCCTGAGAACATCGGGCAGCGATTACATCGGGCAGCGATTTAGTACCGTTTATATGGTAATAAGTAACGCTTACTTTTTCTCATAGCTCTATGGGGATTGAGCAAATGCGAGCGGTACTTTCACTACAAAAGTGTCTCACAGCTACGCTGAGATTTTTTTTAGAATTGAATCTGCACTTCAGAGTTTAGATTAAGATGGGGGCGCCGCTGCCACCGCACATGTGTGATGTGGGGTGAGGAGCACTATGTCGGGGCCCTCCTGATCACAGCTCGCAGTGTGAAACCTGAGGAGAGGGAGGGATAATGATCCAGACCTGCCTCCTTATAGACAAGATAGTAAGTACTAATAGGTTAGAGAACTGTGTCATTTACTTTCAATCATAGCTTTGCTTTTCATTTGTTCATTTGTTTATTATGATAAAGATGTGGGGTTTTCTTTTCATTTTTTTCATTGTGTGTTTACTATACCATATAATTGGTCGATATTGAAAATTAGGGGCATCCGCACAGACAAAAGTCTCTTCAAAGTCTTCTGCTCCTTCTCATGGATCCCCAACCAGACCGAATTTGGAGGATTTCTCTAATTAAGAACGTAGAGTAAGACCTGCACAGAAGGTGCGATCTGTGTGGATGTTGTATGTTCTCCCCATGTTCCAATGGGTTTCTTCTGGGTGTTCTGGTTTCTTCCAATAGTCCTAAAACACCCTGTAGTCTGTGTGTGAGTGTGTGGTATAATCGTTAACATGTAAGCTCAAAAGGGGAAGGGACTCAGGTTCTCTTTATCTATTATTTATTTTTTTCTCGTCATTTTGTATATATATATATATATATATATATTTATTTACATAAATACTTTTACTTTTGCCCTATTATATTTGGATATATGTTAAATAAATATTACTTTTATGATCAAATTGGTCTGACTGCCCCTTTAATATTTACCACCTACATGTAATGAACTTTAGAGACAGATGACACTGCTCTTAATTTTAGACCTATGGGGCCCTCTGTCTTAAGGGCACCGGGCCCCCCAATGCCTTAACCTGGCTCTGGTCATATACTGTATATCATACTTGCCAACTCTTCCGGAATGTCAGGGAGACTCCCGTGTTCCGGGTGGGTTCCCGGACTTCAGGGGGAGTATGGCAGCATCCCTAGTGAAGTGGGCAGAATTATATCCAAAATGCCGCGATTCCCTGACTCTACCCCTGCTGTAAAATGACGCGTTTGCGTTATTACATCATGGGGCGGGACCAAAAAGACGCAATTTTATAAGCCCCGCCCCCGCACGCCCACCTCCCCCCGGCAGCTCCCGCATGAGGATTGACATAGGTTGGCAAGTATTCTGTATATACATATCTATTACTTAAATGCTTAACTGTGACCACTCTGTCTGCACAGCCCACTTCACACAGCACAACCCTCTTCCACACTTTAATTGACATCTGACAGCCAAGATCACAGACATAGACACATCTGTGTAATGATCCCAATGATGGCTCTAGCATACAGGTGTGGCCTTTACTAAGTTACATTGCCAAAGGCCTCATTCACATAGCGTTTATTATTAACTCTCCTAATCCATTTTTACATTGGTATGTCCCAGACATAGATTTACTGGAACATGATTTAGACCTGTGTTTGTTCTCCCCTATGTGACGTGAAAGAATTGAATGTGTGTAGTTGGTTTCGACATTTCCCTCCTCTAAATACAAACATATGATCTCCTATTCTGTGTTCACATTCAGCTCAATTGCACATTGCACTGTACACGCGGACATTAAATGAGAAGGTAATAGCAGCAGACATCGGGTAGGTCAGTTAAATGTCATTTAACAGCCTGGTAGATCTGCAGTTGATTGTTTATGATGTGACACAACTCCTCTGGGGATCTGAAAACCCTTTGCACGACTTGTGGCATTTCCTAAGAAGATGGAGGTGTAAGTATATTGAGTGAGATGTCACTTTGTCAACATGCCATTGACACAGGTGGGGAATCATTATTGCTTTTTTATAACATTAAAGATTTGAAATGCGGCATTGAAACCATGTTTGACTGCATTCATTATATGGTCCATTATGAAAGGCAGCTTGGGCTTGCTTTTAATTACTTTGGAATGAAACAATACAGCTTTTAATACCACATTGATTTACATTTTTCTTAAAGGGAAGATATTACTCCCCCCTCCTAAATCTACATAGGTTTTAGCCACTCTGGCCAGAGCTAATTAACTTTTATTTTTCATTTGCTGACATTTGAAGCTCTACAATTCATTGGTACTCATTCTCTCTGCTCTTTATTTATGAAACTATGGATATGGGTAGGTTAAATTCTATTCTATTTATAAAGGGGTGTGCAACAAACTGTGTTGAGCAGATTCATTACATATACACCAGTAAGCTTCAGCCCATCTCTCTATTGGTGCATGCTAGCTCGAATTACAGTATGAAAGTCATTTCAATCTGTCTCTTTGTTGATCCAATCAGGGCTGTCTTTTCCACCGGGCATGATGGGTAAATGCAAGGGGGCCCCACGGGCAAGGGGGCCCCATAGGCAGGGCTCTTTCTTAATTAGAATAAATGATCCTGCAACAGAAACAACTTACCTTTTGCGGTCACGCGGTCAGGTGGAGATCGCACTGTGACATCATCACGCCCGACATTTTCATTGAGGAGCGCAGCCTCGTCGTGGCTCCTCAGTGCTTCTCGCGCTGTGGCTCCTCCTCTGATAGGTAGAATCTGATTGGCTGCTATGGACAACACCTCCACTTTTCCTTTTTAGAATGTTTGACACATCTACCGCTCTGAGTATACTTTACTGTACTGTTTATATTGTTGATAAGCAGCTATAGCCTCAATTGTCAATGCTGCAGGATTGAGGCCATTCTCGTGTTGTCATTTAGTTTGTATCCAAGACATTGTTCTGACTTGACATCTGAAGCTGCTCTTGCAGCCACTGGCTCTGATTCTGGCTAATTAACATGAATGATTGATCATTTGTGTACTACGTAAATTATAATCTAGTGCTGTCCTTTATATTGTGATGTATGCTATCATAGCCATCTGAATGGGAAAACGCATGGCTTAATGTGCTTAGATGCCAGCAGATGCAGGGGTGCAACGTTTTGCTCCTTGGGATGGGAGTTGCTGGGTGGACCACAGTGTTTCTGGACAAATGCATGTTAGTTGCAGTAATTTTGCATTTTGGAGCACTTTGAAATTCCATTCTGCAGGGCAAGAAATTTCAATCAGCTTCAAGGTTTGGAAATTGTGCATTTAGGGTAATCCCAGATTTCGTGGGTGGCTGCAGAACTTTCAACTAGATTTTTACATGTCCTCAGGGGTGCTGGAGATAAGGCATCAAACAATACTTTTAATCGGATGCCTTCCATCCAGACACAAGAAAGCGCATTGCTTCGATAATACCAACATAATGAAAACATTAAAATGTACAAATGTGAAATATTAACCAAAAAACTGCCCCAAAGCCATCTTTCTCATAACTTATTTAAGACAAAAATTAGCATTATTTTGAGAGAGAAATAGAAACATTTAAATTGAGTCAAAGGAAGTCATGAAGCCGGGTCAAGGTGCACCCCAAAACACCTTGGTTTAGCACTGGTATGTCTGCGTGGTCCGTACAGCGCACAGGAAGGTGCTCACTCTCTCCCCTTTGACAGCTGCTTCCTCCACAACCTGGAAGTGCAGGACAAATCTGTCACTCTGTGGAAGCATCACAACAAACTTCAACCTCCTACCCCTGTAGTGGCACACCTTCACTTATTTCCTAAATTAATCATGAGGGTGAAGGGACTTTGGAACTGATATTATTACGTGTGACAATTGTTTGTGTGTTGAATTGTTTTTACATTGCACCTGGAAATGACCAGAAGACCGCCAGTTAAAAGTATAGGCAAGGACTAGAATCTAAGCTGGAGCAAAACAGATGTCCTTTAGTGGAGTGGAAATGGCCGTCCACCCTTTTAGCTAGTATAATATTTTGTGACCTGCTCTACAGAGAAATATTTCACATAGAGCAGGCCATGAAGACAGAAGAATCTCTGGTTGAGAGAATTCACTTCGTGGCTGACTGATCAACAGCTGACTGCCTACTAGTGACAATGTGTTGTGGTGGATTGAGGGGAATATATAAAATAAGTCATTAAATAAGATCATACTTGCCAACTCTCCCTGAATGTCAGGGATACTCCCTGCAATAGGGGTGATCTCCCTCACTCCCTGAGGAGTCTGGCATTCTCCCTGATGCTGAGCCAGTACAAGACGTGGTTGGCTTCGCCATCTGTGGCATGATGACACAGTTCATAAATTGTGTCCCATGTGCATGTATTGATGCCTATGGAGGTGGCCATTTTCATGGAGAACAAGATTTAATCAAAGACTGACAGGTAAGACAACATGACTTCAGTAATGGAGACAGAAATGTAAAAGAAACTTTAATCTCTAGAGATTCATTTGCTGCTTTTCTTTAACGCATAGTTGCCTACTCTCCCAGAATGTCCGGGAGACTCCCGCATTTCTGGGATGGCTCCCGGGAGAGCAGGGCAACCTCCCCGGTTCTTTCCCCCCGCAATAGATAAGTGACGGGGCAGGGTTTAATGATGCAAATATCGCGTTATCTTAGCCCCTGCTGTAATTGGGCAAAATTGTGCCAATCGCTTAGGGGGCAGGGCCAAAATGATGCATTTTATCAAGCCCCACCCCGCATGCCACCTCCCCCGGGATCTCCTAGAAGCCAACGTGGAAAAGTTGGCAAGTATGAATAAGATGAAGAAGGGAGGGCAATGCACAGTCCACAACACCCATGTGCTTATGAATTTATTTGGGTCACAGTGCAGTATATTAGTTATTTGTCCCATGCGGTAAGTTTGCATGTGCTTTGGTACTCCTGGTATGGCTCTAAGCAGTAGTGAGTTTGGGTTAGGGATAGGGTTAGGGTTAGGGTTAGGAATAGGGTTAGTGTTAGGGGTAGGGATATTGTCGACCTAAAAACACTGCCTACATTCGACTTGTCAACCTACTAATACTGTCTACATTTCAATTGTTGAACTAATAATACTGTCTACATTTCAGTTGTCAAAGTAGTAATACTGTCTAAATTTCAATTGTGGAACTAATAATACTGTCTGCATTTCAATTGTTGAACTAATAATACTGTCTACATTTCAATTACATTCGAATTGTCGACCTAGCAAGACTGTTGATGTCATTAATATCGACTTTCCAACCCTGTCTATATTATGCTGTCGACCATATAAATCTTGATCATGTAACTGCTGAACATATGTATCACCACCCCCCCCCCTTTTTCCAGATTGGTACTATTTTAGAAAAGCTCCATTAGATTTTGGACAGAGTGACCTTCTGTCTACAAAATCCCCACACAGAGGGCTAGAAAGCTAATGTGGGAAAGGGTTTTGCTGTTAGTGGTCTATTTTGAGGATTAATCCACAAAATCGTATAAGTAAAATGCAGGATGGATATATCTGGCTCAGTGTTGACCCGGAGTTTAAATAAGAGAGATAATTCCATAATACACATTGTGAGATATGTGCAGAGAGGTAGTAATTTAGACTAGGAGAGGTTGCAAGGACTACAGCTGAATACTCATTTTGACTCAAAATATAATGTGTTTATAGATTCTGTCAAAGTTTGGTGAGCACAATTTATTATAGTTCCTGGTCAGATAGATATCAAAGTTTTATTTTGTTGTGCTCAAAAGAATTTAAAATTATTTTTGTGGCTTTTTTTAAATGTTGGATGGGATATTCAGATTTAGGGCTTGGATTTGATAGTGTTAATTTTTTGAAATTCAATAAATTCCTACATAACCAACTTTTTTTTTTAAACTCTTTATTAAACTCTTCAATTCACAAAGTCACCAATCACGACATTGTCCACTTGTCACACAATGCAAGTGTCAGCATTTAGCCTCTGACGAGCGACGCAGAGAGGAGCCACAAGCAAAAGAAAGAAGACAACAGAGAAAAGACAAGAAAGAAGGCCAAATAATAGCTAAGTAAAAGAACGGCAGCAGTGGGCACAGTGTGATGGAAGGGGCACTGTGTGATACAGAAGATGGGCACAGTGTGATACAGAAGGGACACAGTTCAATGGAAGGGGCACAGTGTGATACAGAAGATGGGCACAGTGTGATACAGAAGGGACACAGTTTGATGGAAGGGGCACAGTGTTATACTAAATGGGGGCACAGTGTGATATAGAAGGGGCACAGTGTGATACAGAAGATGGGCACAGTGTGATACAGAAGGGACACAGTTCGATGGAAGGGGCACAGTGTGATACTAAATGGGGGAACAGTGTGATATAGAAGGGGGCACAGTGTGATACAGAAGGGGCACAGTGTGATACAAAATGGGGGAACACTGAGATATAGAAGGGGGCACAGTGTGATACAGTAGGGGCACAGTGTGATACAGAAGGTGGGCACAGTGTGATACAGAAGGTGGGCACAGTGTGATACAGAAGGTGGGCACAGTGTGATGCAGAAGGGGGGCACAGTGTGATACAGAGGTGGCACAGTGTGATGGAGAAGGGGCACAGTGTGATGGAGAAGGGGCACACTGTGATACAAAAGGGGGACTCAGTCTGATACAGAAGGGGGCACAGTGTGATGCAGAAGGGGGCACACGGTGAATGATACAGTATGGGGGCACAGTGGGATGCAGAAGGTGGGCACAGTGTGATACAGAAGGGCACAGTGTGACATAGAAGGGGGCACACTGTGAATGATACAGTATGGGGGCATAATGTCATACAAAAGGTGGGCACAGTGTGACACAGAAGGCGGACATAGTTTGATTCAGAAGTGGCACAGTGTGATTGAAGGGGCAAAGTGTGATACAGAAGGGGCACAGTGTGATACAAAAGGGGGCCAAGGGCACGGTGTGATACAGATGGGGCACATATTATATATTTATACTTATACTTGAAATTTGAAGTAAGTAAAACAAAAAGATACTATACGTTTTTGTTTGTGTGTGTGCATGTGTGCGTGTGAGCGCGTGTGAGGTGGAGAGGCCGGGACCTGGGTCCAAAGCAAATATTTGCACCTGGACCCACAACTCACTAGGTCCGCCTCTGCAGTGGTTGTACCCTGACACAAACTAAAAAAAACCTGGTGAGCAGCTTTTAGAGTATTAGATGTGCCATTACTTCTACACTGAAGCTGGGAGAGGATTTGATATTGTTTTGTTGAATAATTAACCTCTGAGAGGCCGCGGACAATCATAACCTCACCATAAAAATGTATAAAGTAAATAAAGTAACTACTGTTCTTTCTTGACAGCTCTCCGCTGACTTGGATCTAATTTCCCAGCATACAATAGCCACCTGATTCCGCAAGTCTGTTTTTTTATTATCTGTTTTATAACCTAAGAATATTTGACCCTTGGCCTTGTTTATATTTAGAGAAATCCAATGTATGTCCTGAGCATTTCTCAATTCCCTTTCCTCCCCTTACTTTATAGAGACCAGCAGTGGAATATTTGGCAGTAACTCACAAGTCTGAAAATCCTCAATAGATAAACAAGTTTATGTATAAACTTTATTTAATAGAAAGGTGCATTTGACCCGATGCTACAACTAGGCATATTTAGGTGCCAGTCGTTGGGGGTTGCCGCTGAGGTGCCCACCCCCCCAGAAACAGATTAAGGGAGAGGCTCCTTCTCCAAGATCAGCCACCTTCATGCAGCAGCAGAATGTTTGATCCGTCCCTCCGCCCCGTCTGTTTGTCCACCTCCTCCCTCCCCGCTATATGGTTCCGTCACTGACAGGTGAGTGCCCCATGTGTCCAGATTGCAAGGGAGCCAAACAGAAGAGTCTGCACCTACATCAGCTCAGATGGAACAAAGTAAGTGTGAGGTAGGGAGGGTCAGGCAGAGAGGGTTTCTGGGTCTCCGCTAAAGAAGTGCCCCTACATAGCGGCACTGTACTAAATAGCAGCCGCGGCGGTGCTGTATTGTATACAGCACCACCACTGACGCTTCTTTTAAAGAGCCGCGGCTGCTGTATAGTATACAGTGCTGCCGAAACGGAGCTGCTGCGCAGCTCTCTCTCCGCCCTGGGGGTGGGGATTGAGGGAGCACTGAGGATGACAGGTGGGCTATTAATGTAATGGTGAAGTGTGGGTGGGGGCTAATTATGTACCAGTAGGTGCTATTAACTTATTTATGGGGTGATGGTGGGCTATCTAATTTAATAGTGGCACCTATTCATTTAAGATGGGGTGATGGGACTTTTTATTTGATGCTGGGGTGGTTTGGCGACTATTAATTGAATGTGGGGTTGAGTATGGGGAGAAGGAGGGCTATTTATTAAATGTGAATATGGATTTTTTGTTAATGTTGGAGAAAGTGGTGGGAAATAGGTATATGTATTAAATGTAAATACTAATAATTTATTGTCGGGTCTGGTTGGGGGAAATAGTTCTATTATTAAATATGAATACTATTAATTTAATGTCAGGGCTAGTAGGAAGGAAATGTGTGTTCATTAAATGCAAATACTATTTTATTTAATTTAATAGTTGGGGCTGGTTGCAGGGAGGAAGGCCTAATTATTAAACATGGGTGTTATTAATTTAAATCTGTCTGGTTGGGGTTTTCTATATTTTATATTTCTTTTTCCCCAACATTCCAGGATCCAGATAAGCAGCAACTGAGCTTAAGACACCAGCAGCAGCAGCAGGGAGAGAAAGCTGCAAGAACAGGTAGGAGACTGCAGGACAGCCAGCTAAGAGGAGTCAAGAGTTAATATTTTAATTTGACAAAAGTCAAGCATGTGATGGTCTGTGAAGTAGGTATTGGGGGATATGGGGCAGTAGGCTGAAGCCCTGCCTAGGGTGAAACCTTGCACTGTCCCTGCTCACATCATTATTCTGTGCTGTTAGGGGATCCTGCTCCTTCCACTATCTAACTCTCAGTCTATGGTTTTATCCCTTGCCTCCATTTGCCTCCTCACATCATGACTTCTACTCATATGCAGCTCTGTCCTCACTGAGTCAAACACATAAGTGGACAGATCACTGAATCCCACAAGATCAGCACTGTCACACGCCGGTCCCATAGCTAGGTGCTGGCGTTGTGACTTGCCCTTTAAGAACTATGTTGGTGCTTGCTTTCGCTTCAGAGTCTCTACCTGTCCATAGGTGTTTCTCGTTATGTTGATTGGGACCTACTTCTGAAGCCTATTGGTCCTAGAGAACTATTTCAAGCTTCTGTAATCATGGACTCAGGTGTTACTCACACTGCCGTGGGTTCTGGCTGCATATCTGACCTTGTGCCTATTTTCTGGATACTATCGGCTGCCGAAGTTACCTGTCATCATTGCTTTCCATCGGCTCCGCTGTATGCCAGTTCGTGGTTCATCTACAAGCTGAAGTTACGCGTTGTCATTCATCTGCACACAGAACTATTCGTGAGTTGTCTGCTACACCTGCGCTCCTGTTGATTGGCTCAAGTACTATTCTACTCGGCTGTCTATGTTGCGGTATTCTATTTTGAACTACAATCAAGTTCTCTTGTCATCTGTGGTTCTATGTCTGGCATGGCTATTATTATTCTGCTGATTATTATTGCTGGACTGTTAATATGAATATACTGCTAAGCCGGGAGCCTCTACTTCAATTCAAGTTGTGTGCATTACCAGCTGTCGTCTAATTGTGATGAACTCTCGCTTACCTGTTAACCGGATCTTCTGTGACCTGTAGTTCTACGCTCAGTTTGGATTTCGGTATCACGCTGTTACTTCTAGGCAACACCTTCCTGCATGTTACCAGTTATACTCAAGTTCCTGGATAGCATATAACGTTCTTTGTTCCGCTATATGAACTATTGTGATACCTATAACCACCTGCTAAAGTGAATCATATTATACGTTTGGATCAGCCAAGTCTACATACTATTCTCATTGGACTTTTAGCTGTGTCAGTGGTTCACCTTCATCTGCTGTGTGTTTTGTGTGGGATCCAAGTGTTCTCATTACCATCTAGCGTTGAACTGTTATATTGTCTATTATCGCATGCTGTTGCCATTGGTTACCAACTGAAGTACATCTGTGATTACAATTGTATTTTATTATTATTTGCTGTTGTATCTTCTATCAATATATCAAGTTGCAACACTACTACCATCGTTTGTGTTATTGTTCCCTGTGATGCTCTCAAGTTAAGAACTTCAATTCCACTGTGTCCTGTCTCCACCACCCTCTACTATCACCATCTGAGTAGAGGCTGGGGATCCATAATTATTCATAGCCGTGACAAGCACCTTCGTCTGTTGGGAGCAATCTGATGATCTGATTGGCTATTGCATTTTCTATCCCTGCCTACTTTCATCCTGGGGACATTCTATAAACAAGAGATGAAAACTGAATACAATAAGGTACTCAGAACCCACTCAAGCACATTGGAGTTTTCCAATAGTAAATAAACTGAATTAAGTAATTTTTAATGTAGCAATCCCTTTAAAATACATCTGTAACTAGATAATTTGAATAAAATAGCACTTTCTTATAATTTTTCTTTCTTACTTATGAATAATTATATTAATATGCAATATTTGAGGACAGGATATTTTGACATTTTTCAGTACTCAGTGACTAGACACGTATGATGTTATTTATTAGGGACCAGTTCACTCATAATCACTTCTGACAGTTTTACTTATGGGGCAATCCAGGATGTCTGGCGCCTTATGAGCTGTGTTCAGGACGCTTTGTGTCGCCTCATTTTGAAGTAGTAAAATATGTAGATCCAGGACTATCAAAGACGTGATGGATGAATAGTGCAGGATATGATGTGTAGTGTATACATTGTACGCCATATGCCACATAGCATATGATTGGATTATGTATCACGGTGTATTGTGTTACGGCTGACCTCCGACGCAGTACACCTGAATGTGTTGTCTTCCACTTGTTTAGGTATGCCCATAAGGTACACATCCTCAGTACCATTATTTCTGCCATCCTAGTTGCCCTCCTCCACCTTTCACCTCCTCCTGCATCATAGTGAGGAACATGGTGACAATCTACAGAACTCTGGAGAAATGGTTTAAAGCTAGGTAGCAACTAAACATAAAATTTAGCTTTTCTTATTCATTAAAAAATAATAAAACATGTAACTGCTAAGCCACCAGCCCCCACATTCTGCCATCTGCGGCAAGTCGCATACCTCTTTGACTAGACCAGGGGTGTCCAACCTTTTAGCTTCCCTGGGCCACATTGGAAGAGGACGAGTTGGTTTGGGCCGAACATAAAACACACTAACACTAACGATAGCTGATCATCCAAAAAAACATATAAAACATAGTTAACATATATATGAGAAAAAAAGTGAAAGTGTGTGTGTGTATATATGTGTATATATATATATATATATATATATATATATATATATATCACTTTTTTTTCAAATCCCCCTATACTTACCTTTCAATCGCCCTGTTCAAAAAATCCTCTCTAGTTATTATACTATAATCACCTTTTGTATTGTTTTGATGCAATATCAATAAAGTGCATTTAAGTCAGGCATTGTATATCAGGGTACCTGACATATACACCACTGTGACCCCAAATTGTGACCTGTTTTGCTAATTACACCACTATGTTAGTTAAGGGATAACAACTTATAATATTATAATGGGCCAAGGAGAATAATATATAATGCCCCATTAATATTACAAGTAGAAGTATTTAGCAGGGAGATAAGGTCCATGATGCTCCAGGACCAGGTGACTTTTATTCACTGGTCAGCAAACCTTGAAATAATAAAAAAAAAATCCCCCTTACCTTACCTTTTAATCGGCTTGTTCTCCTGTCCTCTTCTCTTCTTTTCTCCAATTCTCTGCTGCTGATTGTTCTTCTTGTGCGGATGACTCCTCTGTGCTGCGCTCTGCAATGGATGTTGGGCGTGATGACATCACGCCCGACATAAACTGCGAGCGCCGCAAAGAGGAGGAGACAAGGGAGGGAGCCGGAGTACCAGCTGACGTGACCGCAAGGTATTTTCTTTTCTTTTTTTTTTTTGCAGGATTTTTTTTTTGACACTAACAGCGCTGCCCCCTTGCCCCAACCAAAACTCCTGCTGGGCCACATTTGCAGGCCTGCTGGGCCACATTTGCAGGCCTGCTGGGCCACATTTGCAGGCGTGCTGGGCCACATTTGCAGGCGTGCTGGGCCGCATGCGACCCGTGGGCCGCGGGTTGGACAAGCCTGGACTAGACAATGGATTCACTCCGTTAAACACATGTGCATGTAGTTATTCAGCGGACAGTGTTTCACTTATCTTCATATTTAAATATCTCAGCATAAATATAGCCTGCGATGTAGTGAGCGCTGAAGTGAACTACGCAAAGGCTCTAAATTAATAACAGCACAGGCAAGTTGTTTCCAAACTTTTACCATTCTAATTACTTCGCTGCCTATGAATTTTTAATGTACTTTGTTTTCATTATATGTGATGTTCAAGTCCCTAATAATTATGAAAAATTTACAGAATAAGCCTGCATTGAATCAGTAATGTTTGCTTTATGCAGGCGGCTGCTGAGGTACCCGCTACTTTTATAGAGTTGTATAAAAAAGAGAATTCATTAAGTAGAATTGATACTTTGTAGTGCTATGTTTATTTAACGCATTGCAATAAATAATATGGCTAAATGAGTAATGAAAGGGAGAAGTGATTTTTTTATATAACCAATAACTGGGACAAATGCATCCAGATCTACTGTTAACTTCCATTTATTGCAATATGCTACACACAAAATAAGGTAGATGGATATCAGAGTCTCAGAGTCCATATTCTTTACTACTTTCTATTTAAAGTAAATTGCTTTGAACCTCCTGCCCTCCCCCCCTGTTTGTTATTTCTTAGGTGGGTGGCCTTTCCCTTGAATCCTTTCTGTTTGCTTAATCTAGTTGGATCCAGGTCCCTACAAATCCCTTGTAATCTCTGCTGGCAAAGCCCCCATAATCATATCCGAGTGCCGGAGGAGGGAGAGATCTTGCGCTAGCAGTGACAGCTGTCTCATGATTGGACGGCTATAACTTCTAGCGGTTTGTGGGGCTCCTCCTGCTTGTGGCGCACAGAGATCAGATGATTTCAGAGGCCGCCCTGAAGAGGTCCACATTAAGTCTAAATAGAATTACAGGTGCCCGCAGGCCCTGGCACCCAGGGCGCACTGGGGTATGTAGTGCACAGAATAAAATATTTAAAAAAAAAACCACAAACACTGTGAAAATGTCTTTTATTAAAATAAATACTCTTCGACACCCCTTTTATTTTCCCAATTTATTACACACCTAAATCCATGCTGGGGATTCTCTTCTGTTTTTCAGCTTTTAATCCTTAAGGAAACAAATAAAAAACCATATCCACAACGTATACTATTCCTCATGGATACAAATAGTATTTCCCTGGGCGCTTATGGGATAGTCATGGCTAATAGGCATATATCATAGGTTATAAACATTTAATAAATAAAAATGTAAACAATGAGTTGCAACTCAAATGACAATAAATAAATATAGTGTTAGCGTAGCTCACAAAGCATACAGATAACATACATAGCAACAAATGATGTGTTTTGCTAAGATGCTTGTAGATATCAGCAATGCTTAGGAAATAATGTCCACAAATGCAGAATGTTGTGAAAAATAATCACACAATGCCAATGCTATCAGATTATACCATAGGGAGCGCTGATCTGACCCCATCATTTGTTCCTCTTTGAGCCCGGTCATGAACGACTGGCTGTAAGGCCTGTCACTACTAACCAGTAAAGAGTGGATTTGCTCTGATTGGTCAGAGCTTGAGAAAGCAGCTCTGATTGGGAGTAGCAGCTAAACCCCACATGGGGATTACCCACAATGCACTACATTGACACAATGTAGGCATTATTATTATTATTATTGTTATTTGTATTATTATTATTATTATTATTATAATAATAACAGTTTATATAGCACATACATATTATGCAGCACTTTACAGAGAATGTTTAATAATTCACATCAGTCCCCAACCCAGTGGAGCTTACAATTTTGCAATCTATATAACCTGCCACTTACACACACACACTCTAGGGTGAATTTTGTCAGAAGCCAGTTAACCTATTAATAAGTCTTTGAATTGTGGGTGGAAACCAGAGCACCTGGAGGAAACCCACTCAAACATAGGGAGAACACACGGATATGGCCTCGGTTGGAACCAATCTTATGACCCCATCGCTTTCATTGATACATTTTATAGACCATTTTAGTTAAGTTGCTTTTATAGTAAGAAGTAGCCAGGTTGCTGCCCATTATATAGCTCAAGAACAGAGTCCTGTAGTGGGTAAATATCCTTTATATAACTATATTATAATTGTTCTGTGCTATAAAGTCAGAGTGGGATTCACATGTTATAAATTGTCACACTTAAATGCAGAAATCACAGCTAAGGAGCGAGGAATATGGTGAAACACACAATGTTTATTGCTGGAAGGTACAAACCGGATGGTATAGGAATGAGGATTGCAGGGAGATGCAGAAAGCAAATACCAGGAACACGGCTGATGCAGGTAAGCAGGTAATTTGAAGAGATCCCAGGGAACGGGTGAACCAGAAGCACAACAGGGAACAACAATGACCAGCAACAGGAGAGGAAAAGAGGCAGGTATAAGTAGGGAACACCCAGGTGCAGGAGATAATTAGTGAGACAGGTTAACCCCTAGTAATAACAAAGGAAAAGGCACAATAGCAGCACCTCTGGTGAACAGAGGTACTGCCAGATAACATATTAAAACAAGTCCAAGTCCTGGAGGCAGGAGCTGCCAATAAGCAGCATGAGATGCAGAGGGCTGCAGATCCTGACATAAATAATGTATGTTACAGCTACATAGTGTAGTCTTTATTCCCTGTTTTACAGCTGGTATGCAGCCATTTATGACTGTTAATGCAAGTGTGAACATCCCATGTACTGGAAGGAGCATGCTCACTGTACACATGCGAAACATTCTGTGACATCACCAAGCTGCCATCTTTCGGCTTATTGGCTCTGAATGATCACATGAGATAGTATTATAGAAACTTTTGTGCAGGTGATTCAGCAGTCCTAGGCACAGTGGTTTTTGTACTTATCAGTGACAGGGAACTGTTCACTATTTCTATCTAAAAGAAAGTAGCTCCAAATGCACTAGTAGCCTCGTTTGAGTCATTTGATATCTCCACTAAATGTCCAGAGACCAGCCAAGGAACTTAGACACAGCTTTTGACCTACATGGACCTCCAGGCAAACGTTTCTGAAAACTGTGAAAGATACTAGCATCATTTCTAAGCCAACAATTACTGTATAATGGAAATGTGTTGCTCAAACGATATCATGATAGCAAATAAAAGTATTTTGCAGAAAATCTTATAAAATTTTTAAAAAAGTTGCAAAATGAAGACCCATGAACCATGGGCAAGCAGCTGGCCTGTGGTTGAAGGGTGGGCTTGTGGCATGTTAGATGCAGATCACTATCCCCTAACCTCCTTCAATGTGAAGCCCTATTGTTACCCCATAGGAAGAAGGACCCCATCTCTGTTACAATATAGCCCAGGTTTTTTCAACCTTCTTACTTACATCCTGTAAATATTAATAAATTGTCCCATATATCTTTTAGTATAGCCCCTAATGTCTGTGAATGTTTACCAAGAGTACTGTATCTCTGTATGTGACTAATTTAATAATTGCAATAATGAACTATAACTAAATTGTATTTCTAAATTATCCCTTTAGAGGAAACATCCCAGAGGTTGAGAAACCCTTATCTATACTACCAGTCACTTTCTAGAGAGAGTTTGAAGCTAATGACCTTGTGCCTGATTCATTAAGGATCTTAACTTGAGAAACTTCTTATTTCAGTCTCCTGGACAAAACCATGTTACAATGCAAGGGGTGCAAATTAGTATTCTGCTTTGCACATAAGTTAAATACTGCCTGTTTTTTCATGTAGCACACAAACTTTAAATGTCACTGTACAAATAAGCTATCAAGTATTTGTGTGCTAGATGAAAAATAGTCAGTATTTAACTTATGTGCAAAACAGATACTAATTTGCACCCCTTGCATTGTAACATGGTTTTGTCCAGGAGACTGAAATAAGAAGTTTCTCAAGTTAAGATCCTTAATGAATCCGGCCCCTTGTCCTCTTCTTTGATATAGAGGTAAAACTTGTCACACAGCCTGACCTAGATAATAAACATATACTTTCACACCTCGGTACCTCATTGTCTCCTATTGCCATCATTTTGGTTCCGCTCAGAGTCAACACAGTTTCCCAGGTACTGGGGATGGAAATCTCACAAATAGGATCTGTCAGTATAAATAACTGGATGATGAGCACTCTGGAGTTTATTCATGATTCAATAATTATTTCAAGTGTATAGTCATTTGCTTACCGCTGGTTGCTATATATATTATTGCCTGTAGCAGTTTTATTACAGTGCAACATGTGTCATTCATGGTCATGCAGGGAAAGGAAGAGTACAGCAGAAAATACGTTTTAGGGGAAAAATGAAAATGAGCATGCATTAGGCAAAATGTACAATGCCAGATATATAATATTGGACAAGACTTCACTTACCTTACTCAGACAGCAGCGTGCTGCCCTGGACTACCCTTGCCACTTCTCTGACCACTCATAGACAGTTCCTGCACCTGATCAACAGCTCCCAGACACTGATATCCCAGCCTATCAGTAACTGGGAGCCACCACATCACATGATCAGATGCAGGGACTCCCTGTGTAAGGTCGGGGAAATGGCAGGGAGAGGACGGGACAGTTCGCTGCTGGCTAAGTTAGGTGAATGCCCATACAGTCATGGCCAAAAGAGAATTACTCAAATATACTTTTTCACAAAGTCTGCTGCCTCGGTTTTTATGATGGCAATTTGCATATACTCCAGAATGTCATGAAGAGTGATCAGATGAATTGCAATTGATTTAAAAGTCCCTCTTTGCCATGACAATGAACTTTATCCCAAAAACAACATTTCCACTGCATTTCAGCCCTGTCACAAAAGGTCCAGCTGATATCAGGTCAGTGATTTTCTTGTTAATACAGGTGAGAGTGTTGACGAGGACAAGGCTGGAGATCACTCTGTCATGCTGATTGAGTTAGAATAACAGACTGGAAGCTTTAAAAGGAGTGTGGTGCTTGAAATAATTTTTCATCCTTTGTTAGCCATGGTTAACTGCAAGGAAACACGTGCAGTCATCATTGCTTTGCACAAAAAGGGCTTCACAGGCAAAGATATTGCTGTTAGTAAGATTGCACCTAAATCAACCATTTATCGGATCATCAAGAACTTCAAGGAGAGAGATTCAATAGTTCTGAAGAAGGCTTCAGGGCACCCAAGAACGCCCAGCAAGTGCCATGACTGTCTCCTAAAGTTGATTCAGCTGCGGGATCGGGGCACCACCAGTGTAGAGCTTGCACAGGAATGGCAGCAGGCAGGTATGAGTGTATCTGCACGCACAGCAAGGCAAAGACTATTGGAGGATGGCCTGGTGTCAAGAAGGCCACCAAAGAAGCCACTTCTCTCCAGGAAAAACATCAAGGACAGACTGATATTCTGCAAAAGGTACAGGGATTGAACTGCTGAAGACTGGGGTAAAGTAATTTTCTCTGATGAATCCCCTTTCGGATTGCTTGGGACATCTGGAAAAACGCTTGTCTGGAGAAGGAAAGGTGAGCGCTACCATCAGTCCTGTGTCATGCCAACAGTAAAGCATCCTGAGACCATTCATGTGTGGGGTTGCTTCTCAGCCAAGGGAGTGGGCTCACTCACAATTTTGCCTAAGTACACAGCCATGAATAAAGAATGGTACCAAAACATCCTCCAAGAGCAACTTCTCCCAACCATCCAAGAAGAGTTTGGTGGCGAACAATGTCTTTTCCAGCATTGATGGAGCACCTTGTCATAAGGCAAAAGTGATAACTAAGTGGCTCGGGGATCAAAACATCTACATTTTGGGTCCATGGCCAGGAAACTTCCCAGACCTTAATCCCTTTGAGAACTTGTGGTCAATCCTCAAGAGGTGGACAACCAAAAACCCCCAAACTCCAAGCATTAATTAGGCAAGAATGGGTGGCCATCAGTCAGTATGTGGCCCAGAAGTTGATTGACAGCATGCCAGGGCGGATTGCAGAGGTCTTCAAAAAGCAGGGTCAACACTGCAAATATTGACTTTTTGCATAAACTTAATGAAATTGTCAATAAAAGCCTTTGATACTTATGAAATGCTTGTAATTTTACTTCAGTATACCATAGCAACATCTGACTAAAAGCTCTAAAAACAATGAAGCAGCAAACTTTGTGAAAACCAATACTTGTATCATTCTCAAAACTTTTGGCCATGACTGTAGGGGTAAGGTGGAACCAAAAGTCACACCCTTCACCCATGGTAGTAGTACTGACCAACTGCCCAGTACAATATCTCTAATAATCAAGGGTGAAGCTTTGCATCACTGAGCCCAATAGCAAAATCTTGGCAGGGGATCCATAATACCATTCTTGCCTCCCTGACCTCCCTCTTCTCCTCCTCCTCCTGTTTTATCGTCTGCAGAACTGAGGTTATTTTTACAGTCCTTCTGAAGTGAAGACCTTTCATAAAGAAAGAAAGGTACAGTGTGTGACACTCACTGCATACCCTCCACTATACTTGCCTACTGTTCATGTCTGTCGTCCGGAAGTTGCTGAGGCCAAGTTAAAAAGAAAGAGGTGGGCATGAATTGATGATGCCATCATGCTATCAAGTGGTAATGCGCATGATGATGCGATTTGTGTAATTATGACATGCCCTTACCCACTTTGGAGGCTGGGAACGCCCATCCAGGAGCTTAGCTTGTACTCCTGGGAGTCACTGTACAATATAAAATGCCTCCACTTTGTGGTAGGAGGCTAGATCAGGCCTGGCCAGCTAGTGGCTCTCCAGGTGTAGTGAGACTACAAGCCCCACAATGCTTTGCTAGTATTTAGTCAACGATAGCTGTCTGGGCATGTTGGGACATGTAGTTTCACAAAACACCTAGTGAGACACAGGTTGGCCAGGCCTGGGCTAGATTCTCACACTCCACGATTGGTACCTGATCATACAGCTTTTGTAAAAGATGCAGCTCCATCGTTACCAAAGTCAGTCATCCAGGATAGCCTGAAAGAGATATTATACCTCTATTAAATCTCCAGGGACCATTCAAAGACCTCAGGCACCTTTCATCTTGCACCAGTTTCAAGAAAGTGACACAGTGAGATCTGAGCAGAGTAGATGTTGTAGAAAAAGCATTTTAATGCTTAAACTGCTGGGGATTCTTAATAAAGACCTTTTAGAATAAAAAAAACAATTTTCAATCATGGTTATTATTCCTGAAACAGAAATCACAAAACAATGATTGACAGTTCTTTTCTCCTAGAGGCTCTGCAGAATCTGAGACCTTGCACTTGTACTTGTTTCCAGCTATCCAGCATTACATAATATATACTGTAACACATAATTATAACTATCTGATGTTTGAACCAGTGAGCGTTATTTAAACCCATAGTCAAAACACAGCCCATTTTTAATATATCATAATAATACTAATATTTAAGATTTTCTCTCTACACTCCATACAGCTCATGCCCCTTCCTACCTCCCAAAACGGCGGTGAAGCTTTAGGAGATAGTTTATGATGGTGCTGCAGCCGTGCTGGATGATTTGCTGTTTCACAGATGGAGAGAGATGCTCCGAGGCTCTCTTAATTTTTTACTCACCCATTATCCCACTGCACAGTAAATCCTGGTAATAAACAAACATCCATCAACTATTTTAAACAAAGTGCACGTGAGCGTCAGTGAATGTCAAATCAAACAGGTCTCTGTTCTACAAGGCTATTAAAATGTGAGGCAAATACACAGTGATCATTAGAAGTCAAATTAAAATGGTAATTAGGGACAGAGGACTTTGAATAGCATCCTGCGAAAATTGAATGGAGATTGTTAGATTGGTCTTAACACTGTCAATGCTGTGACCTCGGGAGGATACAGGTTTGACAGACCACAACATCAATCTCTGTGGGCTCAATAAATTAAGCTGATGTGTATTTTAGGCTCGGTTTTAGCTGTGTACACAGAGGGCTGTACAAAACCATGCTCTGCAGAGCTGGCGATTGGATTGGGTGTAAGCTCTCTTTGGAGCATAAGTGTGTTTAGTTTTATTTAGCAAGTGATAAGTCCTTAGATCTGATATCTAAACTATAGATTGTACTGTAGTTTTCGTAGTTCACCTATGCTTATTTTTTATTGGCTATAAAATTCTGAAAAGGACATATCTACAGTATATGCTAATAACTTGCATACTTAAATGACAAGTACACTCCAAAATTTAAATGTTCCTTTAAAAACCGTAAAATGGCCAATTCAGTCTTCTTTATAATGCAACATTGGTAAAATTCAAATGTACAATTTTAGATGCCTGTCATTATATTATTGGATTTTGTTTACATATACTGATTATTCTAATGATATATTTTTTAGTTTTTTATTTGGGATCCACCTGTAATATTAGGTTTAACTCTGTGTTCATTGTTGTGATCGTCTATAATGTAAGTGAGCCCTAGTGACCTCTAAGCGCTAGTATATACTCTTGTAACAAGTATGTCAATGCATTTACATTTGACTTGCATTTTTACCAGCGTTCAAAAACGCTAATGAAAAGCCAGTGAATTTATGGCTTATAAGTTCCTGAAGTTGCTCTGTACAAACATGAAAGTGAGGAGAGCTGGGAGCCTCTTCTGAGCATGCTCGGTCCGTCACATGCACCCATTAAAGAGGTCTCAGTTGTTTGGAGCAGCATGTTGCTGGGCTTCACTCACCTTCAGGCCTTGTAGCTGCCGTAACCCCTACATCCCCATTGTTAAACCCCTGGCCATGTAAAATAACCAGAACTTCCCCCACTTCAGAGATTGCAGAAAGCAGTACAAATAAGATCAGAAGTTATATTAAATAAAAATTATAGAATTAGGTATTTAATGATGTGAACAAGCCTAATTGAAATGCAGAGAGACCCATCATCCAAACTGCAATGGTTGTAAATGTATCTGCTGATTTATTAAAGTAAGTACAATTGCGCATGTTTAGATGTCTTGCGCCATTTAACTATTGCTATTTGTAAATGACCTTAACTGCATTCAATACTCATCATCCTCTAAAAATGTATAAAACATTTCCATTCTGGTGCCATCAGTGGAGTTGATTTACAAAGCACAAAACGGCTCTTCCACAGTGTAAAAGCAGCTTTCAGCTGCTGTGCACCTTGGTTAATGCAAATGTGCCTCAGATCTCTGGGTTTGTGCAGGAGCAGATGACCGCACAGGCTGAGGAGATGTGTTAAGCGGAGTGAAAGCATTCCTACTAAAGTAGAGTTGGTGCACCGAGGATTCTCATTTTGCGGACCAGTGCATAAACCAGAATTGACTGATGTGATGTTCACACTTTTGTACAGCTTTAGAATTTTCCACCTCTTTGCACAACTAGATGCACTTCTTGGTTGTGGAGAAATCTCTCGGGAGCAAAAGGTAGGCGTGCGCCTAAGACCACAGAATGGACCATCCAGGCACACCGATGCCAAACCAAGGCATTTTGCAGTGTGCATTGGCTACACTCTATAATGGCCTCCACTGTCGACAACCTACAGCCTGATGATATATACAGTCGCCTTTAGTGCAAGGATTAGGCAGAAGAGGCAGGAGCCATGGGTGTTGCAAGGACTGGGAGCTGCAATTCAGCATTTAATATTGTTTATTCCTGCTTCAGAGTATCAGCAGGAGAATTGTGTCTTCATTGTTAATTCAGACCACCACCTACAAAGGGGATTTCCTGCTATGCGATGATGTTTTGTGTGGAAACTAATGAATGGACCTAGGGTAAAAAGCTCTTCTCTCCTTTGCTTTTGTATACGAGTTAGTTAGACATACATGATGTTGCATGTGTTGTGTGTCTCGTTCTGTTTGAAATAAAAGGACTATGCTGCAGCAGGTTAACCTGATCTACTTTCACCCGTGGACATGTTCATACGTCATCCCTCTTCACGACTGTGTTCAAACCCCTCCAACCTCCTGTGCTCTCTACTTTTCAAAGAGAATGGAGAAATATTCAGCTGATATACAGCTCACAGCCCTGTACCCAGCCTGGTATTATGATATTAGGATTGCACACCTGATGAACTCATTGTTTTTGCCAACATTGAAATGTGCAATAATATTGCTGATTTGAAAGGCCTCAATTAATGTGTCTGCTAATCCATTCCATCAGACCACATACTCAGTTATAATAACAGTAACAGTTATAAAGTTTTTGTTTTCCCAACGTTCTATTCACATTTGAGAAATATGTGGCTGAACCATCTTCTGGACCGTTACTGCGCCTGCATCTTTTTTTTTTAAATAATCTTTTTAAAAGGAACCCTAGAGTTTATTTTGCCTGTATGATTTTTACTAAGGGACGAATGTATAAAAATATTATTTTCATAGGACGTTACCTACAGTATTTCTGTGATGCTAGCAGGTCTGCTTGCAAAGATCATCACTCAATAGAGATTACGTTATTTTCTCTTACCCATAATCCCCCTATAGCTTTTCAGAGCTCTCTTACTGAGTTGTGATAATCCTCACACAGTAGAACTGCTTGTGGGCGGGGTCAACTGTAAAGGAATATTTGTGACATCATTAAGCTAGGGCATGACATCATTGGGGGCTTGGCCAGGCCCGAAAAAAAATGAAAATATGAAAGCTAGGTAGAAGAAACCCCAGTATATTTGCACATAGCCTATACAGAGGGACAATACAAAATTGTGTCTAGCATATACATAATTAGCACAAAACTTAAAAATCTCACACATGGTACTGTACATGTAAGTAGCAATATTGGGTGAGATTAATTTGGCCCTCAGGCCTGTTACTGTATTCAGAAGATCTTCTGGTCGCATGAACTAACATATCTGATAAGGATCAATTTCAATGCTTTGATTTCCTCCCACACTCCAAAAACCTACTAGTAGCTTAATTGGCTGCTGACACAATTAACACTAATCTGTGTGTGTGTGTGTTAGGGACTTTAGACTGTAAACTCCAGACTGATGTGAATGACAAAAATATCCTCTGTACAGCGCTGTAGAATTGGTGGCGCTATATATAAATAAACGGTCATGATGATGGAATTAGTAATGTGTTAGTTTGCCACAAGAAGGGTCATAGAAGGGACTATTTTCTGCACAACAAGTGTGTATGTCAGGGTTGCCTCCACTCCTCTGCATGCTCTGCTGCTGATCAAATTGCAGCATTAGCTAATTGGATGGTGACCATTCATTCTCTTCTTCAGCCCAAAATGACTCCAGCAGGTCAGCCTAGAGCAGGGATTCTTAACCTTTTGTTGGCAGCCGACACCCCTTTTATGCTCAAAATATGTTCTCGCACCTTGAAAAATTTTTTCAGACTTTTACATCAGGAAAAAAATATTGCAAAAATCTTTATTTACATGGTTATTCGTGGGGTCACTTCCATCTTGCACCAATCTGTTTAGACACTGGTTTCACTAGTTAATTAAATGATCTAAAAATCTAGATGTTAAAATTATTTCCTGTTAAAAATCTAGCATGCTGACTCGCACCCCCAGAAATGTTGTCTTGCACCCCCAGGTTAGGTGTTTAAGAACCACTGTCTGAACTTTCTGGTCAGGAGTTTGGTGCTGTAATGACGAGACTATGGATCTACTAAATGGCGAATTAGAAATAGCACAGACTTGAGCGCTGAAGAATTCTCTGTTTGCTTAAAAACAGTGAAAGCCTTTATTTGTGCAATAAGGGATATTCTAGAATTGGGTAAGGAACAGCTGCTCAGAACAAAAACAAATGTTTAATTAAGCTCCAAGCCTTTCTCTTTCATTCCCAGGTCATGACAAGGATAAGTCTTCTTTCATAGAAATTGTTCTACTCTTAATATCCTTTAGAGGATGAGAAAGTAAAGCCCTGGGATGCGCCTCCTAAATTGATATGGCTATTAAAACTTTCGAACAACTTTAGCAGTGAATAATAGAGAAAAAACAGGACACCATACATCGTGGGAAAAGCAGCCTGCAGTCCGCATAGAGCTACCCGTTATTTAGCTAGGAAAACAAATAAAGGGCTCACCGTGTATGTCCCCCCTTACCTTCACAACACCTTAAAACTTAACCACTTATATAAAATAAACACACAGAGTCATGTATAAGTTTGCAAAAAATGGAGGACATATTTTATTAATTATATTACTTTTAACTAACCCATGGTGGCGGAGAAAGGGCACTGTGGGACAGCTCCCAAGCTGATATAACCAGATATCGTAGGAACTGGCGAAACCGCCGTACATCCACTAACAAGGGGATCTCATCCCAAAACTATCATGAGCTGAAGTGACTGCCCCCCTTCTAAACTCACGCTGCCCTCCCTCACCGAGCCGGACAGGGGACCCTCCTTACCGAAGGACCAAGAAGTTACCGGTGCCTCTAAGGGGACAGTGACCTGTGGCCAACTACCATTAACGCCCACTAATGGGCCGCTGAACGCAATGCCTTCCTACCGCAAACTGGATAACGTAAACTACCGTAACTAAGGAGTGGGTGGGTAGGATCTTGTGCTGAAGAGTGAAGAAAACCAGGAAATATATTCACCTATATAAAACCTGGGACCCTCCCACAAGAGCTACCATTGGTCGGGCCCGCCCTGATGTTAATCCTTCAATGTAAGTGTTCAGTCTGTTACAAACCCTGTCGCCCTTTAAGTGTGTTCGACCTAAAAGCCTCACTTGTCATTCCGGAGGCAGATGGAAATAGCCCTCTATAACTGTACCAGAAAAGAGTATAATCAAGACAGCCAATAACTTTATAACAGTAGTAATGATGGTAACATTAAGAGCCAAATGTAAATTGAGATTAATTAATATTCCTCAGTATCATCATCATCATCACCATTTATTTATATAGCGCCACTAATTCCGCAGCACTCAGTGCCGGATTAAGGGAATGGAGGCCCCTGGGCTAAGGGGGCCTCCATTCCCCCGTGAGGGCCCCCCCCCATGATCGGAGCTGCCCGAGCTGCCCGCCCCCCCCCCGGCGCTTACCTCCTTCTCCGGCGCGCTGTACTCTCTTTACTGAGGAGATCTCGTGAGAGTGAGACTCACGAGATCTCCTCAGTAAGGAGACTACAGCGCGCCGGAAAAGGACTGCAGGGAAAGTGCTCAGCAGCACTGATCGCGCCGAGGGTGCCCCCGCCCCATCAATACTTATGCTGAGCACTTTCAAGGGCCCCCTGGATGCCATAGGCCCCTGGGCTGTAGCCCAGTTAGCCCTATGGTTAATCCAGCCCTGGCAGCACTGTACATAGAACTCACTCACATCAGTCCCTGCCCCATTGGGGCTTAGAGTCTAAATTTCCTAACACACAAACACAGACAGACATGGAGAGAGAGAGACTAGGGTCAATTTAATAGCAGCCAATTAACCTACTAGTATGTTTTTGGAGTGTGGGAGAAAACCGGAGCACCCGGAGGAAACCCACGCAAACACGGGGAGAACATACAAACTCCACACAGATAAGGCCAAGGTCGGGAATTGAACTCATGACCCCAGTGCTGTGAGGCAGAAGTGCTAACCACTGAGCCACTATGCTGCCCTCAGTACTAAAATTGTGCAGAAGAATGCATGACACTCTAAACACAAGACGCTCTGCATAAATGCAGATACCTTGTATGGTAAAGCCTGTATTTTTTTCCACTTCAAAATTGTATTATTGTCACTGGTTGTTCATTTATGTATGTATTCACCAATGTGCAAATGACCTCATTACCAAGGAGACTGGAAATCATTTACTATGACGCCTAGGCTAATGTGTACCCCTATACATATACATATAGTTTGACCTTATCGAGCATATCTCATCTGTATAGCTAAATTATAGCAATTTTTATGCAGGCAAGCGCATATGTACACAAACACATACACACACAGCAAAAGCAAACACACCTAGAAAATAAGTAAAATTGAAAGTTAAATCACATGTTGGATCATAAGTAAATATAACAAATATTATTGTATGACGATGTTAGAAATATCAGCCTACCGTTATTCCTAAATCAGCAGCATTTACAAAACAACTAATCAGAGTCTCATTAAGACCAACTGGGGCCCCAGGCTAGATATTGTTTTTGATCCTTTTTATCCCTCTCAGTTTGTAGCAAAACTAAACAATTCGTCCACAAAACAAATATGAGTTACAATTATTTGGGCTCCTCAGTGCCAACTGGGCCCTAAGTGATGGCTAATAGCAAGCCTCTTATTGGTGGCACTGAAGGGCATGATGGTAGCAGATGTTGGCTTCAACCATCATTATTCTCAGTAGATGTTTCCATTGTTGTGTATGGTCACAGGCAGCTCAAATATCTCTGACCTTAAAGGGGTCCTGCAATCTGATTTTTCTAGGGTCGAACATCGGATTGCTCAAAACAAACTGTTTTTAACACTGAAAAACAGTATCCAAGTTGTTTGGGACAGGAACTGAAGCTGCAAATTGCATTACACCTGATCTACTGACTCAAACACTAATTTGACATTAGTGTCCAAATGTAATATAAATATTTGGGTTTAAAATATATCCCAAACTGGGCTTGGTCTATAGAAACAGTCTAACCACCAAGGGCAGAAAGTACATTGCGCATCTGTTGCTGATTTCTATTATAGAATGCTGGGATGTAGTTTTACAGTATTTACTGAAATGACTGCAATTGCTGATGCTTTGCACTTTGCAGCTATGATTTGAGTGTGTGAAGTGTCTTTGTCTTTGTACGGGTGCATCTTAGATCACGGGTCAAGTTTCCTAAGAACTACAGAAGATCTCCGAGAAGTTTTAATCTCATTTTACATTTTTCTCTACATATTGAACATATTTTGGGATTTAATGTATGCTCTATTTTGCATTTTCATGTTTAATTCTGCTATTCACTATGATGCGACTTACTCTTTGTGTGCATTCAAATAGAAATAGCCTATTTCACAGTTTAATAACAAATACAATAAACCCTTTAGCTCTGGACAATGTGCTTTTAGCCTCGCAGAACTGATGCTGTTAAGTAAGGCTTACGGCTGATGAATTGCAAAGCCTCAAAGGTTCTGATTCTGAATCCTTGTAAAGTGTGCTAGGCTCTAGCATCAACCAGCCTTTATCTTCAGCTGCACCAGCATCTCATACCCCTTGATTGTCATTGGTTCATACAGATAAATGTTCGTCTCACTGCCTGAGAATTAATGAAACATTTGCATAATTTACTCTGACTTCCAGAATTTACTAAGATTTACTGTACGATGATCTGATTACAGAGAAACACCATATGTGTGTGAGGGAAGAAAATCTAATTGATATTCAGCAAACTGTTGTCTTCTCTCGGTATAACCATTGATATTATTCCCCTCTATTAATGTGGTGCAGTCAGGAGCTTAAAATAAATTGTGCAGGTTTTGCTATGGTATCCTACAGTCTTGGTCTAGACTGGGCTAATTAGGCAATCTCACTATAAGAGTCTACTCCCGAGGCAAGACTAATTTATTAGCTACAAATATATTATAATGTATTCATGCAAACATAGAAAATATACAGATGCTTGTAACAGAGATGAGGATAAAGTGTTACAATTCAGATACCTGTATTAATCCTGATTAGAGCAGGCAGACCAGAGGCGCGGAGTCTAACGGATTCCCCGGTATTCACCAAGAACCGCCGCAAGGCGGGATGGCTTAGCTGCCAGGAACCCGCAGGTCGCGGCCCTTAGGGTTGGCTCAGAATGTAATACTAGGTCTGAATCACTTGAGAATGTCTCTAGAGAGCAACGGATCCGGAGGGAAGCAGTGAGGAATCAGAGTAGTCAGACAGGCTGGATATGGGTACGCAGAGACGAGGCAGAGAGTAGTTATACATGCCAGGAACAGATACACTGGAGTCAGGCCAAGAGTAGTCAGAGTCTCCGGAAACTGGTACACTGGAATCAGGCCAAGAGTAGTTATACA
This sequence comes from Mixophyes fleayi, assembly GCF_038048845.1. Lineage (NCBI taxonomy): Eukaryota > Metazoa > Chordata > Amphibia > Anura > Limnodynastidae > Mixophyes > Mixophyes fleayi. The sequence continues at coordinate 30,876,001 of NC_134408.1, read as the reverse complement.
CGCCTGGAACTGGTACACTGGAATCAGGCCAAGAGTAGTCAGAGTCGCCGGGAACTGGTACACTGGAATCAGGCCAAGAGTAGTCAGACACACCTGGAACTGGTACACTGGAATCAGGCCAAGAGTAGTCAGAGTCGCCGGGAACTGGTACACTGGAATCAGGCCAAGAGTAGTCAGACACGCCTGGAACTGGTACACTGGAGTCAGGCCAAGAGTAGTCAGAGTCGCCGGGAACTGGTACACTGGAATCAGGCCAAGAGTAGTCACAGTCGCCGGGAACTGGTACACGGTAAAGGCAGTGAAGTACACAAGGAAGTTCCACAGACTTGGCCAGACAGGCGATTACTGGTGCACAGAGATCTGAAGGGTGAAGGAAGCAACTCTGGAGAACCGGGAGTCAGAGGAACAGCAAACGAGTTGCACTGACAATGAGCAAGTGTCAGTGCAGGTTTAAATAGGAAGCAGTTTGAAACTCCCGCCCAGGAGACCTGATCATGTGATCGCATCAGAGAGCCGATGTGTGATCGCATCGGAGAGCCGATCACAACACTACAGACCAACACTGTAATGAGTGACAGGTGAGTATCCAATCAGTGTGATCTGGCCGGCTGCATAGAAGTGCCGAGAGAGGCACGGAGGGCTCATCATGGAGGCAAAAACAGTAAGTTTCTACATAAAGTCTTTTGTACCATGTTTTCTATGTGTCAAACAGCCTAACAGGGGGATACTTACAGACCTGCCAACTTTATTTTATTTTACAGCTTCATTCACTTGAAGAAATAACCCCAGTTTCTCTCTTGGTCCCAAATACAATTGCTGCTGCTGGTGCTCATATGTGGGTGGCAGGTTCAAACACCACTACTATCTGGAAACTGGCACCACACTTGGAGGACGTTTAAACCTTGGGAAAAGAAAGAGCTAATTTTAAATCAGCAACTTGGGCTAATCAGAGTCTCATTAAGACCTAATGAAGCCCTAGGCAAGATATTGATTTTGAGCGCTCTTATCCCTCCCTGTCTGTAAAAAAACGAAACAAAATCCCCCCGAAACAAAAATACGAGTTACAATTATTCAGGGCCCCTCAGTGTCAACTGGGCCCTGGGCAGTTGCCAATAGGAAGACCCATATTGGTAGCACTGATGGGCATGGTGGTAGTAGATGTTGGCTTCAACCATCATTATTCTCAGTAGACGTTTCTATTGTTGCTGCTTCTTTCTGACTAGGACCAGAGCAATTGCATATGCAATCAATGGTGATGAGTGTGGTCTGATGAGTGGTGGCAGCTTCCTCCAGTGATGTTTACACCTGATTGAGCAGAAAGGAGAAGAGGAGGAGGCAGAGGAACCAATGGGACTCGAGCGATCATTGGAGCCTGCTGATACAAGGTGGTTCAAGGATACATTGTTATTGGGAGACATACAAGTAAGAAGAAAGCTTAGAAGATGATATGCCAAAGAAATGTAGAATTAGGCACAGTCCCTGGTAATGACTTGAAACAAGTGGATGCTAATGATAATGATGATCACGTTCATGATTTATTGGTCAATCACTACATAATCTTCCTTTGCATATTGAAACTCCTGGTTCCCGTAGTAGACAAGAAAATAACGATACATTCTTTGAGGGTGCTAAGCAGAACATTCTCAGCGGCTAAGGCAGGGCCGTAACTAGGGCTGTGCCATAGCGGCGATGGCCCAGGGCGCAACGCTGGAGAAGGACACAGTTTATGAATTTTTTAGGTTCATTTGGTTAAAACTGAGGGCTAGGGTAGCGGCTAGCACCCCATACGCTAAACTTTTAAGTTACGGCTCTGGGCGCAGGTAATCTAGATATAGATAACCAACTAATGTATATACAACAGTTCAATGCTGGGTTTGTTAGAAAAAGTATCTATTGAGTACTAAAACGTTGGTATTCCAGTCATTCACCTATTCCTTTTCAGCAGAATTTAGGCTGTGGGGTCCCTGGAACATGTTTAACATTCAAACAGGCTGTTCCCCACCAGTAATCAAATCAGGTTAACCAGGTTGTAATCGTGCCCAGATATGTGTTTCAAAGGTGTTTCCTTGTTTCGAAGACTCCAGAACATGATTGCATAAGGTCAGGGAGAGCTCAGGATATATAGAACATTATGCCCATAAAATTAGCATACTTAATTATAAGAATTTCCATAGTTAATTGCCATATAAGATTACCATACTTGATTGGGAGAATATTAACATGCAAGTCTAAGTAAAAAATCTATGTAATAATATGCAAAAAAAATATAAAAAATATATATTTTATATATATATATATATATATATATATATATATATATATATATATATATATAAAAAGAAAGAAAAAGAATATGAAAGAATATACATAAAAATGTAATATAAGAACACAATAAAAACACAATGTAAAATATATTAAATACATGTAATATAAAAATGTTACTCAAAAAAGACATTACGCTGCTCAAGAAAGACACTAAGATCATAACAAATTCAGATAATAGTATTTAGCTTACACATCCAATGACTTTCACTTTGCCTTAAAAGTTTCAGGGGTGTCATCTGCCCTTGGAATCATTTTAATAGACACTATCACATGATCTTTTAAAAATGCTGGATCATGAATTCGTATAAATCTCTATGAACATATTGGGTAGAAACGTTTAGTTTTATATGTTGTTGGTGTTCACAGAGACGTTTAAATATCCTTATCTTTCTTCCTACCTATTACAAGCCACAAGGGCGACATAAAAAGTAACCCACAAAAGTAGAGTTACAGTTAATGTGTCCTATCATTTTCAAGTTTTGCTATTGCTAAATAAGTGGCATTTGCTCTAGTTTCACCTGGGATATTCCTTATTACAGGGACCACAGTGTCCTCTCACACCATAAAATTGGGTTTATCTTTTAAGATCCAAAATTATTACTGGGTCCAATAATAATAGTAATAATAATGAAAATAATAATAATAATAATTATAAGAAACCACATTTAGAACTATATTAGAACTATATTTGTAGCTAATATTACCCTCAGCCAGTGCATTATGTATGTTTAGAAGATGTTCTATAATAATCTATTGATTGCTTCACAGTATTTAAATCAGGATCATAACCGGTGACCCTCTTTGAGCGCATATTCACAGATTACTATCCTCAATCCCCAAGGAGGACTGATAGCTACATGAGCTGCCATTACCCAAGCACAGTGCTCTACAAACTTCCCCTCCAGATAATTATATGAAATCTAGAGAGTGCCATTATTACAGAATAGCTAAACTATTAGTGGAGCCTCCTCCACAGAACACCCATAGATGGGCAAAATACAATACCCTACCCAGAACCCTGGCACGCATGGTTGATGCCCTCGTCCAGTCTAATATTGCCCTCTAGCTATCAATTTAGAAGTCATAAAAGCAACCAATAAATCATTTTTATTTTTCCTTACAATATTATGCTGACATAACCATCTATGTAACATAATGCTCCATGGTGGCTAAGTGGTTAGCACTTCTGCCTCAGCGCTGGGGTCATGAGTTCAATTCCCGACCATGGCTTTATCTGTGAGGAGTTTGTATGTTCTCCCTGCGTTTGCTTGGGTTTCCTCCGGGTGCTCCGGTTTCCTCCCACACTCCAAAAACGTACCAGTAGGTTAATTGGCTGCTATCAAAATTGACCCTAGTCTCTGTGTGTGTGTGTGTGTGTGTGTTAGGCAATTTAGACTGTAACCCCCAATGGGGCAGGAACTGATGTGAATGAGTACAGTGCTGCGGAACCATACCCATTGAACTGTTCAATAAAGAGCTAATGAAAAATCAATCACAATAAAAGATCGACAGGTGGGAGTTGTCTCTATAGGATGTTAAGTTGCAAATTTTATCAGTTTTTTAAAAACTGAAAACAGGTCAAAAGGGTAAAGGATGTTTAAGCTACTTAGGACCCTGTCCTGTTTTTAATTTGGGGAGTCTTATTAGGCAGTGTCCTTGTTGAGATGGTTCCTTATTTGTCCATTTCGATTATTAAAGCGCTATGAAATTTGCTGGCGCTATATAAATAAATGTTGATGCTGTTGGTGATGATTATTCACCTGTTACAATATTCCAGTTCGGTAGAGTTTTTTTAAGGGGTGGTTAGTTAATTTAGGATTACTGACTTCAGATTGGTTTCTGGATTGGAGTAGCAACCTTTGCGGATTTCATTGGACTGGATGATACGGCAAACAAATGGATTGACAGGTGGAAATCAAGTAGAATTAGTATATATATCAGACCACATTTCTTATATTAATAACCTGTTTTCTTTTAGTTGTGGACAGTGTAGATAATATTACATTCCTTTGTCCTCTGGGTAAACTTGAGGGCTTTTAAGTGTACTTACGGTGTCAAGTTTAACATAAAAGTTTGAAAAGTTTTGATGAAATAGATCTGCAAGCGAGGGAGGCAATGAGGGGAATTAGTACAAGAATTGTAATTGAACAGGACCTTGTTGAGCAGACCTGCAGTTATCTGCATTCACCTCAGGCAAAATGATACTGTGCAACAAAAAACTATCGAGCTGATTCAGTTAATGAAAAGGAATTTGGCATTCCTTATTACTATGTTCCCAAAAACTGTTTTTATTTGGCCTGAAATGCTGCCAAGACTCCGTTGGCTAGAAAACTAACAGCTGAAACCCATAGAGGTGTAGGAGGAAACTTAATTTGGCCACTTCTATATTTGTCTATAATAGTGTACAGACACATTTATTTGGAAGGAGGAGTGAAAGGATTATATGAGAGATAAAAGTATATCTGTCAGATAATGAAACTGATATATTTGATGTTGGCATGCTGGAAACCATTGACAGGGTATTGGCTATTGCTGAAAAGGACAAGACCAGTTTAGCCAGTCAAATAGTCTCAGGGTGGTGAGAACTTGGATTATCAGATACTCGTCTGTAAGGTGGGGCTCAACTTGATGTGGGGGCATTAGATATAATTATGGCTTGAATAGCTAGGTTATGTATTATGATTGCATTAATGTTCAGGTCATGGTTCAATAAAATTGGGGAACAATTAGGACGGACAGATACATGTATCTTGCTCCTAACCTTTAGCAGTGTAGATACATACACTATTTAGACATATATGGACAAAAGTATTTGGCCACACCTGTTAAGTATTGAATTGAGGTGTTGCCATATGTGTATAAAATCAAGCACCCAGCCATGCAGTCTCCATTTACAAACATTTATGATACAAAATGGGTCGTTCTGAAGAGCTCAGTGACTTCAATCGCGGTACTGTGATAGGATGCCAACTTTGCAATAAGACGGTTCGTGAAATTTCATCCCTGCTGGATATTCCACGGCCAACTGTAAGTGATATTATTAGCAAGTGGAAGCGTTTAGGAACAACAGCAACTCAGCCACAAAGCGGAAGACCATGTAAATTCACAGAGAGGGGTCAACGACTGATTAGGTGCATGGTGCGTAAAAGTCACCAACGCTCTGCTGATTTCATAGCTGAAGAGTTCCGAACTACCACTGGCATTAATGTAAGCACAAAAACTGTGTGGCGGGAGCTTAATGGCATGGGTTTCCATGGCCCTGTTGGTGTAGTGGTCGAATGCCTGAATACTTTTGTCCACATAGTGTATGTGTACATCTATAAAGTTCCGAAAGATCCCTGTTTTTTCCCCGCACAATACCAAAGCACTGCTATGGTCTCTGGGTATAATTATGCCGTCATTTTGAAGTGTTACCTACATTTGTTCATTTGCCACATTCTCCTAGTAATGCAATTTTCACAAAGTACTGATCTTTAACTGCTCATTTGACTCTTGTTGTTTTAATAAATACAACAGGAAATGGGAGGGCAAATGGACTGTGTCTAGTGAATGCTTTAGCTTTTAATTTCCAATTGTTTAATTATATAGCTTTGCAATGTGCACAAATGCATGCCAAGCTCTTTTGTGTGTACCTAGGGGAACACGCTCCCCATTGAAAATAAACGTTAATACCACCTCAGGACTCAGGATAAAAACATTGCCTGTTTGCACCCCCCATATACCTGAAATGGCATGCTGTAAGACTGCCAAAACAACCCATTTTGGTTTCCTAAATATCAGGTTCTGAAAATCAACATTATTTATTTATGTATTTTGTTTTGCTTCATTTAATACTACTATTTTCACTGTTTTATAAGCAGAAAAAGAGAGTGACCTAGATATTCCCATAGAACACACTGATACACTCATTGTCCGATTTCATTCTTAGCGTGTTTTGCTAATTTTTCATGCATGTGAGCATAGATGATATCACTATCATACAATACTTGGGTTTGAGAGTACAGTGTACTTACCTGTTGTAAGTGTCCACCAATGTATAGGAGTCGATACAGATGTTTAAAAGCCTTTCTTGTGCTGTGTTACAGCAACTCTTGCGTTAAGCAGATTAAGTTCAACCACAGGTAAATGTATCAACCCATCAAGCTCCTTTAATATTGGTGCAAACCCCTATTCTTACAAGACTGGAGAAAGAACTGAAAAAAATAAGCATGCTTTTTTCCGAACTATGCTATGTTTAATTCCCAGTACAATCTACTGTCTCATAAGTTAAAAGACTGCAGAACCTAACATTTCTTCTGATCCTTCAATTGGAAAGAAAATATAACATTACAATATAAAAATAAATATTGAATTCATGTCACCTTACTACACATGGAAAACCAAGATTCTGCCGTTTAAACATGTTGCTCATTGCTAAATAGAGACATGCACCTTTCTGTCCTCCGGAATGATATGATTGCGTGGTGTGAGCTTAGATGTCACTGATATCGGAACATATGTTTTTGCGCATAAACATATACTCTTGTAAATATAGGTGAAAATAAATAAAATAATAATCAAATAAATAGTGGCACAGAGAAGATAAAAAAAACTTTAAAAACAAAATATAAACATTTGTATCCCACATTGGAGCATGGTATTTATGAAATTGTGGGAATGATTTATTAAGGACCTTAAATGGCGCTACCAGACGTATTTTGCGTAAAATCGCTCTGCTCATACCCAGAAAAAAACATACGCCAGTGAACGCAGAAACGTCCAATTCATCTTTAAGCAAAAAGTACCCTTATTACAGCCTATGATTTGAGGGGCTGAATGGGATAGAGAATGGGGGAATGCACCTAATCAATGTGCAGTTAGGGCGCACCATACTCAAGTGCACGCTGCTGTGTCCAATTCAAGCTTTGGACATCTCAAAGGTACGTGTTTTTCTGTTGTATCATTTGCACCAGCTACAGCGCAGGTGTAAGTGCCAATTACTTGTGATGACGGTCTTGTATGTATGTTAGATCATCTATTTTCAATCGGGAGCAACTTACAGTAGACATTCATAACATTCTAATAAATGTATTTTATGGCAGGGGGGTTAATCCTTTTTTTATTTTTTAATGTTTGTGACTACGGTATATTATTATCAAGTAATATTAACTGATTTTTTTTTTTTTTGGGACATAGGTATTGGATGTATCCTGTAATCACTGTGTTGCTAGAACAGAGCGGACCTAGACCCATTGTCATCAACAGACGTATCTTTACATCCACTCCTTTTTCAGTACGGACGTGCGTATGCCTGACTTATGTGCATTTTTTAAAAAGCACAATACGTTCATTTTTCGTGCCTGAATTAATCTGGCCCTGTGTGTTGTTTCTCAATTACCACATGGTAAACAATGTTCCAGTACTTTATATTGTAACTGCAATATTGCTGCCTTTGTAGAGCTGTTCCTAGTACTGTGGTTCCTGCCGATATGTGAAAAAAACTTTGACAATGTATTTTACTATTGATTTGTTATACGGGTATATCTCCTATTATAATCAACTGTTTGCCTTTTAGACTAACATAATGGTGATATTTTCTATTTTCCTAGCTTTCAGGTCCGGTACACCCATCAATACATAAAAACTGCATGAGAAAAAAGAAGTTCTGTATTGATGCCGTTCTCAACTATTCAGCAGGACATCATTGAATTGATTGACATTCTGCTACAATCATGACAAATGTGCACTTTTATTTGGTTTGCATACATTTGACAGGTCTACCACCAGCAACGGGAATGTTATGAACCCTACATTCAGCGACTGATGACCGCTATACACAACCTGTGGCGAGGGATGTTTTTCACCATTAAATGTCGCCTGTCTGGGAACCACACCTTTCACTGGTACTCGGATGCACCCTGGACTTGTTCTCAGTAGTGCATAGTTGTTATCAGCCATAAGTGAGGTGAAATGAGGGAAACTTACAGCTGTGGAGCAACACATAGACAAAACAAGACAAACAGGATGAAAAAGAGGATGTTCAATTGGCAAGCCGGGTCACAGGACAGAGATCCAACAGCAAGGTCCAGTAAACAAAGCCAAGGTCAATCACACTGAATCCAGCAACAGATAAAGACTCAGGAACTAGCCTAGGGAAAACTAACACCAGCAAGGCAATTATGGCAATGGGTGTATTTATGTAGGTCCATGCCAGTCACCTGCTAGGTAGAAGTCAGCTGATGGGTAGAAATCATGCAAAGAGTGATGACTACTCAGCTACTAGGTAGTGAGCAGTGAAGAGTCTTGCAAGAGCTGATAAACCAGCTGCAATGTGAAATACACTTTAGCGGCTCGGGAAGTAGGGTGAGTATGGTTGCTTAGCAACAGAAGCACACCAACTCTGACATTCAGCAACATCTGGAATGGATTTCTGAGACAACAGAGCAGCAAAAACATAACACAGGAAGGGACAAATTAAAAACCAGAACACCCATTGGTAATATGACGCTGTCAAAAGCTCAGAATATGCTCTGATACCTGGATTAGTAGAGCCACTGCAATTGTAAGCCCATGGACCTTAATGGTGGGTGATATTTTCTGCAATTATCATAGTCACAACCACTACCAGGGTGACTCTAGCTGGGCGTGAGTGCAATTATTAGTCATTTAGGGCTATTACTAAAATTGCTCAAAGGTGCGAATCTGCACTAAGACCATAGAAACTAACCAGGCATTTGCTTTGTTTAACTCGCACTAGACTGGTAAAAGCTAATGAGGGCCTAAATCAGGCTTAGAACCCAGGCAGGCTTATAAGCTGGTTATACTCCCACTCCGTACCACTTACATCGGGGTGTACAGCGCTATTTTTTCTTCCATTGCACTGGGACCCTAATATTTTTTTGACACTTTCCCAACAGAAAACAACTGTAAAAAAGCTGATTACCAAGATCAGGGTGTGTGTGTGTGTGTGTGTGTGTGTGTGTGTGTGTGGGGAGATTGGGGGTAGAGGTCATGCTAGCTAGAGCAGGAGGTGTTTGTAAAAGATGCCAAATTATATTCTCCAAGCCGTGTATAGAGGTGCAGTACATTACTCTGTCAGTTCAACCTGCAGCTTGCTTCTGTGCAGTAACATACAGTGAAGAGACATCTGCTGGAAGCTGAGACAGAAGATCACCAGATCGCGGGGCAATGTGGGTGAGTTTACTATTTCTCTCTGTACTGTCCACAAGTAAAATCTTAAATTATAAATGGAAAAGTGAGACACAAGGTGTCAACAAGCAAGCTGAAAGATTTAAACAAGGATGCTCGGGTAGCACGGTGGCATAGTGGTTAGCACTTCTGCCTCACAGCACTGGGGTCATGAGTTCAATTCCCGACCATGGCCTTATCTGTGAGGAGTTTGTATGTTCTCCCCGTGTTTGCGTGGGTTTCCTCCGGGTGCTCCGGTTTCCTCCCACACTCCAAAAACATACTGGTAGGTTAATTGGCTACTAACAAATTGACCCTAGTTTGTGTCTGTGTGTGTATGTTAAGGAATTTAGACTGTAAGCTTCAATGGGGCAGGGACTGATGTGAGAGAGTTCTCCGGACAGCGCTGCAGAATTAGTGGCGCTATATAAATAAATGGTGATGATGATGATGATGATGATGCTCACCCCCACTACTTTAAACTCTCTGCTGTCAACTCTACCAACCATCCTCATACCCGCAGCAATGTTAACTCTCTACATTCTCCTCCCCTGATATGACAGTACCTCATTTTTAACAATCCCTGGCAACATCCCTTGAGCAAGTGACTCCAGAGACTCTTCATACTTCACGACGTTGAAGTCAGCCGTGGCACACTAACGTAGCACACAATCTTCAAAAATGTTGCCGTAAAGCAGAATGTCGCTGGCATTAATATCGTACCTCTAATGATTTCTTTACATATACTTCGATCTACCATGCCTAATGCTCTGGACACTGCAAAACAAACATACTTTCAATCGCTCATTTTTGCTCTGGCCTCTATGCCCAAACGCCTTCTTAGCACATTTAAATCTCTTCTCAACCCTCCCACCAAAAAAACCTTCCGACTACTATCAGTGCCCAGGATATTGCTTCCTACTTTAAGGACAAGATTGTTAAGATCAGACCAGAAATGGTATTATCTTCCTTTTTCCTTTATCAGTTTGAGTCCCACAAGGCTCTGTACTAGGTCCTCTGCTGTTCACTTTCTAAACCACGTTTCTAAGGAAACTAATAAGTTCCTTTGAATTTCAAAATCATCTCTATGCGATTCTCCTGATCTCTCACCATCTGTGTTGTCCCGCGTTACTTATTGTCTTTCTGCCATTTCATCTTGGATGTCTTCTCCCCAACTCAAACTTAATCATTCATAAACAGAGTCACTAATATTCCCACCCACCAACAGAAGTTACCTACCTAAGTTTTCTATTTCTGCTGACAACATGACCATAAATCCTACCCGCAAGCTTGCTGCCTAGGTGTGATCCTTGACTCAGAACTATCCTTTGTTCCCCACATTTAAATCATGTTGCATACATTTTAAAAACATTTCCAGAATGCGCACACATCTTACACAAGAAACTGCAAAAACTCTAATTCATGCTCTCATCATCTCCCGCATTGACTATTACATTTCCTGCCTTACCGGTCGCAGTGGCTAGATTGATTTTCCTTGAAAATTGTTCATCCTCTGGTGAGCCACTCTGTCAGTCTCTACATTGGTTGCCTTTTTTTTTTTTTACCAAAGATAAAGCACTTCTACTAACCTAAAAAACCATCAACAAAACTGGCCCAACATACATCTCCTCAAATGTCTCACAATATCTGCCAACTCGACACCTCCGTTCTGCATCTCTCTTTCGCTTTCATGACATGCTCCCATTCCCGGTTACAGGACTTTTTTCAAGCTGCATCCACTCTATGGAATTGTCTTCTTCACACAATAAGACTTTCCTTTGGTCTACAAACCTTCAAGCGTTTTCTGAAAACCCACCTCTTCAGACAAACCCACTTAACCTCCCTACAAGACAACAACCCTCTCATCCACTGACCAACATTGCTGTGTGACTGGATCATATAGCATGTAAATACAAAAGTGGAAGCTGCTCAAATCAATTTATAGGCCATAACAGGTGCTTGAAAGGGTGGGGTTATCCTGCAAGGAACCTACACACAACATTTTTCCCCCCAGCACACTGCTATAGCCAGCAACAGATCTGCCATTTCTACTGTAGATAAAAATGCAAAAGTCTTTGTTGCACACATTTGCAAATGTATGTTTAAGCCATCCTGCCACGCCAAGGCGCTATTGCTAATAGGAGGGTCCTACTCTAAACAATGAGAGTCCCATATATTTGGGCCATACATATGTGTTTTTAAATTGAGAGCCAACTTACCAAAGAGGTACCCCAGAAGCCTCCAAATAGCAATTCAGTGCCAGTACCCCCTCTCAGCTACTGACACCAACATGCCTCTCAGACAAATACAAAAGTGGAAGCTGCTCAAATCAATTTATAGGCCATAACAGGTGCTTGAAAGGGTGGGGTTATCCTGCAAGGAACATACACACAACATTTTTTCCCATATATATAGCATGTAGCATGTAAATCACTTTTACCTTTGCAGTCTGGCTGGACCGAAATGCAATATGTAGACTTAACCTCATGTATCAAACTCCCATTGTCACTTAGATCGTAAGCTTGCAATCAGGGCCTTCTTACCTCTTTGTCTGTATTACCCAGTATTGTATATTATTGTGTTTGTCCCCAATTCTAAAGCCCTACGGAACTTGGCGCTATAAAAATAAATGTTGATGATGATGATGATGATGGTGAACTAAGAAGAATCAAGGTAGGTTTCTCTGAAAATATAAGTTTACAGCAATTGTTTAAAGTCTGAGAAGCTGGGGGACAGTCTAATGGGGCAAAGAATAGTGTTCCAATCAATAGAAAATTGGTAGAAAATTCTCCTAGCTGTCCAAACAGCAGAATCCATGTAAACTAGTAGAAAGAATGTTGTATGAATAAACTTTCACTTATAGAAAAGGATAAATATATAACGGGGTGGGGGAAAGTGCACCAGGGAAGTGAAGCCACACTGGAAAAGTAAAAAATGGTAAACATAGATACAAAGGAATCTACAGAGCTAATTTCAGTGTTGCTTTATTACCCAGTGGCCCAGTGGGGGAACCCACTACTGGTTCTACCTATCCCCAAGACTCAGACCATGTACAGCATATTTAAAGTCCATCCTTCTACTACGTCATTAAACTAAGCATTTCCACTTTTCTCCTAAAATGCTTGGTTTGCCTCATTTATGGGTTATAGAAATCATGAGGTTTTGGGGACTATTTTTACTATGTTAATTTTATATCTGTGAAGTGTTTTATAACATTGCACAGAGTGCGCCTAGAATTGCTCTTCTCCACCAAAGTGCAACATGTTGGAGCAAAATGCGTCTTATTAAAAGTGTAGGACATGGTCCAAAGAACACTAGCTCTGAGCCGGTCCAAATTGTAAGTCCTTTCCCGGAGTGAAAATGGCCTATACTGAAAGGGACATCACCCAAATTGCACCCTCTCCAGCAATTTCAATTACATCCCGATAGATAGATAGATAGATAGATAGATAGATAGATAGATAGATAGATAGAATACTTAGATCACCCTCACCCAACTCTTCACTCAGCCTGTGAACACTTCTGCCGCCATCTTGTTCCATAAGCCTATGTGCTTTGGTAGAGATATATGCACACTTCTACAAATAGAGGTGCGTGGCTGGATCAAAGCTGATCTTGCGTTGAGACTTGGACGTCTTGCTACTGTATACTGAATAGTAGCCTTGACCAATCTGAAGCTCTCCAGCTGCTGTTAGTCTATGAGTCCCAGGATGCTCAAGCTGGCAAGGCATGCTGGGACTTTAAGTTTTATAGTAGCTGGAGAGTCAAGGGATGCCTACTTTTGCTGGGCATTGTAGTTATACTGCTAATTTTAAACACTCACTGCGCCTATGTTGTTACTATTCACCCACCGCACATTTAAGTCCCCAAACACGTCCTTTTATTCCTGTCTATTGTAAATCACTGAGAATGTGTTTGCTAGACAAAATATGAAAGATTCGCATTTTGAAAACAAACCTGTGAACTGTGTACGTTCAATTAAGTGCCAACAGAAAGTCTAATGCAGGATTTTTTGGAAGTAATTTATTGAGTGTTTTGCATCAGAAAGCATAAATTTGTTCCCTTTCATTTTTTAAATGGACTGGAGAATGCATCCCCCATGTGTTAAGGGTAAAATAAGAGGCAGGCTTAATGAGCAATGTGCAGTGATATGTGTCGCTTGTCAATTAATCCTTTAAAATTCACTGCACCAGCATATACATCCACTTATACAACCCAGCCTAGTTTAATTGGCTTGAAAGCACGGATGTGGTGTCCTAGGACAGGACCTATGACAAGATGCAACCAGTAGCTGTCATTTCGCAGTAAGGTATGTTTTATTAAGCAGTTTCCACCTTACCTTGCCTATTATAGCAAAATGACTGCTAGCTTAAAGTTAACAGAAAGATCCTTGACTCCTGAATATGAGCCGGTGGTCAGTATGTCTCTAACAATTCCCATGATCGATATAGCTGGCAGTATAGAATATCCACTTTGACATGTGTGAAGAGGTTTTTGCTCTGTTTCAATAACTACAGGATAATATATATTGTCTATTTTTATATTCTACATGAGAACAGAATTGATGGATTCTGTGAATTCAGTAGAATGTTTTAATATTTTATTAAGTGCAGAGCACTGATACAAAATGAACCAAGTTATTTGACTATATATTAAGCAAGGACAATAAAAAACGAAGAACAAAACAAACAAAAAAAGTTGTTTCTTGACCTAATCTATTTATATAGATTAGTTCAACCCCTACTGTGAAATACAGATTTATTAGAGTTTGAAGGAGTATATAGCTGTATAAATGCATGCTGCAGACTGACTGCTTTTATGCAGGTCATGTAACTCCAAAGAGTCTTCTATTAGTGCAGAAAGGAGCGCATTATTCCTTACAATAAATGAGTAGTAGTTTTATGACGAAGAAGGTTGAACACTTTATTAATTGAATTAAATTGCATCCAATTATATTTTGTATTTGTGGGTTCTTGAGTAATGATGTTAATTCTTTTCTTTTTGTTATAAGGAGAAAGGAGAGGTGTTAGTAAGTCACACACCTATGTCTTGTGAAAAGGATTCTGTGACAGGTTGACACATGTGGAGGGGCGGGCAGGGGGTGGGGGCTGTAATGGGTCTGGGTGTAGGGGTCCTGCTATGTGTAATTGTGTAACATCTGGCAAAAAGTGACGTTGGAGGAAGGGAGGAATGGAGCAGAGAAGATGTAGGTTGTGTTTTAAAACAGCATATGAAAAGATGTAAAGTAGTTTATGTTTTTATCTTTTTATCTACAAGTATTCATACTACTCATATATTTATATAAATACCCCTGACATTTTTAATATGCACTCATACAAGACATTTAGTGGGCCCCGGCTGCTTTAAGGTTTTTTCAACTCCTGTTATGTAGAGATTCCCTGTGTTGACCAGACTCTCTCACAACCCTCAGTATATGTGAGGCTGGTGCCCTATCCCCAGTTCAGGAGGAGAAGGGAACAGTCTATCTCACGGATTTCAAGCTGTGCAGATCAATAAAGTATAGTGCTGGTGGTGGAGTATTAACCTAATGTGGCTGTGTGTGTGTTGGTTAGGTCATATGTGCATGCTTAGGGGAGCTTATTAACATAATGTGTGTGTGTGTGAGCATATTAATCTCATGTCTGTGTGGTATTAATGTCATGTGTTTGGGGTAGTAATGTAATGTGTATGGGATAGTAATGTGAGTGTGTGTGTGATGTATTAATGTAATGTGTGTGTGGGACATTAATGTAATGTGTAAGGGCACTATTAATCTAATGTATGTGTGGGCGGTATTAATGTAATATGTGTGGGGGCATTAATGCAACATTGGAGGGGTTTAATATATTGTACTACTTGGTATTAATATTATGCAGTGGGCTAATGTAATGTGTTTTCCCTATTCATGTATTGTAGTAGCTGTCAGGGCTTTTTATGCAATGTAGGGGCTAGTTATAATATTAAATCAATGTTTCATGTAGCATCAGGTAGGGGCTATCATTTACTATAGGGTCTCTCTTTATTAAGTAGTGACTATTAATGTAATGTGTTGTTGATGAGGGTTATTAATATATTGTAGGAACTAATCATGTAATGTGGAGTCTTTGTATTAATTGTGGCCATTATTAATTTGATGACAGGGCTAGTTGGGGGGAAGGAGGCTTTTTTGTTAAATTCTGTTTAGCTTTCCAGCAGTTGTATCGAACCTATCCCTTTTATAAACACTTGTCAACATTACAGGATGCTGCCAAGGAACAACAGAGCTTAAATGCTAGACATACTTTTATGTTTTATATGTACAGGTAATGTGTGTTTCCTTTCCAGCAGATTATATTTTCCATGCAAACCCATAAACAATTCCTTTAATGTAGGTGCATAAGCTGACAATACAGATTTGAGGGTCTCTTGCTCTGTATAACTTCTCTGTAAAGAAGGCCTTTACTATATTGTGTGCAAATAGGGTTTACTATTACTATGCACAAATGCACTTGCATTTCTAATTTGTTGCAGAGAAGTGTGCTCCGTACACTGTCTCCTCTCTCACACTTTTTCTGTTGGCCCTCTAGTGCCAACTGGTGCAGGAAGAGGGGATTTAGGATAGCAGCATCCTGCTGCTGTATAACCCTATGACCCTGCTGATGACCCTATGATCCTAACTGCATTCTAAAACTGTTACAACTGCTGCAGCCATAAACAGTTCACTGTGTATGCTCTTCGTTCCACACAATACCTTAAATAGTATAACCGCTTATATAAAATAAAGGCTTATATAAAATAAAGACACGGAGGCTTGAGTAAGTGGCACTAAAAATATTTTTATTATAACCTAATTAAACCTGGTGGCGGAGAAAGGGCACTGAAGATCAGCTCCAGCGATACCTAACCAAGCGTGGACATGGCAATGTAGCCTTAAGTCCACCCACTTCTCTCATAACCCCACTGCTTGGCCGGCCCTAACCTGGCATCAGAGTAAACTGCACCACACCTCACTACTCACTCCCCCTCCCTCACTGAGCCGGGCGAGGCCCCTCCCCACGGAAGGGACAAGAGTAATCGATTGCCTTGTAAGGGGACAGATACCTGCGACCAATCACGATAGAGCCATCTATATCAGCCGCTGATCGCAGTGCCTTCCTCCCCACCAAACTGTAGACTACTTACCAGCATTATACTAAACCACCATAATACACTAACACTTCTTTAAAAAATGGCGTGGGTGGGCGGGATTTTGCCAGCCGAGTGACTCCCCCAGGAAATTGCATCAGCCTACAAAGCCACAAGGACCTCCCCCAGCATCACTGGCCAAACCCACACCCAAAGTTAACTCTTTCCGGTAAGTGCAAACACGAATGCAACACTGTCACTATTTAATTTCGTTCGTCTAAAAGGGGACTCTCTCGTACTTAACCCCGGGTGTACCTGCATCACCGCTGTTATTTCTGTTCACAGATAAACCAAAAACTTGGTTAAGTTTAAAACTGTGTGAACTAGTAACCCTATTAATACTGCTGATACCTTACAGACACCAAAGGGTTCTGCCAATATATATCACCCCATTCATCCAGCCCAAACTCATTATACAATGCCCTCATTCTTCATACCCCTTCTCATCAAAGAATGCAATATTTTGTATCCCCGCAGATGCCCTATTGTCCGATAATCTCTGCACTCCACTATAAAATTGTTAAAAACGTTTCATAAACAGGCGTGTACATTTGTCAAAACAAACAACAATAACACTAAAAGATAACACAGAAATAATAATTGAACATAATAAGAGCACATAAGTGATTATAGGGGCTGCTGTCTGATTTTTTTTATTTGTGCAGCCATGACTCTACATGTAATTATAATTGTCAAACTCTCATCTCAGCTCATGCATTTTTTTCATAGACACATAAGTGCTCTGAAACTCGGTGACTGGGCATAGTCTTCAGAACGTAAATGTTAGACAATAAGATCGATGAAGATGAGTGTTGTCCAGCGGGCTGAAGTTCTTTATTTGGTTGAAACATATCTCAGTTTTTGGTCTGATCCGAGCTGGCTGGTTAAATATTTCAGCTGGATTCACTAGTCCTTGTCTTTAATTTCTCCCCTTCTTGCTACATTAAGATCCTATTAACAGAGCACTCTTGCTACATACTTGCTTATATGTGTGTTTTCCCCTTGCATGTGTTGTCTGCTCTGCACGGCCTTGAGGAATATGTTGTCTGTTTGACTCCTCTGATTATGGTATTTCACAATCCGCTATTACTATATAATATTAGTTGCCATTAATTAGCTGAATGTTAATGAATGCCCAGTGGATTGCTGATAATTTACTAAATATCAGCCAGTAGCGCCTCACTGCTTTCAAATAGGAAAGGCAGAAACTAAGCCTGGATGAAACAAAATATTTCTGTACAGGAAGAAATTCAAGATCAATAGCATTTTTAAAGAGAATAGCCTGGTACTGTAGCATTGAGGTATAGGTCTCTATTGTATATTTACAATGATATGAATAATCAAAATATTTGATGATAGAGGTCTTTAACCTACTCTCCCCAGGATAGAATTCTAACTGATTTTTCAAACAGACTTTTGGGTTTGTTAAATGATCCCCTACTGTCCAATGATGGAGAAGGATGTATATTTGTTGAGCATTTCCAGTTAGTTATTAGAGATCAAAAGCTGCCATCCCCCTTGATTGCTGTGGACACTTACAGCCATTTACACAGATCACAATGTGGTGCTACTTATCTATGTTTTATCAACTGAGTATATTATTCAGGTCTATTCATACACTGCTAGAAGCCCCCCTTGTGCAAGTTAATGATCCACCTCTAGTTTGTGATTTTGAAGGCTGAACTCACAGTGTTAAAGGTATAAATTAAAGGTGTCTGCACTAGATCTGCGTCTCTCAATCACACTCATTACATCCTCCCATTCCCGGTTACAGGACTTTTTTCGGGCGGCACCCACTCTATGGAATTCTCTTCCTCGCACAATCAGACTCCCCTCTGGTCTACAAACTTTCAAGCGTTTTTTGAAAACCCACCTCTTCAGAAAAAGCTTATAATATTCCTCAACCACCCTCTTAACCTCACTACATTACCCTATTACCACCCGATACACAATTTCACATAAGACAACTACCCCTTGACCAACATTGTTGTGTGACAGGATCATTTAGCTTATGAGTCACTTTTACCTTTGCAGTCTGGCTGGGCCGAAATGCAAAATGTAGACTTAACCTCATGTGTCAAACTCCCATTGTCCCATAGATTGTAAGCTTGCGAGCAGGGCCTTCTCACCTCTTTGTCTGTTTTACCCAGTTTGTTTATTAGTTTACTATGTTTGTCCCCAACTGTAAAGCGCTACGGAATATGTTGGCGCTATAAAAATAAATGATGATGATGAAGGTGTCTACCACAAGTGAGACCTCACCATCAAAGCTTGGTCTACTGCCAAACGTGGTCTTCCTGCTTTTTCATTAGTATTTTCCTGTTTTTTCACCCAATAAACTGTTTGACACTCATAAAATGCCATGCAATACCCTGCAAAAATATATGCACAATCTCCACCCCTTCCTGATCATTAAAATATCTTGTCATGCAAAACTAGGATTAAGGCCACAATCAGGTTCATCGTTGCACATATCCTACTGTGGTGAGGTGAGTGGAGGCCCCTACCCATCCATGGATGCTCATAATTTATTTGTGTAACACCAACAGGTCATCCTCAACATCATCTTCACCATTTATTTATATAGCGCCACTGATTCCGCAGCGCTGTACAGAGAACTCATTCACATCAGTCCCTGCTCCATTGGAGCTTACAGTCTAAATTCCCTATCATACACACACGGACAGAGACTAGGGAAAATTTTGCTAGCAGCCAATTAACCTACCAGTATGTTTTTGGAGTGTGGGAGGAAACCGGAGCACCCGGAGAAAACCCACACAAACACGGGGAGAACATACAAACTCCCCACAGATAAGGCCATGGTCGGGAATTGAACTCATGACCCCAGCGCTGTGAGGCAGAAGTGCTGACCACTGTCATGCACCACTTTAACAGAGAATGTTTAATCATACACATCAGTCCCTCTCCCAGAGGAGCTTACACTCTAAATTGTCTACCGCAAACAAAAACACACACACACACACACACACACACACACACACACACACACACACACACACACACACACTTGGGATTCAACAATGCTCACCCCTGTGCCATCATGTCACTTTCTTGCCTGAAATTTCAGGAGCTCGTCATTCAGATGGAAGTGGAAGAGGATCAGGTCCATGGTCTAAACTTTGGCTGAAGACATAGAAAATTCTCAAAGCACTTCGGGCTTTAAAAAAAAAACCCAAAAAGAGATATGTTTAGTAGCTAATCTAAAGGAAAGTATGGAAAGAACAGTTACAGATAAAATGATAAGACTACATTGAATAGGAATAATATGCAAAAACATATTAAGTATTCCTGCAAAGTTGGGACACTATTCGAGAAGGGGAAGCTACATCACACGTCTTAAACTCGGCTGTCAATCAAAACTCTGAACATGGTGGAGACTTGATGGATGCCAATGAAAGACAACAGTGACTTAGAAAAACCTATAGTTTTTAGAGGGTGGGAGTGAAGTAAATGTCAGTCAGTTAACAGCACCATCAGATCTGTATTAGGCTATTGCTGCATGTGAATATTGTGTGCCCTTGTACTATAACCTCAGAAGTCCCAGTGCCCATGTGCCATCCCATCTGGCCATGTCATGCCACGCAAATACAATTTGCTCACTTGGCTATTGAGTTGATTTGGAAGAGCAAAACCGTAATCAGTCCCACACTGTCTGCAAATGCATTTCTGCTGTGTAACAAAGGCTTATGCCAGCCTCTGACATCGTAATCCCTTAAATACAACAAACCCTCTGTCCTAATTAGCACAACCAATTGTTTTCATTTTTCTTTCAACTATAATCATTTGTGTATTACACACATGTCTACTGTATCATACAAAGTGAAAACATTTTTTTTATGCCTTAATCCACTAAAAGTTGAAAGGCGATGGAGCTTTGCCTGTCAATCATCATCATTATCATTTATTTATATAGCCCCACTGATTCCGCAGCGCTGTACAGAGATCTCACTCACATCAGTCCCTGCCCCATTGGAGCTTACAGTCTACATTCTCTAACACACACATGACAGAGAGAGACTAGGGTCAAATTTGAAAGCCAATTAACCTACCAGTATGTTTTTGGAGTGTGGGAGGAAACCGGAGCACCCAGGGGAAACCCATACAAACATGGGGAGAATATACAAACGCCACACAGATAAGGCTACGATTAGGAATTGAACTCATGACTCCAGCGCTGTGAGGCAGAAGTGCTAACCACTGAGCCACCATGCTGCTCCTTCCTTTTACCTTAGCAATCACATATGAGTAATGTTTATGGACCACATACGCTCTGAAAAACATTTGCAATAATTACAACAAGGACAAATTTACAGTCAAATTAGATTTATGAAGTCGCCCCCTATATAAGTAAAAGCACTCCTGGGGGTATAGTTATTAAACTGCGGGTTTGAAAAAGTGGAGATGTTGCCTATAGCAACCAACCAGATTCTAGTTATCATTTATTTAGTACATTCTACAAAATGACAGCTAGAATCTTATTGGTTGCAATAGGCAACATCTCCACTTTTTCAAACCCACAATTTAGTAAATATACCCCTTGATCTTTAAGCTTCACATATAAATTGTTGTCAATTGGGGGGCGTGTGTATGTTAATTTTTATGTCAATCCCAGTCCCACGTGGTGCGGAATCCGCACATCACTGTGTTTTGTATCGATGTATATTGCACCTGTCTGGCTGCAGACCATTACACTTGTGTAAAGCACGTGTGTTATTACCCTTTGCGTCTATGTCGGCAATGTATTCATATTTACTCTTTATACACTTATACCTTTGTAACCTATTAAATTTATATTAACCTTTATTAACCTATAATTGTGAATTAC